>NC_091793.1:10716969-11020000 GCF_041296235.1 Equus asinus | reverse complement strand
TCCGTCAGGTTAAGGTTAGGGATAGGGTTAGGGTTACGGTTAGGGTTAGGGCTTAGGGTTTGGGGTTAGGGGTTAGGGTTAGGGGTAGGGTTAGGGTTAGGGTTACGGTTGGGTTAGGGTTTAGGGTTAGGCTTAGGGTTAGGGGTTAGGGTTAGGGTTAGGGTTTGGGGATAGGGTTAGGGTTAGGGTTAGGGTTAGGGTTAGGGCCCGGCAGGTGGTTCCGGCGAGCCGAGCAGGTGGCTCCGGCGCGCCCGGCAGGTGCTTCCGCTGCGCCCGGCAGGTGGTTCCGGCGAGGCGATCAGGTGGCTCCGGCGCGCTCGGCAAGTGCTTCCGCTGGGCCCGGCAGGTGGTTCCGGCGAGGCGAGCAGGTGGCTCCGGCGCGCTCGGCAGGTGCTTCCGCTGCACCCGGCAGGTGGTTCCGGTGAGGCGAGCAGGTGGCTCCGGCGCGCTCGGCAGGTGCTTCCGCTGGGCCCGGCAGGTGGTTCCGGCGAGGCGAGCATGTGGCTCCGGCGCGCTCGGCAGGTGATTCCGCTGGGCCCGGCAGGTGGTTCCGGCGAGGCGAGCAGGTGGCTCCGGCGCGCTCGGCAGGTGCTTCCGCTGCGCCCGGCAGGTGGTTCCGGCGAGTCGAGCAGGTTGTTCCTGCGTGCTCGGCAGGTGGTTCAGTTGGGTCTGGCAGGTGGTTTCGGTCTGTTCGGGGTGTGGTTCCAGCATCTCAGGCACATGGTTTTGGCACGTCTGTCAGGTGGTTCTGGCTGGCCCAACAGGTGTTTCTGGAGTCTCCGCCAAGTGGTTCTGGCGTAGCTGGCAGGTGATGTTGGCGTGACTGGCAGGTGGTTCCAGCCAGCCTGGCAGGTGTTTCCGGAGTGTTCACCAACTGGCTGTGGCGTAGCCGGCAGGTGATTTTGGCGTGTCCGACAGGTGGTTCTGGCGAGTCGAGCAGGTGCTTCCGGCATGCTCGGCAGGTGCTTCCGGTGTCATTGGCATGTGGTTCTGGCATGTCTGAGAGGTGGTTCCGGCATGCCTGACAGGTGATTCCGGAGTGTTCGCCAAGCGGTTCTGGCATAGGCGGCAGGTGATTTTGGCATGTCCAGAATGTGGTTCCAGCGAGTCGAACATGTGGTTCCGGCGTGTCCGGCAGGTGTTTCCGGTCTGTCCAGCAGGTGGTTCTGGGGTGTCCGGCATGAGGTTCTGGCACGTCTGAGAGGTGGTTCCGGCCGGCCCGACATGCGTTTCCGGAGTGTCCGCCACGTGGTTCAGGCACGTCTGAGAGGTGGTTCCAGCATGCCCGGCAGGTTTTCCCGGAGAGTCCTCCAAGTGGTTCTGGCGTAGCCCGCAGGTGATTTTGGTGTGTCCGGCAGGTTGTTCCGTTCTGTCCGATAGGTTGTTCCGGCATGTCCAGCACGTGCTTCTGGCACTTCTGAGAGGTGGTTCTGGCATGCCGGGCAGGTTATTCCGGAGTGTCCGGTAAGTGGTTCTGGTGTAGCCGGCAGTTCATTTTGGCGTGTCTGGCACATGGGTCCTGCGAGTCGAGCAGGTGGTTCCGGCGTGCTCGGCAGGTGGTCCAGGCATGTCCGGCAGGTGGTTCCAGTCTGTCCAGGACGTGGTTCCAGCGTGTCCGGCACGTGGTTCTCTTACGTCTGAGAGGTGGTTCCTGCATGCCTGGCAGGTTATTGCGGATTGTCTGCCAGGTGGTTCTCTCATAGCCAGCTGTTGATTTTGGCCTGTCAGGCAGGTGGTTCTGGTGAGTCCAGCAGGTGGCTCCGGCGTGCTCGGCAGGTGGTTCTGGCATGTCTGGCAGGTGGTTCTGGCGAGTTGAGCAGCTGGTTCCAGCCTGTCCGTCAGGTTAAGGTTAGGGATAGGGTTAGGGTTACGGTTAGGGTTAGGGTTTAGGGTTTGGGGTTAGGGGTTAGGGTTAGGGGTAGGGTTAGGGTTAGGGTTACGGTTGGGTTAGGGTTTAGGGTTAGGCTTAGGGTTAGGGGTTAGGGTTAGGGTTAGGGTTTGGGGATAGGGTTAGGGTTAGGGTTAGGGTTAGGGTTAGGGCCCGGCAGGTGGTTCCGGCGAGCCGAGCAGGTGGCTCCGGCGCGCCCGGCAGGTGCTTCCGCTGCGCCCGGCAGGTGGTTCCGGCGAGGCGATCAGGTGGCTCCGGCGCGCTCGGCAAGTGCTTCCGCTGGGCCCGGCAGGTGGTTCCGGCGAGGCGAGCAGGTGGCTCCGGCGCGCTCGGCAGGTGCTTCCGCTGCACCCGGCAGGTGGTTCCGGTGAGGCGAGCAGGTGGCTCCGGCGCGCTCGGCAGGTGCTTCCGCTGCACCCGGCAGGTGGTTCCGGTGAGGCGAGCAGGTGGCTCCGGCGCGCTCGGCAGGTGATTCCGCTGGGCCCGGCAGGTGGTTCCGGCGAGGCGAGCATGTGGCTCCGGCGCGCTCGGCAGGTGATTCCGCTGGGCCCGGCAGGTGGTTCCGGCGAGGCGAGCAGGTGGCTCCGGCGCGCTCGGCAGGTGCTTCCGCTGCGCCCGGCAGGTGGTTCCGGCGAGTCGAGCAGGTTGTTCCTGCGTGCTCGGCAGGTGGTTCAGTTGGGTCTGGCAGGTGGTTTCGGTCTGTTCGGGGTGTGGTTCCAGCATCTCAGGCACATGGTTTTGGCACGTCTGTCAGGTGGTTCTGGCTGGCCCAACAGGTGTTTCTGGAGTCTCCGCCAAGTGGTTCTGGCGTAGCTGGCAGGTGATGTTGGCGTGACTGGCAGGTGGTTCCAGCCAGCCCGGCAGGTGTTTCCGGAGTGTTCACCAACTGGCTGTGGCGTAGCCGGCAGGTGATTTTGGCGTGTCCGACAGGTGGTTCTGGCGAGTCGAGCAGGTGCTTCCGGCATGCTCGGCAGGTGCTTCCGGTGTCATTGGCATGTGGTTCTGGCATGTCTGAGAGGTGGTTCCGGCATGCCTGACAGGTGATTCCGGAGTGTTCGCCAAGCGGTTCTGGCATAGGCGGCAGGTGATTTTGCCATGTCCAGAATGTGGTTCCAGCGAGTCGAACATGTGGTTCCGGCGTGTCCGGCAGGTGTTTCCGGTCTGTCCAGCAGGTGGTTCTGGGGTGTCCGGCATGAGGTTCTGGCACGTCTGAGAGGTGGTTCCGGCCGGCCCGACATGCGTTTCCGGAGTGTCCGCCACGTGGTTCAGGCACGTCTGAGAGGTGGTTCCAGCATGCCTGGCAGGTTTTCCCGGAGAGTCCTCCAAGTGGTTCTGGCGTAGCCCGCAGGTGATTTTGGTGTGTCCGGCAGGTTGTTCCGTTCTGTCCGATAGGTTGTTCCGGCATGTCCAGCACGTGCTTCTGGCACTTCTGAGAGGTGGTTCTGGCATGCCGGGCAGGTTATTCCGGAGTGTCCGGTAAGTGGTTCTGGTGTAGCCGGCAGTTCATTTTGGCGTGTCTGGCACATGGGTCCTGCGAGTCGAGCAGGTGGTTCCGGCGTGCTCGGCAGGTGGTCCAGGCATGTCCGGCAGGTGGTTCCAGTCTGTCCAGGACGTGGTTCCAGCGTGTCCGGCACGTGGTTCTCTTACGTCTGAGAGGTGGTTCCTGCATGCCTGGCAGGTTATTGCGGATTGTCTGCCAGGTGGTTCTCTCATAGCCAGCTGTTGATTTTGGCCTGTCAGGCAGGTGGTTCTGGTGAGTCCAGCAGGTGGCTCCGGCGTGCTCGGCAGGTGGTTCTGGCATGTCTGGCAGGTGGTTCCGGCGAGTTGAGCAGCTGGTTCCAGCCTGTCCGTCAGGTTAAGGTTAGGGATAGGTTTAGGGTTACGGTTAGGGTTAGGGTTTAGGGTTTGGGGTTAGGGGTTAGGGTTAGGGGTAGGGTTAGGGTTAGGGTTACGGTTGGGTTAGGGTTTAGGGTTAGGCTTAGGGTTAGGGGTTAGGGTTAGGGTTAGGGTTTGGGGATAGGGTTAGGGTTAGGGTTAGGGTTAGGGTTAGGGCCCGGCAGGTGGTTCCGGCGAGCCGAGCAGGTGGCTCCGGCGCGCCCGGCAGGTGCTTCCGCTGCGCCCGGCAGGTGGTTCCGGCGAGGCGATCAGGTGGCTCCGGCGCGCTCGGCAGGTGCTTCCGCTGGGCCCGGCAGGTGGTTCCGGCGAGGCGAGCAGGTGGCTCCGGCGCGCTCGGCAGGTGATTTCGCTGGACGCGGCAGGTGGTTCCGGCGAGGCGAGCAGGTGGCTCCGGCGCGCTCGGCAGGTGCTTCCGCTGCGCCCGGCAGGTGGTTCCGGCGAGTCGAGCAGGTTGTTCCTGCGTGCTCGGCAGGTGGTTCAGTTGGGTCTGGCAGGTGGTTTCGGTCTGTTCGGGGTGTGGTTCCAGCATCTCATGCACATGGTTTTGGCACGTCTGTCAGGTGGTTCTGGCTGGCCCAACAGGTGTTTCTGGAGTCTCCGCCAAGTGGTTCTGGCGTAGCTGGCAGGTGATGTTGGCGTGACTGGCAGGTGGTTCCAGCCAGCCCGGCAGGTGTTTCCGGAGTGTTCACCAACTGGCTGTGGCGTAGCCGGCAGGTGATTTTGCCATGTCCAGAATGTGGTTCCAGCGAGTCGAACATGTGGTTCCGGCGTGTCCGGCAGGTGTTTCCGGTCTGTCCAGCAGGTGGTTCTGGGGTGTCCGGCATGAGGTTCTGGCACGTCTGAGAGGTGGTTCCGGCCGGCCCGACATGCGTTTCCGGAGTGTCCGCCACGTGGTTCAGGCACGTCTGAGAGGTGGTTCCAGCATGCCCGGCAGGTTTTCCCGGAGAGTCCTCCAAGTGGTTCTGGCGTAGCCCGCAGGTGATTTTGGTGTGTCCGGCAGGTTGTTCCGTTCTGTCCGATAGGTTGTTCCGGCATGTCCAGCACGTGCTTCTGGCACTTCTGAGAGGTGGTTCTGGCATGCCGGGCAGGTTATTCCGGAGTGTCCGGTAAGTGGTTCTGGTGTAGCCGGCAGTTCATTTTGGCGTGTCTGGCACATGGGTCCTGCGAGTCGAGCAGGTGGTTCCGGCGTGCTCGGCAGGTGGTCCAGGCATGTCCGGCAGGTGGTTCCAGTCTGTCCAGGACGTGGTTCCAGCGTGTCCGGCACGTGGTTCTCTTACGTCTGAGAGGTGGTTCCTGCATGCCTGGCAGGTTATTGCGGATTGTCTGCCAGGTGGTTCTCTCATAGCCAGCTGTTGATTTTGGCCTGTCAGGCAGGTGGTTCTGGTGAGTCCAGCAGGTGGCTCCGGCGTGCTCGGCAGGTGGTTCTGGCATGTCTGGCAGGTGGTTCCGGCGAGTTGAGCAGCTGGTTCCAGCCTGTCCGTCAGGTTAAGGTTAGGGATAGGGTTAGGGTTACGGTTAGGGTTAGGGCTTAGGGTTTGGGGTTAGGGGTTAGGGTTAGGGGTAGGGTTAGGGTTAGGGTTACGGTTGGGTTAGGGTTTAGGGTTAGGCTTAGGGTTAGGGGTTAGGGTTAGGGTTAGGGTTTGGGGATAGGGTTAGGGTTAGGGTTAGGGTTAGGGTTAGGGCCCGGCAGGTGGTTCCGGCGAGCCGAGCAGGTGGCTCCGGCGCGCCCGGCAGGTGCTTCCGCTGCGCCCGGCAGGTGGTTCCGGCGAGGCGATCAGGTGGCTCCGGCGCGCTCGGCAAGTGCTTCCGCTGGGCCCGGCAGGTGGTTCCGGCGAGGCGAGCAGGTGGCTCCGGCGCGCTCGGCAGGTGCTTCCGCTGCACCCGGCAGGTGGTTCCGGTGAGGCGAGCAGGTGGCTCCGGCGCGCTCGGCAGGTGCTTCCGCTGCACCCGGCAGGTGGTTCCGGTGAGGCGAGCAGGTGGCTCCGGCGCGCTCGGCAGGTGATTCCGCTGGGCCCGGCAGGTGGTTCCGGCGAGGCGAGCATGTGGCTCCGGCGCGCTCGGCAGGTGATTCCGCTGGGCCCGGCAGGTGGTTCCGGCGAGGCGAGCAGGTGGCTCCGGCGCGCTCGGCAGGTGCTTCCGCTGCGCCCGGCAGGTGGTTCCGGCGAGTCGAGCAGGTTGTTCCTGCGTGCTCGGCAGGTGGTTCAGTTGGGTCTGGCAGGTGGTTTCGGTCTGTTCGGGGTGTGGTTCCAGCATCTCAGGCACATGGTTTTGGCACGTCTGTCAGGTGGTTCTGGCTGGCCCAACAGGTGTTTCTGGAGTCTCCGCCAAGTGGTTCTGGCGTAGCTGGCAGGTGATGTTGGCGTGACTGGCAGGTGGTTCCAGCCAGCCCGGCAGGTGTTTCCGGAGTGTTCACCAACTGGCTGTGGCGTAGCCGGCAGGTGATTTTGGCGTGTCCGACAGGTGGTTCTGGCGAGTCGAGCAGGTGCTTCCGGCATGCTCGGCAGGTGCTTCCGGTGTCATTGGCATGTGGTTCTGGCATGTCTGAGAGGTGGTTCCGGCATGCCTGACAGGTGATTCCGGAGTGTTCGCCAAGCGGTTCTGGCATAGGCGGCAGGTGATTTTGCCATGTCCAGAATGTGGTTCCAGCGAGTCGAACATGTGGTTCCGGCGTGTCCGGCAGGTGTTTCCGGTCTGTCCAGCAGGTGGTTCTGGGGTGTCCGGCATGAGGTTCTGGCACGTCTGAGAGGTGGTTCCGGCCGGCCCGACATGCGTTTCCGGAGTGTCCGCCACGTGGTTCAGGCACGTCTGAGAGGTGGTTCCAGCATGCCTGGCAGGTTTTCCCGGAGAGTCCTCCAAGTGGTTCTGGCGTAGCCCGCAGGTGATTTTGGTGTGTCCGGCAGGTTGTTCCGTTCTGTCCGATAGGTTGTTCCGGCATGTCCAGCACGTGCTTCTGGCACTTCTGAGAGGTGGTTCTGGCATGCCGGGCAGGTTATTCCGGAGTGTCCGGTAAGTGGTTCTGGTGTAGCCGGCAGTTCATTTTGGCGTGTCTGGCACATGGGTCCTGCGAGTCGAGCAGGTGGTTCCGGCGTGCTCGGCAGGTGGTCCAGGCATGTCCGGCAGGTGGTTCCAGTCTGTCCAGGACGTGGTTCCAGCGTGTCCGGCACGTGGTTCTCTTACGTCTGAGAGGTGGTTCCTGCATGCCTGGCAGGTTATTGCGGATTGTCTGCCAGGTGGTTCTCTCATAGCCAGCTGTTGATTTTGGCCTGTCAGGCAGGTGGTTCTGGTGAGTCCAGCAGGTGGCTCCGGCGTGCTCGGCAGGTGGTTCTGGCATGTCTGGCAGGTGGTTCCGGCGAGTTGAGCAGCTGGTTCCAGCCTGTCCGTCAGGTTAAGGTTAGGGATAGGTTTAGGGTTACGGTTAGGGTTAGGGTTTAGGGTTTGGGGTTAGGGGTTAGGGTTAGGGGTAGGGTTAGGGTTAGGGTTACGGTTGGGTTAGGGTTTAGGGTTAGGCTTAGGGTTAGGGGTTAGGGTTAGGGTTAGGGTTTGGGGATAGGGTTAGGGTTAGGGTTAGGGTTAGGGTTAGGGCCCGGCAGGTGGTTCCGGCGAGCCGAGCAGGTGGCTCCGGCGCGCCCGGCAGGTGCTTCCGCTGCGCCCGGCAGGTGGTTCCGGCGAGGCGATCAGGTGGCTCCGGCGCGCTCGGCAGGTGCTTCCGCTGGGCCCGGCAGGTGGTTCCGGCGAGGCGAGCAGGTGGCTCCGGCGCGCTCGGCAGGTGATTTCGCTGGACGCGGCAGGTGGTTCCGGCGAGGCGAGCAGGTGGCTCCGGCGCGCTCGGCAGGTGCTTCCGCTGCGCCCGGCAGGTGGTTCCGGCGAGTCGAGCAGGTTGTTCCTGCGTGCTCGGCAGGTGGTTCAGTTGGGTCTGGCAGGTGGTTTCGGTCTGTTCGGGGTGTGGTTCCAGCATCTCATGCACATGGTTTTGGCACGTCTGTCAGGTGGTTCTGGCTGGCCCAACAGGTGTTTCTGGAGTCTCCGCCAAGTGGTTCTGGCGTAGCTGGCAGGTGATGTTGGCGTGACTGGCAGGTGGTTCCAGCCAGCCCGGCAGGTGTTTCCGGAGTGTTCACCAACTGGCTGTGGCGTAGCCGGCAGGTGATTTTGCCATGTCCAGAATGTGGTTCCAGCGAGTCGAACATGTGGTTCCGGCGTGTCCGGCAGGTGTTTCCGGTCTGTCCAGCAGGTGGTTCTGGGGTGTCCGGCATGAGGTTCTGGCACGTCTGAGAGGTGGTTCCGGCCGGCCCGACATGCGTTTCCGGAGTGTCCGCCACGTGGTTCAGGCACGTCTGAGAGGTGGTTCCAGCATGCCCGGCAGGTTTTCCCGGAGAGTCCTCCAAGTGGTTCTGGCGTAGCCCGCAGGTGATTTTGGTGTGTCCGGCAGGTTGTTCCGTTCTGTCCGATAGGTTGTTCCGGCATGTCCAGCACGTGCTTCTGGCACTTCTGAGAGGTGGTTCTGGCATGCCGGGCAGGTTATTCCGGAGTGTCCGGTAAGTGGTTCTGGTGTAGCCGGCAGTTCATTTTGGCGTGTCTGGCACATGGGTCCTGCGAGTCGAGCAGGTGGTTCCGGCGTGCTCGGCAGGTGGTCCAGGCATGTCCGGCAGGTGGTTCCAGTCTGTCCAGGACGTGGTTCCAGCGTGTCCGGCACGTGGTTCTCTTACGTCTGAGAGGTGGTTCCTGCATGCCTGGCAGGTTATTGCGGATTGTCTGCCAGGTGGTTCTCTCATAGCCAGCTGTTGATTTTGGCCTGTCAGGCAGGTGGTTCTGGTGAGTCCAGCAGGTGGCTCCGGCGTGCTCGGCAGGTGGTTCTGGCATGTCTGGCAGGTGGTTCCGGCGAGTTGAGCAGCTGGTTCCAGCCTGTCCGTCAGGTTAAGGTTAGGGATAGGGTTAGGGTTACGGTTAGGGTTAGGGCTTAGGGTTTGGGGTTAGGGGTTAGGGTTAGGGGTAGGGTTAGGGTTAGGGTTACGGTTGGGTTAGGGTTTAGGGTTAGGCTTAGGGTTAGGGGTTAGGGTTAGGGTTAGGGTTTGGGGATAGGGTTAGGGTTAGGGTTAGGGTTAGGGTTAGGGCCCGGCAGGTGGTTCCGGCGAGCCGAGCAGGTGGCTCCGGCGCGCCCGGCAGGTGCTTCCGCTGCGCCCGGCAGGTGGTTCCGGCGAGGCGATCAGGTGGCTCCGGCGCGCTCGGCAAGTGCTTCCGCTGGGCCCGGCAGGTGGTTCCGGCGAGGCGAGCAGGTGGCTCCGGCGCGCTCGGCAGGTGCTTCCGCTGCACCCGGCAGGTGGTTCCGGTGAGGCGAGCAGGTGGCTCCGGCGCGCTCGGCAGGTGCTTCCGCTGGGCCCGGCAGGTGGTTCCGGCGAGGCGAGCATGTGGCTCCGGCGCGCTCGGCAGGTGATTCCGCTGGGCCCGGCAGGTGGTTCCGGCGAGGCGAGCAGGTGGCTCCGGCGCGCTCGGCAGGTGCTTCCGCTGCGCCCGGCAGGTGGTTCCGGCGAGTCGAGCAGGTTGTTCCTGCGTGCTCGGCAGGTGGTTCAGTTGGGTCTGGCAGGTGGTTTCGGTCTGTTCGGGGTGTGGTTCCAGCATCTCAGGCACATGGTTTTGGCACGTCTGTCAGGTGGTTCTGGCTGGCCCAACAGGTGTTTCTGGAGTCTCCGCCAAGTGGTTCTGGCGTAGCTGGCAGGTGATGTTGGCGTGACTGGCAGGTGGTTCCAGCCAGCCCGGCAGGTGTTTCCGGAGTGTTCACCAACTGGCTGTGGCGTAGCCGGCAGGTGATTTTGGCGTGTCCGACAGGTGGTTCTGGCGAGTCGAGCAGGTGCTTCCGGCATGCTCGGCAGGTGCTTCCGGTGTCATTGGCATGTGGTTCTGGCATGTCTGAGAGGTGGTTCCGGCATGCCTGACAGGTGATTCCGGAGTGTTCGCCAAGCGGTTCTGGCATAGGCGGCAGGTGATGTTGGCATGTCCAGAATGTGGTTCCAGCGAGTCGAACATGTGGTTCCGGCGTGTCCGGCAGGTGTTTCCGGTCTGTCCAGCAGGTGGTTCTGGGGTGTCCGGCATGAGGTTCTGGCACGTCTGAGAGGTGGTTCCGGCCGGCCCGACATGCGTTTCCGGAGTGTCCGCCACGTGGTTCAGGCACGTCTGAGAGGTGGTTCCAGCATGCCCGGCAGGTTTTCCCGGAGAGTCCTCCAAGTGGTTCTGGCGTAGCCCGCAGGTGATTTTGGTGTGTCCGGCAGGTTGTTCCGTTCTGTCCGATAGGTTGTTCCGGCATGTCCAGCACGTGCTTCTGGCACTTCTGAGAGGTGGTTCTGGCATGCCGGGCAGGTTATTCCGGAGTGTCCGGTAAGTGGTTCTGGTGTAGCCGGCAGTTCATTTTGGCGTGTCTGGCACATGGGTCCTGCGAGTCGAGCAGGTGGTTCCGGCGTGCTCGGCAGGTGGTCCAGGCATGTCCGGCAGGTGGTTCCAGTCTGTCCAGGACGTGGTTCCAGCGTGTCCGGCACGTGGTTCTCTTACGTCTGAGAGGTGGTTCCTGCATGCCTGGCAGGTTATTGCGGATTGTCTGCCAGGTGGTTCTCTCATAGCCAGCTGTTGATTTTGGCCTGTCAGGCAGGTGGTTCTGGTGAGTCCAGCAGGTGGCTCCGGCGTGCTCGGCAGGTGGTTCTGGCATGTCTGGCAGGTGGTTCTGGCGAGTTGAGCAGCTGGTTCCAGCCTGTCCGTCAGGTTAAGGTTAGGGATAGGGTTAGGGTTACGGTTAGGGTTAGGGTTTAGGGTTTGGGGTTAGGGGTTAGGGTTAGGGGTAGGGTTAGGGTTAGGGTTACGGTTGGGTTAGGGTTTAGGGTTAGGCTTAGGGTTAGGGGTTAGGGTTAGGGTTAGGGTTTGGGGATAGGGTTAGGGTTAGGGTTAGGGTTAGGGTTAGGGCCCGGCAGGTGGTTCCGGCGAGCCGAGCAGGTGGCTCCGGCGCGCCCGGCAGGTGCTTCCGCTGCGCCCGGCAGGTGGTTCCGGCGAGGCGATCAGGTGGCTCCGGCGCGCTCGGCAAGTGCTTCCGCTGGGCCCGGCAGGTGGTTCCGGCGAGGCGAGCAGGTGGCTCCGGCGCGCTCGGCAGGTGCTTCCGCTGCACCCGGCAGGTGGTTCCGGTGAGGCGAGCAGGTGGCTCCGGCGCGCTCGGCAGGTGCTTCCGCTGCACCCGGCAGGTGGTTCCGGTGAGGCGAGCAGGTGGCTCCGGCGCGCTCGGCAGGTGATTCCGCTGGGCCCGGCAGGTGGTTCCGGCGAGGCGAGCATGTGGCTCCGGCGCGCTCGGCAGGTGATTCCGCTGGGCCCGGCAGGTGGTTCCGGCGAGGCGAGCAGGTGGCTCCGGCGCGCTCGGCAGGTGCTTCCGCTGCGCCCGGCAGGTGGTTCCGGCGAGTCGAGCAGGTTGTTCCTGCGTGCTCGGCAGGTGGTTCAGTTGGGTCTGGCAGGTGGTTTCGGTCTGTTCGGGGTGTGGTTCCAGCATCTCAGGCACATGGTTTTGGCACGTCTGTCAGGTGGTTCTGGCTGGCCCAACAGGTGTTTCTGGAGTCTCCGCCAAGTGGTTCTGGCGTAGCTGGCAGGTGATGTTGGCGTGACTGGCAGGTGGTTCCAGCCAGCCCGGCAGGTGTTTCCGGAGTGTTCACCAACTGGCTGTGGCGTAGCCGGCAGGTGATTTTGGCGTGTCCGACAGGTGGTTCTGGCGAGTCGAGCAGGTGCTTCCGGCATGCTCGGCAGGTGCTTCCGGTGTCATTGGCATGTGGTTCTGGCATGTCTGAGAGGTGGTTCCGGCATGCCTGACAGGTGATTCCGGAGTGTTCGCCAAGCGGTTCTGGCATAGGCGGCAGGTGATTTTGCCATGTCCAGAATGTGGTTCCAGCGAGTCGAACATGTGGTTCCGGCGTGTCCGGCAGGTGTTTCCGGTCTGTCCAGCAGGTGGTTCTGGGGTGTCCGGCATGAGGTTCTGGCACGTCTGAGAGGTGGTTCCGGCCGGCCCGACATGCGTTTCCGGAGTGTCCGCCACGTGGTTCAGGCACGTCTGAGAGGTGGTTCCAGCATGCCCAGCAGGTTTTCCCGGAGAGTCCTCCAAGTGGTTCTGGCGTAGCCCGCAGGTGATTTTGGTGTGTCCGGCAGGTTGTTCCGTTCTGTCCGATAGGTTGTTCCGGCATGTCCAGCACGTGCTTCTGGCACTTCTGAGAGGTGGTTCTGGCATGCCGGGCAGGTTATCCTGGAGTGTCCGGTAAGTGGTTCTGGTGTAGCCGGCAGTTCATTTTGGCGTGTCTGGCACATGGGTCCTGCGAGTCGAGCAGGTGGTTCCGGCGTGCTCGGCAGGTGGTCCAGGCATGTCCGGCAGGTGGTTCCAGTCTGTCCAGGACGTGGTTCCAGCGTGTCCGGCACGTGGTTCTCTTACGTCTGAGAGGTGGTTCCTGCATGCCTGGCAGGTTATTGCGGATTGTCTGCCAGGTGGTTCTCTCATAGCCAGCTGTTGATTTTGGCCTGTCAGGCAGGTGGTTCTGGTGAGTCCAGCAGGTGGCTCCGGCGTGCTCGGCAGGTGGTTCTGGCATGTCTGGCAGGTGGTTCCGGCGAGTTGAGCAGCTGGTTCCAGCCTGTCCGTCAGGTTAAGGTTAGGGATAGGTTTAGGGTTACGGTTAGGGTTAGGGTTTAGGGTTTGGGGTTAGGGGTTAGGGTTAGGGGTAGGGTTAGGGTTAGGGTTACGGTTGGGTTAGGGTTTAGGGTTAGGCTTAGGGTTAGGGGATAGGGTTAGGGTTAGGGTTTGGGGATAGGGTTAGGGTTAGGGTTAGGGTTAGGGTTAGGGCCCGGCAGGTGGTTCCGGCGAGCCGAGCAGGTGGCTCCAGGGCGCCCGGCAGGTGCTTCCGCTGCGCCCGGCAGGTGGTTCCGGCGAGGCGAGCAGGTGGCTCCGGCGCGCTCGGCAGGTGCTTCCGCTGCACCCGGCAGGTGGTTCCGGCGAGGCGAGCACGTGGCTCCGGCGCGCTCGGCAGGTGCTTCCGCTGCGCCCGGCAGGTGGTTCCGGCGAGGCGAGCACGTGGCTCCGGCGCGCTCGGCAGGTGCTTCCGCTGGGCCCGGCTCGTGGTTCCGGCGAGGCGAGCATGTGGCTCCGGCGCGCTCAGCAGGTGCTTCCGCTGCGCCCGGCAGGTGGTTCCGGCGAGTCGAGCAGGTTGTTCCTGCGTGCTCGGCAGGTGGTTCAGTTGGGTCTGGCAGGTGGTTTCGGTCTGTTCGGGGTGTGGTTCCAGCATCTCAGGCACATGGTTTTGGCACGTCTGAGAGGTGGTTCCAGCATGCCTGGCAGGTTTTCCCAGAGAGTCCTCCAAGTGGTTCTGGCGTAGCCCGCAGGTGATTTTGGTGTGTCCGGCAGGTTGTTCCGTTCTGTCCGATAGGTTGTTCCGGCATGTCCAGCACGTGCTTCTGGCACTTCTGAGAGGTGGTTCTGGCATGCCGGGCAGGTTATTCCGGAGTGTCCGGTAAGTGGTTCTGGTGTAGCCGGCAGTTCATTTTGGCGTGTCTGGCACATGGGTCCTGCGAGTCGAGCAGGTGGTTCCGGCGTGCTCGGCAGGTGGTCCAGGCATGTCCGGCAGGTGGTTCCAGTCTGTCCAGGACGTGGTTCCAGCGTGTCCGGCACGTGGTTCTCTTACGTCTGAGAGGTGGTTCCTGCATGCCTGGCAGGTTATTGCGGATTGTCTGCCAGGTGGTTCTCTCATAGCCAGCTGTTGATTTTGGCCTGTCAGGCAGGTGGTTCTGGTGAGTCCAGCAGGTGGCTCCGGCGTGCTCGGCAGGTGGTTCTGGCATGTCTGGCAGGTGGTTCCGGCGAGTTGAGCAGCTGGTTCCAGCCTGTCCGTCAGGTTAAGGTTAGGGATAGGGTTAGGGTTACGGTTAGGGTTAGGGTTTAGGGTTTGGGGTTAGGGGTTAGGGTTAGGGGTAGGGTTAGGGTTAGGGTTACGGTTGGGTTAGGGTTTAGGGTTAGGCTTAGGGTTAGGGGTTAGGGTTAGGGTTAGGGTTTGGGGATAGGGTTAGGGTTAGGGTTAGGGTTAGGGTTAGGGCCCGGCAGGTGGTTCCGGCGAGCCGAGCAGGTGGCTCCGGCGCGCCCGGCAGGTGCTTCCGCTGCGCCCGGCAGGTGGTTCCGGCGAGGCGATCAGGTGGCTCCGGCGCGCTCGGCAAGTGCTTCCGCTGGGCCCGGCAGGTGGTTCCGGCGAGGCGAGCAGGTGGCTCCGGCGCGCTCGTCAGGTGCTTCCGCTGCACCCGGCAGGTGGTTCCGGTGAGGCGAGCAGGTGGCTCCGGCGCGCTCGGCAGGTGCTTCCGCTGGGCCCGGCAGGTGGTTCCGGCGAGGCGAGCATGTGGCTCCGGCGCGCTCGGCAGGTGATTCCGCTGGGCCCGGCAGGTGGTTCCGGCGAGGCGAGCAGGTGGCTCCTGCGCGCTCGGCAGGTGCTTCCGCTGCGCCCGGCAGGTGGTTCCGGCGAGTCGAGCAGGTTGTTCCTGCGTGCTCGGCAGGTGGTTCAGTTGGGTCTGGCAGGTGGTTTCGGTCTGTTCGGGGTGTGGTTCCAGCATCTCAGGCACATGGTTTTGGCACGTCTGTCAGGTGGTTCTGGCTGGCCCAACAGGTGTTTCTGGAGTCTCCGCCAAGTGGTTCTGGCGTAGCTGGCAGGTGATGTTGGCGTGACTGGCAGGTGGTTCCAGCCAGCCCGGCAGGTGTTTCCGGAGTGTTCACCAACTGGCTGTGGCGTAGCCGGCAGGTGATTTTGGCGTGTCCGACAGGTGGTTCTGGCGAGTCGAGCAGGTGCTTCCGGCATGCTCGGCAGGTGCTTCCGGTGTCATTGGCATGTGGTTCTGGCATGTCTGAGAGGTGGTTCCGGCATGCCTGACAGGTGATTCCGGAGTGTTCGCCAAGCGGTTCTGGCATAGGCGGCAGGTGATTTTGCCATGTCCAGAATGTGGTTCCAGCGAGTCGAACATGTGGTTCCGGCGTGTCCGGCAGGTGTTTCCGGTCTGTCCAGCAGGTGGTTCTGGGGTGTCCGGCATGAGGTTCTGGCACGTCTGAGAGGTGGTTCCGGCCGGCCCGACATGCGTTTCCGGAGTGTCCGCCACGTGGTTCAGGCACGTCTGAGAGGTGGTTCCAGCATGCCCGGCAGGTTTTCCCGGAGAGTCCTCCAAGTGGTTCTGGCGTAGCCCGCAGGTGATTTTGGTGTGTCCGGCAGGTTGTTCCGTTCTGTCCGATAGGTTGTTCCGGCATGTCCAGCACGTGCTTCTGGCACTTCTGAGAGGTGGTTCTGGCATGCCGGGCAGGTTATTCCGGAGTGTCCGGTAAGTGGTTCTGGTGTAGCCGGCAGTTCATTTTGGCGTGTCTGGCACATGGGTCCTGCGAGTCGAGCAGGTGGTTCCGGCGTGCTCGGCAGGTGGTCCAGGCATGTCCGGCAGGTGGTTCCAGTCTGTCCAGGATGTGGTTCCAGCGTGTCCGGCACGTGGTTCTCTTACGTCTGAGAGGTGGTTCCTGCATGCCTGGCAGGTTATTGCGGATTGTCTGCCAGGTGGTTCTCTCATAGCCAGCTGTTGATTTTGGCCTGTCAGGCAGGTGGTTCTGGTGAGTCCAGCAGGTGGCTCCGGCGTGCTCGGCAGGTGGTTCTGGCATGTCTGGCAGGTGGTTCCGGCGAGTTGAGCAGCTGGTTCCAGCCTGTCCGTCAGGTTAAGGTTAGGGATAGGGTTAGGGTTACGGTTAGGGTTAGGGTTTAGGGTTTGGGGTTAGGGGTTAGGGTTAGGGGTAGGGTTAGGGTTAGGGTTACGGTTTGGTTAGGGTTTAGGGTTAGGCTTAGGGTTAGGGGTTAGGGTTAGGGTTAGGGTTTGGGGATAGGGTTAGGGTTAGGGTTAGGGTTAGGGTTAGGGCCCGGCAGGTGGTTCCGGCGAGACGAGCAGGTGGCTCCGGCGCGCCCGACAGGTGCTTCCGCTGCGCCCGGCAGGTGGTTCCGGCGAGGCGATCAGGTGGCTCCGGCGCGCTCGGCAAGTGCTTCCGCTGGGCCCGGGAGGTGGTTCCGGCGAGGCGAGCAGGTGGCTCCGGCGCGCTCGGCAGGTGCTTCCGCTGCACCCGGCAGGTGGTTCCGGTGAGGCGAGCAGGTGGCTCCGGCGCGCTCGGCAGGTGCTTCCGCTGGGCCCGGCAGGTGTTTCCGGCGAGGCGAGCAGGTGGCTCCGGCACGCTCGGCAGGTGATTCCGCTGGGCCCGGCAGGTGGTTCCGGCGAGGCGAGCAGGTGGCTCCGGCGCGCTCGGCCGGTGCTTCCGCTGCGCCCGGCAGGTGGTTCCGGCGAGTCGAGCAGGTTGTTCCTGCGTGCTCGGCAGGTGGTTCAGTTGGGTCTGGCAGGTGGTTTCGGTCTGTTCGGGGTGTGGTTCCAGCATCTCAGGCACATGGTTTTGGCACGTCTGTCAGGTGGTTCTGGCTGGCCCAACAGGTGTTTCTGGAGTCTCCGCCAAGTGGTTCTGGCGTAGCTGGCAGGTGATGTTGGCGTGACTGGCAGGTGGTTCCAGCCAGCCCGGCAGGTGTTTCCGGAGTGTTCACCAACTGGCTGTGGCGTAGCCAGCAGGTGATTTTGGCGTGTCCGACAGGTGGTTCTGGCGAGTCGAGCAGGTGCTTCCGGCATGCTCGGCAGGTGCTTCCGGTGTCATTGGCATGTGGTTCTGGCATGTCTGAGAGGTGGTTCCGGCATGCCTGACAGGTGATTCCGGAGTGTTCGCCAAGCGGTTCTGGCATAGGCGGCAGGTGATTTTGCCATGTCCAGAATGTGGTTCCAGCGAGTCGAACATGTGGTTCCGGCGTGTCCGGCAGGTGTTTCCGGTCTGTCCAGCAGGTGGTTCTGGGGTGTCCGGCATGAGGTTCTGGCACGTCTGAGAGGTGGTTCCGGCCGGCCCGACATGCGTTTCCGGAGTGTCCGCCACGTGGTTCAGGCACGTCTGAGAGGTGGTTCCAGCATGCCTGGCAGGTTTTCCCGGAGAGTCCTCCAAGTGGTTCTGGCGTAGCCCGCAGGTGATTTTGGTGTGTCCGGCAGGTTGTTCCGTTCTGTCCGATAGGTTGTTCCGGCATGTCCAGCACGTGCTTCTGGCACTTCTGAGAGGTGGTTCTGGCATGCCGGGCAGGTTATTCCGGAGTGTCCGGTAAGTGGTTCTGGTGTAGCCGGCAGTTCATTTTGGCGTGTCTGGCACATGGGTCCTGCGAGTCGAGCAGGTGGTTCCGGCGTGCTCGGCAGGTGGTCCAGGCATGTCCGGCAGGTGGTTCCAGTCTGTCCAGGACGTGGTTCCAGCGTGTCCGGCACGTGGTTCTCTTACGTCTGAGAGGTGGTTCCTGCATGCCTGGCAGGTTATTGCGGATTGTCTGCCAGGTGGTTCTCTCATAGCCAGCTGTTGATTTTGGCCTGTCAGGCAGGTGGTTCTGGTGAGTCCAGCAGGTGGCTCCGGCGTGCTCGGCAGGTGGTTCTGGCATGTCTGGCAGGTGGTTCCGGCGAGTTGAGCAGCTGGTTCCAGCCTGTCCGTCAGGTTAAGGTTAGGGATAGGGTTAGGGTTACGGTTAGGGTTAGGGTTTAGGGTTTGGGGTTAGGGGTTAGGGTTAGGGGTAGGGTTAGGGTTAGGGTTACGGTTGGGTTAGGGTTTAGGGTTAGGCTTAGGGTTAGGGGTTAGGGTTAGGGTTAGGGTTTGGGGATAGGGTTAGGGTTAGGGTTAGGGTTAGGGTTAGGGCCCGGCAGGTGGTTCCGGCGAGCCGAGCAGGTGGCTCCGGCGCGCCCGGCAGGTGCTTCCGCTGCGCCCGGCAGGTGGTTCCGGCGAGGCGATCAGGTGGCTCCGGCGCGCTCGGCAAGTGCTTCCGCTGGGCCCGGCAGGTGGTTCCGGCGAGGCGAGCAGGTGGCTCCGGCGCGCTCGGCAGGTGCTTCCGCTGCACCCGGCAGGTGGTTCCGGTGAGGCGAGCAGGTGGCTCCGGCGCGCTCGGCAGGTGCTTCCGCTGGGCCCGGCAGGTGTTTCCGGCGAGGCGAGCAGGTGGCTCCGGCACGCTCGGCAGGTGATTCCGCTGGGCCCGGCAGGTGGTTCCGGCGAGGCGAGCAGGTGGCTCCGGCGCGCTCGGCCGGTGCTTCCGCTGCGCCCGGCAGGTGGTTCCGGCGAGTCGAGCAGGTTGTTCCTGCGTGCTCGGCAGGTGGTTCAGTTGGGTCTGGCAGGTGGTTTCGGTCTGTTCGGGGTGTGGTTCCAGCATCTCAGGCACATGGTTTTGGCACGTCTGTCAGGTGGTTCTGGCTGGCCCAACAGGTGTTTCTGGAGTCTCCGCCAAGTGGTTCTGGCGTAGCTGGCAGGTGATGTTGGCGTGACTGGCAGGTGGTTCCAGCCAGCCCGGCAGGTGTTTCCGGAGTGTTCACCAACTGGCTGTGGCGTAGCCAGCAGGTGATTTTGGCGTGTCCGACAGGTGGTTCTGGCGAGTCGAGCAGGTGCTTCCGGCATGCTCGGCAGGTGCTTCCGGTGTCATTGGCATGTGGTTCTGGCATGTCTGAGAGGTGGTTCCGGCATGCCTGACAGGTGATTCCGGAGTGTTCGCCAAGCGGTTCTGGCATAGGCGGCAGGTGATTTTGCCATGTCCAGAATGTGGTTCCAGCGAGTCGAACATGTGGTTCCGGCGTGTCCGGCAGGTGTTTCCGGTCTGTCCAGCAGGTGGTTCTGGGGTGTCCGGCATGAGGTTCTGGCACGTCTGAGAGGTGGTTCCGGCCGGCCCGACATGCGTTTCCGGAGTGTCCGCCACGTGGTTCAGGCACGTCTGAGAGGTGGTTCCAGCATGCCTGGCAGGTTTTCCCGGAGAGTCCTCCAAGTGGTTCTGGCGTAGCCCGCAGGTGATTTTGGTGTGTCCGGCAGGTTGTTCCGTTCTGTCCGATAGGTTGTTCCGGCATGTCCAGCACGTGCTTCTGGCACTTCTGAGAGGTGGTTCTGGCATGCCGGGCAGGTTATTCCGGAGTGTCCGGTAAGTGGTTCTGGTGTAGCCGGCAGTTCATTTTGGCGTGTCTGGCACATGGGTCCTGCGAGTCGAGCAGGTGGTTCCGGCGTGCTCGGCAGGTGGTCCAGGCATGTCCGGCAGGTGGTTCCAGTCTGTCCAGGACGTGGTTCCAGCGTGTCCGGCACGTGGTTCTCTTACGTCTGAGAGGTGGTTCCTGCATGCCTGGCAGGTTATTGCGGATTGTCTGCCAGGTGGTTCTCTCATAGCCAGCTGTTGATTTTGGCCTGTCAGGCAGGTGGTTCTGGTGAGTCCAGCAGGTGGCTCCGGCGTGCTCGGCAGGTGGTTCTGGCATGTCTGGCAGGTGGTTCCGGCGAGTTGAGCAGCTGGTTCCAGCCTGTCCGTCAGGTTAAGGTTAGGGATAGGGTTAGGGTTACGGTTAGGGTTAGGGTTTAGGGTTTGGGGTTAGGGGTTAGGGTTAGGGGTAGGGTTAGGGTTAGGGTTACGGTTGGGTTAGGGTTTAGGGTTAGGCTTAGGGTTAGGGGTTAGGGTTAGGGTTAGGGTTTGGGGATAGGGTTAGGGTTAGGGTTAGGGTTAGGGTTAGGGCCCGGCAGGTGGTTCCGGCGAGCCGAGCAGGTGGCTCCGGCGCGCCCGGCAGGTGCTTCCGCTGCGCCCGGCAGGTGGTTCCGGCGAGGCGATCAGGTGGCTCCGGCGCGCTCGGCAAGTGCTTCCGCTGGGCCCGGCAGGTGGTTCCGGCGAGGCGAGCAGGTGGCTCCGGCGCGCTCGGCAGGTGCTTCCGCTGCACCCGGCAGGTGGTTCCGGTGAGGCGAGCAGGTGGCTCCGGCGCGCTCGGCAGGTGCTTCCGCTGGGCCCGGCAGGTGGTTCCGGCGAGGCGAGCAGGTGGCTCCGGCACGCTCGGCAGGTGATTCCGCTGGGCCCGGCAGGTGTTTCCGGCGAGGCGAGCAGGTGGCTCCGGCGCGCTCGGCCGGTGCTTCCGCTGCGCCCGGCAGGTGGTTCCGGCGAGTCGAGCAGGTTGTTCCTGCGTGCTCGGCAGGTGGTTCAGTTGGGTCTGGCAGGTGGTTTCGGTCTGTTCGGGGTGTGGTTCCAGCATCTCAGGCACATGGTTTTGGCACGTCTGTCAGGTGGTTCTGGCTGGCCCAACAGGTGTTTCTGGAGTCTCCGCCAAGTGGTTCTGGCGTAGCTGGCAGGTGATGTTGGCGTGACTGGCAGGTGGTTCCAGCCAGCCCGGCAGGTGTTTCCGGAGTGTTCACCAACTGGCTGTGGCGTAGCCGGCAGGTGATTTTGGCGTGTCCGACAGGTGGTTCTGGCGAGTCGAGCAGGTGCTTCCGGCATGCTCGGCAGGTGCTTCCGGTGTCATTGGCATGTGGTTCTGGCATGTCTGAGAGGTGGTTCCGGCATGCCTGACAGGTGATTCCGGAGTGTTCGCCAAGCGGTTCTGGCATAGGCGGCAGGTGATTTTGCCATGTCCAGAATGTGGTTCCAGCGAGTCGAACATGTGGTTCCAGCGTGTCCGGCAGGTGTTTCCGGTCTGTCCAGCAGGTGGTTCTGGGGTGTCCGGCATGAGGTTCTGGCACGTCTGAGAGGTGGTTCCGGCCGGCCCGACATGCGTTACCGGAGTGTCCGCCACGTGGTTCAGGCACGTCTGAGAGGTGGTTCCAGCATGCCTGGCAGGTTTTCCCGGAGAGTCCTCCAAGTGGTTCTGGCGTAGCCCGCAGGTGATTTTGGTGTGTCCGGCAGGTTGTTCCGTTCTGTCCGATAGGTTGTTCCGGCATGTCCAGCACGTGCTTCTGGCACTTCTGAGAGGTGGTTCTGGCATGCCGGGCAGGTTATTCCGGAGTGTCCGGTAAGTGGTTCTGGTGTAGCCGGCAGTTCATTTTGGCGTGTCTGGCACATGGGTCCTGCGAGTCGAGCAGGTGGTTCCGGCGTGCTCGGCAGGTGGTCCAGGCATGTCCGGCAGGTGGTTCCAGTCTGTCCAGGACGTGGTTCCAGCGTGTCCGGCACGTGGTTCTCTTACGTCTGAGAGGTGGTTCCTGCATGCCTGGCAGGTTATTGCGGATTGTCTGCCAGGTGGTTCTCTCATAGCCAGCTGTTGATTTTGGCCTGTCAGGCAGGTGGTTCTGGTGAGTCCAGCAGGTGGCTCCGGCGCGCTCGGCAGGTGGTTCTGGCATGTCTGGCAGGTGGTTCCGGCGAGTTGAGCAGCTGGTTCCAGCCTGTCCGTCAGGTTAAGGTTAGGGATAGGGTTAGGGTTACGGTTAGGGTTAGGGTTTAGGGTTTGGGGTTAGGGGTTAGGGTTAGGGGTAGGGTTAGGGTTAGGGTTACGGTTGGGTTAGGGTTTAGGGTTAGGCTTAGGGTTAGGGGTTAGGGTTAGGGTTAGGGTTTGGGGATAGGGTTAGGGTTAGGGTTAGGGTTAGGGTTAGGGCCCGGCAGGTGGTTCCGGCGAGGCGATCAGGTGGCTCCGGCGCGCTCGGCAAGTGCTTCCGCTGGGCCCGGCAGGTGGTTCCGGCGAGGCGAGCAGGTGGCTCCGGCGCGCTCGGCAGGTGCTTCCGCTGCACCCGGCAGGTGGTTCCGGTGAGGCGAGCAGGTGGCTCCGGCGCGCTCGGCAGGTGCTTCCGCTGGGCCCGGCAGGTGGTTCCGGCGAGGCGAGCATGTGGCTCCGGCGCGCTCGGCAGGTGATTCCGCTGGGCCCGGCAGGTGGTTCCGGCGAGGCGAGCAGGTGGCTCCGGCGCGCTCGGCAGGTGCTTCCGCTGCGCCCGGCAGGTGGTTCCGGCGAGTCGAGCAGGTTGTTCCTGCGTGCTCGGCAGGTGGTTCAGTTGGGTCTGGCAGGTGGTTTCGGTCTGTTCGGGGTGTGGTTCCAGCATCTCAGGCACATGGTTTTGGCACATCTGACAGGTGGTTCTGGCTGGCCCAACAGGTGTTTCTGGAGTCTCCGCCAAGTGGTTCTGGCGTAGCTGGCAGGTGATGTTGGCGTGACTGGCAGGTGGTTCCAGCCAGCCCGGCAGGTGTTTCCGGAGTGTTCACCAACTGGCTGTGGCGTAGCCGGCAGGTGATTTTGGCGTGTCCGACAGGTGGTTCTGGCGAGTCAAGCAGGTGCTTCCGGCATGCTCGGCAGGTGCTTCCGGTGTCATTGGCATGTGGTTCTGGCATGTCTGAGAGGTGGTTCCGGCATGCCTGACAGGTGATTCCGGAGTGTTCGCCAAGCGGTTCTGGCATAGGCGGCAGGTGATTTTGCCATGTCCAGAATGTGGTTCCAGCGAGTCGAACATGTGGTTCCGGCGTGTCCGGCAGGTGTTTCCGGTCTGTCCAGCAGGTGGTTCTGGGGTGTCCGGCATGAGGTTCTGGCACGTCTGAGAGGTGGTTCCGGCCGGCCCGACATGCGTTTCCGGAGTGTCCGCCACGTGGTTCAGGCACGTCTGAGAGGTGGTTCCAGCATGCCCGGCAGGTTTTCCCGGAGAGTCCTCCAAGTGGTTCTGGCGTAGCCCGCAGGTGATTTTGGTGTGTCCGGCAGGTTGTTCCGTTCTGTCCGATAGGTTGTTCCGGCATGTCCAGCACGTGCTTCTGGCACTTCTGAGAGGTGGTTCTGGCATGCCGGGCAGGTTATTCCGGAGTGTCCGGTAAGTGGTTCTGGTGTAGCCGGCAGTTCATTTTGGCGTGTCTGGCACATGGGTCCTGCGAGTCGAGCAGGTGGTTCCGGCGTGCTCGGCAGGTGGTCCAGGCATGTCCGGCAGGTGGTTCCAGTCTGTCCAGGACGTGGTTCCAGCGTGTCCGGCACGTGGTTCTCTTACGTCTGAGAGGTGGTTCCTGCATGCCTGGCAGGTTATTGCGGATTGTCTGCCAGGTGGTTCTCTCATAGCCAGCTGTTGATTTTGGCCTGTCAGGCAGGTGGTTCTGGTGAGTCCAGCAGGTGGCTCCGGCGTGCTCGGCAGGTGGTTCTGGCATGTCTGGCAGGTGGTTCCGGCGAGTTGAGCAGCTGGTTCCAGCCTGTCCGTCAGGTTAAGGTTAGGGATAGGGTTAGGGTTACGGTTAGGGTTAGGGTTTAGGGTTTGGGGTTAGGGGTTAGGGTTAGGGGTAGGGTTAGGGTTAGGGTTACGGTTGGGTTAGGGTTTAGGGTAGGCTTAGGGTTAGGGGTTAGGGTTAGGGTTAGGGTTTGGGGATAGGGTTAGGGTTAGGGTTAGGGTTAGGGTTAGGGCCCGGCAGGTGGTTCCGGCGAGCCGAGCAGGTGGCTCCGGCGCGCCCGGCAGGTGCTTCCGCTGCGCCCGGCAGGTGGTTCCGGCGAGGCGATCAGGTGGCTCCGGCGCGCTCGGCAAGTGCTTCCGCTGGGCCCGGCAGGTGGTTCCGGCGAGGCGAGCAGGTGGCTCCGGCGCGCTCGGCAGGTGCTTCCGCTGCACCCGGCAGGTGGTTCCGGTGAGGCGAGCAGGTGGCTCCGGCGCGCTCGGCAGGTGCTTCCGCTGGGCCCGGCAGGTGGTTCCGGCGAGGCGAGCAGGTGGCTCCGGCACGCTCGGCAGGTGATTCCGCTGGGCCCGGCAGGTGTTTCCGGCGAGGCGAGCAGGTGGCTCCGGCGCGCTCGGCCGGTGCTTCCGCTGCGCCCGGCAGGTGGTTCCGGCGAGTCGAGCAGGTTGTTCCTGCGTGCTCGGCAGGTGGTTCAGTTGGGTCTGGCAGGTGGTTTCGGTCTGTTCGGGGTGTGGTTCCAGCATCTCAGGCACATGGTTTTGGCACGTCTGTCAGGTGGTTCTGGCTGGCCCAACAGGTGTTTCTGGAGTCTCCGCCAAGTGGTTCTGGCGTAGCTGGCAGGTGATGTTGGCGTGACTGGCAGGTGGTTCCAGCCAGCCCGGCAGGTGTTTCCGGAGTGTTCACCAACTGGCTGTGGCGTAGCCGGCAGGTGATTTTGGCGTGTCCGACAGGTGGTTCTGGCGAGTCGAGCAGGTGCTTCCGGCATGCTCGGCAGGTGCTTCCGGTGTCATTGGCATGTGGTTCTGGCATGTCTGAGAGGTGGTTCCGGCATGCCTGACAGGTGATTCCGGAGTGTTCGCCAAGCGGTTCTGGCATAGGCGGCAGGTGATTTTGCCATGTCCAGAATGTGGTTCCAGCGAGTCGAACATGTGGTTCCGGCGTGTCCGGCAGGTGTTTCCGGTCTGTCCAGCAGGTGGTTCTGGGGTGTCCGGCATGAGGTTCTGGCACGTCTGAGAGGTGGTTCCGGCCGGCCCGACATGCGTTACCGGAGTGTCCGCCACGTGGTTCAGGCACGTCTGAGAGGTGGTTCCAGCATGCCTGGCAGGTTTTCCCGGAGAGTCCTCCAAGTGGTTCTGGCGTAGCCCGCAGGTGATTTTGGTGTGTCCGGCAGGTTGTTCCGTTCTGTCCGATAGGTTGTTCCGGCATGTCCAGCACGTGCTTCTGGCACTTCTGAGAGGTGGTTCTGGCATGCCGGGCAGGTTATTCCGGAGTGTCCGGTAAGTGGTTCTGGTGTAGCCGGCAGTTCATTTTGGCGTGTCTGGCACATGGGTCCTGCGAGTCGAGCAGGTGGTTCCGGCGTGCTCGGCAGGTGGTCCAGGCATGTCCGGCAGGTGGTTCCAGTCTGTCCAGGACGTGGTTCCAGCGTGTCCGGCACGTGGTTCTCTTACGTCTGAGAGGTGGTTCCTGCATGCCTGGCAGGTTATTGCGGATTGTCTGCCAGGTGGTTCTCTCATAGCCAGCTGTTGATTTTGGCCTGTCAGGCAGGTGGTTCTGGTGAGTCCAGCAGGTGGCTCCGGCGCGCTCGGCAGGTGGTTCTGGCATGTCTGGCAGGTGGTTCCGGCGAGTTGAGCAGCTGGTTCCAGCCTGTCCGTCAGGTTAAGGTTAGGGATAGGGTTAGGGTTACGGTTAGGGTTAGGGTTTAGGGTTTGGGGTTAGGGGTTAGGGTTAGGGGTAGGGTTAGGGTTAGGGTTACGGTTGGGTTAGGGTTTAGGGTTAGGCTTAGGGTTAGGGGTTAGGGTTAGGGTTAGGGTTTGGGGATAGGGTTAGGGTTAGGGTTAGGGTTAGGGTTAGGGCCCGGCAGGTGGTTCCGGCGAGGCGATCAGGTGGCTCCGGCGCGCTCGGCAAGTGCTTCCGCTGGGCCCGGCAGGTGGTTCCGGCGAGGCGAGCAGGTGGCTCCGGCGCGCTCGGCAGGTGCTTCCGCTGCACCCGGCAGGTGGTTCCGGTGAGGCGAGCAGGTGGCTCCGGCGCGCTCGGCAGGTGCTTCCGCTGGGCCCGGCAGGTGGTTCCGGCGAGGCGAGCATGTGGCTCCGGCGCGCTCGGCAGGTGATTCCGCTGGGCCCGGCAGGTGGTTCCGGCGAGGCGAGCAGGTGGCTCCGGCGCGCTCGGCAGGTGCTTCCGCTGCGCCCGGCAGGTGGTTCCGGCGAGTCGAGCAGGTTGTTCCTGCGTGCTCGGCAGGTGGTTCAGTTGGGTCTGGCAGGTGGTTTCGGTCTGTTCGGGGTGTGGTTCCAGCATCTCAGGCACATGGTTTTGGCACGTCTGTCAGGTGGTTCTGGCTGGCCCAACAGGTGTTTCTGGAGTCTCCGCCAAGTGGTTCTGGCGTAGCTGGCAGGTGATGTTGGCGTGACTGGCAGGTGGTTCCAGCCAGCCCGGCAGGTGTTTCCGGAGTGTTCACCAACTGGCTGTGGCATAGCCGGCAGGTGATTTTGGCGTGTCCGACAGGTGGTTCTGGCGAGTCGAGCAGGTGCTTCCGGCATGCTCGGCAGGTGCTTCCGGTGTCATTGGCATGTGGTTCTGGCATGTCTGAGAGGTGGTTCCGGCATGCCTGACAGGTGATTCCGGAGTGTTCGCCAAGCGGTTCTGGCATAGGCGGCAGGTGATTTTGCCATGTCCAGAATGTGGTTCCAGCGAGTCGAACATGTGGTTCCGGCGTGTCCGGCAGGTGTTTCCGGTCTGTCCAGCAGGTGGTTCTGGGGTGTCCGGCATGAGGTTCTGGCACGTCTGAGAGGTGGTTCCGGCCGGCCCGACATGCGTTTCCGGAGTGTCCGCCACGTGGTTCAGGCACGTCTGAGAGGTGGTTCCAGCATGCCCGGCAGGTTTTCCCGGAGAGTCCTCCAAGTGGTTCTGGCGTAGCCCGCAGGTGATTTTGGTGTGTCCGGCAGGTTGTTCCGTTCTGTCCGATAGGTTGTTCCGGCATGTCCAGCACGTGCTTCTGGCACTTCTGAGAGGTGGTTCTGGCATGCCGGGCAGGTTATTCCGGAGTGTCCGGTAAGTGGTTCTGGTGTAGCCGGCAGTTCATTTTGGCGTGTCTGGCACATGGGTCCTGCGAGTCGAGCAGGTGGTTCCGGCGTGCTCGGCAGGTGGTCCAGGCATGTCCGGCAGGTGGTTCCAGTCTGTCCAGGACGTGGTTCCAGCGTGTCCGGCACGTGGTTCTCTTACGTCTGAGAGGTGGTTCCTGCATGCCTGGCAGGTTATTGCGGATTGTCTGCCAGGTGGTTCTCTCATAGCCAGCTGTTGATTTTGGCCTGTCAGGCAGGTGGTTCTGGTGAGTCCAGCAGGTGGCTCCGGCGTGCTCGGCAGGTGGTTCTGGCATGTCTGGCAGGTGGTTCCGGCGAGTTGAGCAGCTGGTTCCAGCCTGTCCGTCAGGTTAAGGTTAGGGATAGGGTTAGGGTTACGGTTAGGGTTAGGGTTTAGGGTTTGGGGTTAGGGGTTAGGGTTAGGGGTAGGGTTAGGGTTAGGGTTACGGTTGGGTTAGGGTTTAGGGTTAGGCTTAGGGTTAGGGGTTAGGGTTAGGGTTAGGGTTTGGGGATAGGGTTAGGGTTAGGGTTAGGGTTAGGGTTAGGGCCCGGCAGGTGGTTCCGGCGAGCCGAGCAGGTGGCTCCGGCGCGCCCGACAGGTGCTTCCGCTGCGCCCGGCAGGTGGTCCCGGCGAGGCGATCAGGTGGCTCCGGCGCGCTCGGCAAGTGCTTCCGCTGGGCCCGGCAGGTGGTTCCGGCGAGCCGAGCAGGTGGCTCCGGCGCGCTCGGCAGGTGCTTCCGCTGCACCCGGCAGGTGGTTCCGGTGAGGCGAGCAGGTGGCTCCGGCGCGCTCGGCAGGTGCTTCCGCTGGGCCCGGCAGGTGGTTCCGGCGAGGCGAGCATGTGGCTCCGGCGCGCTCGGCAGGTGATTCCGCTGGGCCCGGCAGGTGGTTCCGGCGAGGCGAGCAGGTGGCTCCGGCGCGCTCGGCAGGTGCTTCCGCTGCGCCCGGCAGGTGGTTCCGGCGAGTCGAGCAGGTTGTTCCTGCGTGCTCGGCAGGTGGTTCAGTTGGGTCTGGCAGGTGGTTTCGGTCTGTTCGGGGTGTGGTTCCAGAATCTCAGGCACATGGTTTTGGCACGTCTGTCAGGTGGTTCTGGCTGGCCCAACAGGTGTTTCTGGAGTCTCCGCCAAGTGGTTCTGGCGTAGCTGGCAGGTGATGTTGGCGTGACTGGCAGGTGGTTCCAGCCAGCCCGGCAGGTGTTTCCGGAGTGTTCACCAACTGGCTGTGGCGTAGCCGGCAGGTGATTTTGGCGTGTCCGACAGGTGGTTCTGGCGAGTCGAGCAGGTGCTTCCGGCATGCTCGGCAGGTGCTTCCGGTGTCATTGGCATGTGGTTCTGGCATGTCTGAGAGGTGGTTCCGGCATGCCTGACAGGTGATTCCGGAGTGTTCGCCAAGCGGTTCTGGCATAGGCGGCAGGTGATTTTGCCATGTCCAGAATGTGGTTCCAGCGAGTCGAACATGTGGTTCCGGCGTGTCCGGCAGGTGTTTCCGGTCTGTCCAGCAGGTGGTTCTGGGGTGTCCGGCATGAGGTTCTGGCACGTCTGAGAGGTGGTTCCGGCCGGCCCGACATGCGTTTCCGGAGTGTCCGCCACGTGGTTCAGGCACGTCTGAGAGGTGGTTCCAGCATGCCTGGCAGGTTTTCCCGGAGAGTCCTCCAAGTGGTTCTGGCGTAGCCCGCAGGTGATTTTGGTGTGTCCGGCAGGTTGTTCCGTTCTGTCCGATAGGTTGTTCCGGCATGTCCAGCACGTGCTTCTGGCACTTCTGAGAGGTGGTTCTGGCATGCCGGGCAGGTTATTCCGGAGTGTCCGGTAAGTGGTTCTGGTGTAGCCGGCAGTTCATTTTGGCGTGTCTGGCACATGGGTCCTGCGAGTCGAGCAGGTGGTTCCGGCGTGCTCGGCAGGTGGTCCAGGCATGTCCGGCAGGTGGTTCCAGTCTGTCCAGGACGTGGTTCCAGCGTGTCCGGCACGTGGTTCTCTTACGTCTGAGAGGTGGTTCCTGCATGCCTGGCAGGTTATTGCGGATTGTCTGCCAGGTGGTTCTCTCATAGCCAGCTGTTGATTTTGGCCTGTCAGGCAGGTGGTTCTGGTGAGTCCAGCAGGTGGCTCCGGCGTGCTCGGCAGGTGGTTCTGGCATGTCTGGCAGGTGGTTCCGGCGAGTTGAGCAGCTGGTTCCAGCCTGTCCGTCAGGTTAAGGTTAGGGATAGGTTTAGGGTTACGGTTAGGGTTAGGGTTTAGGGTTTGGGGTTAGGGGTTAGGGTTAGGGGTAGGGTTAGGGTTAGGGTTACGGTTGGGTTAGGGTTTAGGGTTAGGCTTAGGGTTAGGGGTTAGGGTTAGGGTTAGGGTTTGGGGATAGGGTTAGGGTTAGGGTTAGGGTTAGGGTTAGGGCCCGGCAGGTGGTTCCGGCGAGCCGAGCAGGTGGCTCCGGCGCGCCCGGCAGGTGCTTCCGCTGCGCCCGGCAGGTGGTTCCGGCGAGGCGATCAGGTGGCTCCGGCGCGCTCGGCAGGTGCTTCCGCTGGGCCCGGCAGGTGGTTCCGGCGAGGCGAGCAGGTGGCTCCGGCGCGCTCGGCAGGTGATTCCGCTGGGCCCGGCAGGTGGTTCCGGCGAGGCGAGCAGGTGGCTCCGGCGCGCTCGGCCGGTGCTTCCGCTGCGCCCGGCAGGTGGTTCCGGCGAGTCGAGCAGGTTGTTCCTGCGTGCTCGGCAGGTGGTTCAGTTGGGTCTGGCAGGTGGTTTCGGTCTGTTCGGGGTGTGGTTCCAGCATCTCAGGCACATGGTTTTGGCACGTCTGTCAGGTGGTTCTGGCTGGCCCAACAGGTGTTTCTGGAGTCTCCGCCAAGTGGTTCTGGCGTAGCTGGCAGGTGATGTTGGCGTGACTGGCAGGTGGTTCCAGCCAGCCCGGCAGGTGTTTCCGGAGTGTTCACCAACTGGCTGTGGCGTAGCCGGCAGGTGATTTTGGCGTGTCCGACAGGTGGTTCTGGCGAGTCGAGCAGGTGCTTCCGGCATGCTCGGCAGGTGCTTCCGGTGTCATTGGCATGTGGTTCTGGCATGTCTGAGAGGTGGTTCCGGCATGCCTGACAGGTGATTCCGGAGTGTTCGCCAAGCGGTTCTGGCATAGGCGGCAGGTGATTTTGCCATGTCCAGAATGTGGTTCCAGCGAGTCGAACATGTGGTTCCGGCGTGTCCGGCAGGTGTTTCCGGTCTGTCCAGCAGGTGGTTCTGGGGTGTCCGGCATGAGGTTCTGGCACGTCTGAGAGGTGGTTCCGGCCGGCCCGACATGCGTTTCCGGAGTGTCCGCCACGTGGTTCAGGCACGTCTGAGAGGTGGTTCCAGCATGCCCGGCAGGTTTTCCCGGAGAGTCCTCCAAGTGGTTCTGGCGTAGCCCGCAGGTGATTTTGGTGTGTCCGGCAGGTTGTTCCGTTCTGTCCGATAGGTTGTTCCGGCATGTCCAGCACGTGCTTCTGGCACTTCTGAGAGGTGGTTCTGGCATGCCGGGCAGGTTATTCCGGAGTGTCCGGTAAGTGGTTCTGGTGTAGCCGGCAGTTCATTTTGGCGTGTCTGGCACATGGGTCCTGCGAGTCGAGCAGGTGGTTCCGGCGTGCTCGGCAGGTGGTCCAGGCATGTCCGGCAGGTGGTTCCAGTCTGTCCAGGACGTGGTTCCAGCGTGTCCGGCACGTGGTTCTCTTACGTCTGAGAGGTGGTTCCTGCATGCCTGGCAGGTTATTGCGGATTGTCTGCCAGGTGGTTCTCTCATAGCCAGCTGTTGATTTTGGCCTGTCAGGCAGGTGGTTCTGGTGAGTCCAGCAGGTGGCTCCGGCGTGCTCGGCAGGTGGTTCTGGCATGTCTGGCAGGTGGTTCCGGCGAGTTGAGCAGCTGGTTCCAGCCTGTCCGTCAGGTTAAGGTTAGGGATAGGGTTAGGGTTACGGTTAGGGTTAGGGTTTAGGGTTTGGGGTTAGGGGTTAGGGTTAGGGGTAGGGTTAGGGTTAGGGTTACGGTTGGGTTAGGGTTTAGGGTTAGGCTTAGGGTTAGGGGTTAGGGTTAGGGTTAGGGTTTGGGGATAGGGTTAGGGTTAGGGTTAGGGTTAGGGTTAGGGCCCGGCAGGTGGTTCCGGCGAGCCGAGCAGGTGGCTCCGGCGCGCCCGACAGGTGCTTCCGCTGCGCCCGGCAGGTGGTCCCGGCGAGGCGATCAGGTGGCTCCGGCGCGCTCGGCAAGTGCTTCCGCTGGGCCCGGCAGGTGGTTCCGGCGAGCCGAGCAGGTGGCTCCGGCGCGCTCGGCAGGTGCTTCCGCTGCACCCGGCAGGTGGTTCCGGTGAGGCGAGCAGGTGGCTCCGGCGCGCTCGGCAGGTGCTTCCGCTGGGCCCGGCAGGTGGTTCCGGCGAGGCGAGCATGTGGCTCCGGCGCGCTCGGCAGGTGATTCCGCTGGGCCCGGCAGGTGGTTCCGGCGAGGCGAGCAGGTGGCTCCGGCGCGCTCGGCAGGTGCTTCCGCTGCGCCCGGCAGGTGGTTCCGGCGAGTCGAGCAGGTTGTTCCTGCGTGCTCGGCAGGTGGTTCAGTTGGGTCTGGCAGGTGGTTTCGGTCTGTTCGGGGTGTGGTTCCAGCATCTCATGCACATGGTTTTGGCACGTCTGTCAGGTGGTTCTGGCTGGCCCAACAGGTGTTTCTGGAGTCTCCGCCAAGTGGTTCTGGCGTAGCTGGCAGGTGATGTTGGCGTGACTGGCAGGTGGTTCCAGCCAGCCCGGCAGGTGTTTCCGGAGTGTTCACCAACTGGCTGTGGCGTAGCCGGCAGGTGATTTTGGCGTGTCCGACAGGTGGTTCTGGCGAGTCGAGCAGGTGCTTCCGGCATGCTCGGCAGGTGCTTCCGGTGTCATTGGCATGTGGTTCTGGCATGTCTGAGAGGTGGTTCCGGCATGCCTGACAGGTGATTCCGGAGTGTTCGCCAAGCGGTTCTGGCATAGGCGGCAGGTGATTTTGCCATGTCCAGAATGTGGTTCCAGCGAGTCGAACATGTGGTTCCGGCGTGTCCGGCAGGTGTTTCCGGTCTGTCCAGCAGGTGGTTCTGGGGTGTCCGGCATGAGGTTCTGGCACGTCTGAGAGGTGGTTCCGGCCGGCCCGACATGCGTTTCCGGAGTGTCCGCCACGTGGTTCAGGCACGTCTGAGAGGTGGTTCCAGCATGCCTGGCAGGTTTTCCCGGAGAGTCCTCCAAGTGGTTCTGGCGTAGCCCGCAGGTGATTTTGGTGTGTCCGGCAGGTTGTTCCGTTCTGTCCGATAGGTTGTTCCGGCATGTCCAGCACGTGCTTCTGGCACTTCTGAGAGGTGGTTCTGGCATGCCGGGCAGGTTATTCCGGAGTGTCCGGTAAGTGGTTCTGGTGTAGCCGGCAGTTCATTTTGGCGTGTCTGGCACATGGGTCCTGCGAGTCGAGCAGGTGGTTCCGGCGTGCTCGGCAGGTGGTCCAGGCATGTCCGGCAGGTGGTTCCAGTCTGTCCAGGACGTGGTTCCAGCGTGTCCGGCACGTGGTTCTCTTACGTCTGAGAGGTGGTTCCTGCATGCCTGGCAGGTTATTGCGGATTGTCTGCCAGGTGGTTCTCTCATAGCCAGCTGTTGATTTTGGCCTGTCAGGCAGGTGGTTCTGGTGAGTCCAGCAGGTGGCTCCGGCGTGCTCGGCAGGTGGTTCTGGCATGTCTGGCAGGTGGTTCCGGCGAGTTGAGCAGCTGGTTCCAGCCTGTCCGTCAGGTTAAGGTTAGGGATAGGTTTAGGGTTACGGTTAGGGTTAGGGTTTAGGGTTTGGGGTTAGGGGTTAGGGTTAGGGGTAGGGTTAGGGTTAGGGTTACGGTTGGGTTAGGGTTTAGGGTTAGGCTTAGGGTTAGGGGTTAGGGTTAGGGTTAGGGTTTGGGGATAGGGTTAGGGTTAGGGTTAGGGTTAGGGTTAGGGCCCGGCAGGTGGTTCCGGCGAGCCGAGCAGGTGGCTCCGGCGCGCCCGGCAGGTGCTTCCGCTGCGCCCGGCAGGTGGTTCCGGCGAGGCGATCAGGTGGCTCCGGCGCGCTCGGCAGGTGCTTCCGCTGGGCCCGGCAGGTGGTTCCGGCGAGGCGAGCAGGTGGCTCCGGCGCGCTCGGCAGGTGATTTCGCTGGGCCCGGCAGGTGGTTCCGGCGAGGCGAGCAGGTGGCTCCGGCGCGCTCGGCAGGTGCTTCCGCTGCGCCCGGCAGGTGGTTCCGGCGAGTCGAGCAGGTTGTTCCTGCGTGCTCGGCAGGTGGTTCAGTTGGGTCTGGCAGGTGGTTTCGGTCTGTTCGGGGTGTGGTTCCAGCATCTCAGGCACATGGTTTTGGCACGTGTGAGAGGTGGTTCCGGCTGGCCCAACAGGTGTTTCTGGAGTCTCCGCCAAGTGGTTCTGGCGTAGCTGGCAGGTGATGTTGGCGTGACTGGCAGGTGGTTCCAGCCAGCCCGGCAGGTGTTTCCGGAGTGTTCACCAACTGGCTGTGGCGTAGCCGGCAGGTGATTTTGGCGTGTCCGACAGGTGGTTCTGGCGAGTCGAGCAGGTGCTTCCGGCATGCTCGGCAGGTGCTTCCGGTGTCATTGGCATGTGGTTCTGGCATGTCTGAGAGGTGGTTCCGGCATGCCTGACAGGTGATTCCGGAGTGTTCGCCAAGCGGTTCTGGCATAGGCGGCAGGTGATTTTGCCATGTCCAGAATGTGGTTCCAGCGAGTCGAACATGTGGTTCCGGCGTGTCCGGCAGGTGTTTCCGGTCTGTCCAGCAGGTGGTTCTGGGGTGTCCGGCATGAGGTTCTGGCACGTCTGAGAGGTGGTTCCGGCCGGCCCGACATGCGTTTCCGGAGTGTCCGCCACGTGGTTCAGGCACGTCTGAGAGGTGGTTCCAGCATGCCTGGCAGGTTTTCCCGGAGAGTCCTCCAAGTGGTTCTGGCGTAGCCCGCAGGTGATTTTGGTGTGTCCGGCAGGTTGTTCCGTTCTGTCCGATAGGTTGTTCCGGCATGTCCAGCACGTGCTTCTGGCACTTCTGAGAGGTGGTTCTGGCATGCCGGGCAGGTTATTCCGGAGTGTCCGGTAAGTGGTTCTGGTGTAGCCGGCAGTTCATTTTGGCGTGTCTGGCACATGGGTCCTGCGAGTCGAGCAGGTGGTTCCGGCGTGCTCGGCAGGTGGTCCAGGCATGTCCGGCAGGTGGTTCCAGTCTGTCCAGGACGTGGTTCCAGCGTGTCCGGCACGTGGTTCTCTTACGTCTGAGAGGTGGTTCCTGCATGCCTGGCAGGTTATTGCGGATTGTCTGCCAGGTGGTTCTCTCATAGCCAGCTGTTGATTTTGGCCTGTCAGGCAGGTGGTTCTGGTGAGTCCAGCAGGTGGCTCCGGCGTGCTCGGCAGGTGGTTCTGGCATGTCTGGCAGGTGGTTCCGGCGAGTTGAGCAGCTGGTTCCAGCCTGTCCGTCAGGTTAAGGTTAGGGATAGGGTTAGGGTTACGGTTAGGGTTAGGGTTTAGGGTTTGGGGTTAGGGGTTAGGGTTAGGGGTAGGGTTAGGGTTAGGGTTACGGTTGGGTTAGGGTTTAGGGTTAGGCTTAGGGTTAGGGGTTAGGGTTAGGATTAGGGTTTGGGGATAGGGTTAGGGTTAGGGTTAGGGTTAGGGTTAGGGCCCGGCAGGTGGTTCCGGCGAGCCGAGCAGGTGGCTCCGGCGCGCCCGGCAGGTGCTTCCGCTGCGCCCGGCAGGTGGTCCCGGCGAGGCGATCAGGTGGCTCCGGCGCGCTCGGCAAGTGCTTCCGCTGGGCCCGGCAGGTGGTTCCGGCGAGCCGAGCAGGTGGCTCCGGCGCGCTCGGCAGGTGCTTCCGCTGCACCCGGCAGGTGGTTCCGGTGAGGCGAGCAGGTGGCTCCGGCGCGCTCGGCAGGTGCTTCCGCTGGGCCCGGCAGGTGGTTCCGGCGAGGCGAGCATGTGGCTCCGGCGCGCTCGGCAGGTGATTCCGCTGGGCCCGGCAGGTGGTTCCGGCGAGGCGAGCAGGTGGCTCCGGCGCGCTCGGCAGGTGCTTCCGCTGCGCCCGGCAGGTGGTTCCGGCGAGTCGAGCAGGTTGTTCCTGCGTGCTCGGCAGGTGGTTCAGTTGGGTCTGGCAGGTGGTTTCGGTCTGTTCGGGGTGTGGTTCCAGCATCTCAGGCACATGATTTTGGCACGTCTGTCAGGTGGTTCTGGCTGGCCCAACAGGTGTTTCTGGAGTCTCCGCCAAGTGGTTCTGGCGTAGCTGGCAGGTGATGTTGGCGTGACTGGCAGGTGGTTCCAGCCAGCCCGGCAGGTGTTTCCGGAGTGTTCACCAACTGGCTGTGGCGTAGCCGGCAGGTGATTTTGGCGTGTCCGACAGGTGGTTCTGGCGAGTCGAGCAGGTGCTTCCGGCATGCTCGGCAGGTGCTTCCGGTGTCATTGGCATGTGGTTCTGGCATGTCTGAGAGGTGGTTCCGGCATGCCTGACAGGTGATTCCGGAGTGTTCGCCAAGCGGTTCTGGCATAGGCGGCAGGTGATTTTGCCATGTCCAGAATGTGGTTCCAGCGAGTCGAACATGTGGTTCCGGCGTGTCCGGCAGGTGTTTCCGGTCTGTCCAGCAGGTGGTTCTGGGGTGTCCGGCATGAGGTTCTGGCACGTCTGAGAGGTGGTTCCGGCCGGCCCGACATGCGTTTCCGGAGTGTCCGCCACGTGGTTCAGGCACGTCTGAGAGGTGGTTCCAGCATGCCTGGCAGGTTTTCCCGGAGAGTCCTCCAAGTGGTTCTGGCGTAGCCCGCAGGTGATTTTGGTGTGTCCGGCAGGTTGTTCCGTTCTGTCCGATAGGTTGTTCCGGCATGTCCAGCACGTGCTTCTGGCACTTCTGAGAGGTGGTTCTGGCATGCCGGGCAGGTTATTCCGGAGTGTCCGGTAAGTGGTTCTGGTGTAGCCGGCAGTTCATTTTGGCGTGTCTGGCACATGGGTCCTGCGAGTCGAGCAGGTGGTTCCGGCGTGCTCGGCAGGTGGTCCAGGCATGTCCGGCAGGTGGTTCCAGTCTGTCCAGGACGTGGTTCCAGCGTGTCCGGCACGTGGTTCTCTTACGTCTGAGAGGTGGTTCCTGCATGCCTGGCAGGTTATTGCGGATTGTCTACCAGGTGGTTCTCTCATAGCCAGCTGTTGATTTTGGCCTGTCAGGCAGGTGGTTCTGGTGAGTCCAGCAGGTGGCTCCGGCGTGCTCGGCAGGTGGTTCTGGCATGTCTGGCAGGTGGTTCTGGCGAGTTGAGCAGCTGGTTCCAGCCTGTCCGTCAGGTTAAGGTTAGGGATAGGTTTAGGGTTACGGTTAGGGTTAGGGTTTAGGGTTTGGGGTTAGGGGTTAGGGTTAGGGGTAGGGTTAGGGTTAGGGTTACGGTTGGGTTAGGGTTTAGGGTTAGGCTTAGGGTTAGGGGTTAGGGTTAGGGTTAGGGTTTGGGGATAGGGTTAGGGTTAGGGTTAGGGTTAGGGTTAGGGCCCGGCAGGTGGTTCCGGCGAGCCGAGCAGGTGGCTCCGGCGCGCCCGGCAGGTGCTTCCGCTGCGCCCGGCAGGTGGTTCCGGCGAGGCGATCAGGTGGCTCCGGCGCGCTCGGCAGGTGCTTCCGCTGGGCCCGGCAGGTGGTTCCGGCGAGGCGAGCAGGTGGCTCCGGCGCGCTCGGCAGGTGATTTCGCTGGGCCCGGCAGGTGGTTCCGGCGAGGCGAGCAGGTGGCTCCGGCGCGCTCGGCAGGTGCTTCCGCTGCGCCCGGCAGGTGGTTCCGGCGAGTCGAGCAGGTTGTTCCTGCGTGCTCGGCAGGTGGTTCAGTTGGGTCTGGCAGGTGGTTTCGGTCTGTTCGGGGTGTGGTTCCAGCATCTCAGGCACATGGTTTTGGCACGTCTGAGAGGTGGTTCCGGCTGGCCCAACAGGTGTTTCTGGAGTCTCCGCCAAGTGGTTCTGGCGTAGCTGGCAGGTGATGTTGGCGTGACTGGCAGGTGGTTCCAGCCAGCCCGGCAGGTGTTTCCGGAGTGTTCACCAACTGGCTGTGGCGTAGCCGGCAGGTGATTTTGGCGTGTCCGACAGGTGGTTCTGGCGAGTCGAGCAGGTGCTTCCGGCATGCTCGGCAGGTGCTTCCGGTGTCATTGGCATGTGGTTCTGGCATGTCTGAGAGGTGGTTCCGGCATGCCTGACAGGTGATTCCGGAGTGTTCGCCAAGCGGTTCTGGCATAGGCGGCAGGTGATTTTGCCATGTCCAGAATGTGGTTCCAGCGAGTCGAACATGTGGTTCCGGCGTGTCCGGCAGGTGTTTCCGGTCTGTCCAGCAGGTGGTTCTGGGGTGTCCGGCATGAGGTTCTGGCACGTCTGAGAGGTGGTTCCGGCCGGCCCGACATGCGTTTCCGGAGTGTCCGCCACGTGGTTCAGGCACGTCTGAGAGGTGGTTCCAGCATGCCCGGCAGGTTTTCCCGGAGAGTCCTCCAAGTGGTTCTGGCGTAGCCCGCAGGTGATTTTGGTGTGTCCGGCAGGTTGTTCCGTTCTGTCCGATAGGTTGTTCCGGCATGTCCAGCACGTGCTTCTGGCACTTCTGAGAGGTGGTTCTGGCATGCCGGGCAGGTTATTCCGGAGTGTCCGGTAAGTGGTTCTGGTGTAGCCGGCAGTTCATTTTGGCGTGTCTGGCACATGGGTCCTGCGAGTCGAGCAGGTGGTTCCGGCGTGCTCGGCAGGTGGTCCAGGCATGTCCGGCAGGTGGTTCCAGTCTGTCCAGGACGTGGTTCCAGCGTGTCCGGCACGTGGTTCTCTTACGTCTGAGAGGTGGTTCCTGCATGCCTGGCAGGTTATTGCGGATTGTCTGCCAGGTGGTTCTCTCATAGCCAGCTGTTGATTTTGGCCTGTCAGGCAGGTGGTTCTGGTGAGTCCAGCAGGTGGCTCCGGCGTGCTCGGCAGGTGGTTCTGGCATGTCTGGCAGGTGGTTCCGGCGAGTTGAGCAGCTGGTTCCAGCCTGTCCGTCAGGTTAAGGTTAGGGATAGGGTTAGGGTTACGGTTAGGGTTAGGGTTTAGGGTTTGGGGTTAGGGGTTAGGGTTAGGGGTAGGGTTAGGGTTAGGGTTACGGTTGGGTTAGGGTTTAGGGTTAGGCTTAGGGTTAGGGGTTAGGGTTAGGGTTAGGGTTTGGGGATAGGGTTAGGGTTAGGGTTAGGGTTAGGGTTAGGGCCCGGCAGGTGGTTCCGGCGAGCCGAGCAGCTGGCTCTGGCGCGCCCGGCAGGTGCTTCCGCTGCGCCCGGCAGGTGGTTCCGGCGAGGCGATCAGGTGGCTCCGGCGCGCTCGGCAAGTGCTTCCGCTGGGCCCGGCAGGTGGTTCCGGCGAGGCGAGCAGGTGGCTCCGGCGCGCTCGGCAGGTGCTTCCGCTGCACCCGGCAGGTGGTTCCGGTGAGGCGAGCAGGTGGCTCCGGCGCGCTCGGCAGGTGATTCCGCTGGGCCCGGCAGGTGGTTCCGGCGAGGCGAGCAGGTGGCTCCGGCGCGCTCGGCAGGTGCTTCCGCTGCGCCCGGCAGGTGGTTCCGGCGAGTCGAGCAGGTTGTTCCTGCGTGCTCGGCAGGTGGTTCAGTTGGGTCTGGCAGGTGGTTTCGGTCTGTTCGGGGTGTGGTTCCAGCATCTCAGGCACATGGTTTTGGCACGTCTGTCAGGTGGTTCTGGCTGGCCCAACAGGTGTTTCTGGAGTCTCCGCCAAGTGGTTCTGGCGTAGCTGGCAGGTGATGTTGGCGTGACTGGCAGGTGGTTCCAGCCAGCCCGGCAGGTGTTTCCGGAGTGTTCACCAACTGGCTGTGGTGTAGCCGGCAGGTGATTTTGGCGTGTCCGACAGGTGGTTCTGGCGAGTCGAGCAGGTGCTTCCGGCATGCTCGGCCGGTGCTTCCGGTGTCATTGGCATGTGGTTCTGGCATGTCTGAGAGGTGGTTCCGGCATGCCTGACAGGTGATTCCGGAGTGTTCGCCAAGCGGTTCTGGCATAGGCGGCAGGTGATTTTGCCATGTCCAGAATGTGGTTCCAGCGAGTCGAACATGTGGTTCCGGCGTGTCCGGCAGGTGTTTCCGGTCTGTCCAGCAGGTGGTTCTGGGGTGTCCGGCATGAGGTTCTGGCACGTCTGAGAGGTGGTTCCGGCCGGCCCGACATGCGTTTCCGGAGTGTCCGCCACGTGGTTCAGGCACGTCTGAGAGGTGGTTCCAGCATGCCCAGCAGGTTTTCCCGGAGAGTCCTCCAAGTGGTTCTGGCGTAGCCCGCAGGTGATTTTGGTGTGTCCGGCACGTTGTTCCGTTCTGTCCGATAGGTTGTTCCGGCATGTCCAGCACGTGCTTCTGGCACTTCTGAGAGGTGGTTCTGGCATGCCGGGCAGGTTATCCTGGAGTGTCCGGTAAGTGGTTCTGGTGTAGCCGGCAGTTCATTTTGGCGTGTCTGGCACATGGGTCCTGCGAGTCGAGCAGGTGGTTCCGGCGTGCTCGGCAGGTGGTCCAGGCATGTCCGGCAGGTGGTTCCAGTCTGTCCAGGACGTGGTTCCAGCGTGTCCGGCACGTGGTTCTCTTACGTCTGAGAGGTGGTTCCTGCATGCCTGGCAGGTTATTGCGGATTGTCTGCCAGGTGGTTCTCTCATAGCCAGCTGTTGATTTTGGCCTGTCAGGCAGGTGGTTCTGGTGAGTCCAGCAGGTGGCTCCGGCGTGCTCGGCAGGTGGTTCTGGCATGTCTGGCAGGTGGTTCCGGCGAGTTGAGCAGCTGGTTCCAGCCTGTCCGTCAGGTTAGGGATAGGGATAGGGTTAGGGTTACGGTTAGGGTTAGGGTTTAGGGTTTGGGGTTAGGGGTTAGGGTTAGGGGTAGGGTTAGGGTTAGGGTTACGGTTGGGTTAGGGTTTAGGGTTAGGCTTAGGGTTAGGGGTTAGGGTTAGGGTTAGGGTTTGGGGATAGGGTTAGGGTTAGGGTTAGGGTTAGGGCCCGGAAGGTGGTTCCGGCGAGCCGAGCAGGTGGCTCCGGCGCGCCCGGCAGGTGCTTCCGCTGCGCCCGGCAGGTGGTTCCGGCGAGGCGAGCAGGTGGCTCCGGCGCGCTCGGCAGGTGCTTCCGCTGCGCCCGGCAGGTGGTTCCGGCGAGTCGAGCAGGTTGTTCCTGCGTGCTCGGCAGGTGGTTCAGTTGGGTCTGGCAGGTGGTTTCGGTCTGTTCGGGGTGTGGTTCCAGCATCTCAGGCACATGGTTTTGGCACGTCTGAGAGGTGGTTCCGGCTGGCCCAACAGGTGTTTCTGGAGTCTCCGCCAAGTGGTTCTGGCGTAGCTGGCAGGTGATGTTGGCGTGACTGGCAGGTGGTTCCAGCCAGCCCGGCAGGTGTTTCCGGAGTGTTCACCAACTGGCTGTGGCGTAGCCGGCAGGTGATTTTGGCGTGTCCGACAGGTGGTTCTGGCGAGTCGAGCAGGTTCTTCTGGCATGCTCGGCAGGTGCTTCCGGTGTCATTGGCATGTGGTTCTGGCATGTCTGAGAGGTGGTTCCGGCATGCTTGACAGGTGATTCCGGAGTGTTCGCCAAGCGGTTCTGGCATAGGCGGCAGGTGATTTTGCCATGTCCAGAATGTGGTTCCAGCGAGTCGAACATGTGGTTCTGGCGTGTCCGGCAGGTGTTTCCGGTCTGTCCAGCAGGTGGTTCTGGGGTGTCCGGCATGAGGTTCTGGCACGTCTGAGAGGTGGTTCCGGCCGGCCCGACATGCGTTTCCGGAGTGTCCGCCACGTGGTTCAGGCACGTCTGAGAGGTGGTTCCAGCATGCCCGGCAGGTTTTCCCGGAGAGTCCTCCAAGTGGTTCTGGCGTAGCCCGCAGGTGATTTTGGTGTGTCCGGCAGGTTGTTCCGTTCTGTCCGATAGGTTGTTCCGGCATGTCCAGCACGTGCTTCTGGCACTTCTGAGAGGTGGTTCTGGCATGCCGGGCAGGTTATTCCGGAGTGTCCGGTAAGTGGTTCTGGTGTAGCCGGCAGTTCATTTTGGCGTGTCTGGCACATGGGTCCTGCGAGTCGAGCAGGTGGTTCCGGCGTGCTCGGCAGGTGGTCCAGGCATGTCCGGCAGGTGGTTCCAGTCTGTCCAGGACGTGGTTCCAGCGTGTCCGGCACGTGGTTCTCTTACGTCTGAGAGGTGGTTCCTGCATGCCTGGCAGGTTATTGCGGATTGTCTGCCAGGTGGTTCTCTCATAGCCAGCTGTTGATTTTGGCCTGTCAGGCAGGTGGTTCTGGTGAGTCCAGCAGGTGGCTCCGGCGTGCTCGGCAGGTGGTTCTGGCATGTCTGGCAGGTGGTTCCGGCGAGTTGAGCAGCTGGTTCCAGCCTGTCCGTCAGGTTAGGGATAGGGATAGGGTTAGGGTTACGGTTAGGGTTAGGGTTTAGGGTTTGGGGTTAGGGGTTAGGGTTAGGGGTAGGGTTAGGGTTAGGGTTACGGTTGGGTTAGGGTTTAGGGTTAGGCTTAGGGTTAGGGGTTAGGGTTAGGGTTAGGGTTTGGGGATAGGGTTAGGGTTAGGGTTAGGGTTAGGGCCCGGCAGGTGGCTCCGGCGTGCCCGGCAAGTGCTTCCGCTGCGCCCGGCAGGTGGTTCCGGCGAGGCGAGCAGGTGGCTCCGGCGCGCTCGGCAGGTGCTTCCGCTGGGCCCGGCAGGTGGTTCCGGCGAGGCGAGCAGGTGGCTCCGGCGCGCTCGGCAGGTGCTTCCGCTGGGCCCGGCTCGTGGTTCCGGCGAGGCGAGCATGTGGCTCTGGCGCGCTCGGCAGGTGCTTCCGCTGCGCCCGGCAGGTGGTTCCGGCGAGTCGAGCAGGTTGTTCCTGCGTGCTCGGCAGTTGGTTCAGTTGGGTCTGGCAGGTGGTTTCGGTCTGTTCGGGGTGTGGTTCCAGCATCTCAGGCACATGGTTTTGGCACGTCTGAGAGGTGGTTCCGGCTGGCCCAACAGGTGTTTCTGGAGTCTCCGCCAAGTGGTTCTGGCGTAGCTGGCAGGTGATGTTGGCGTGACTGGCAGGTGGTTCCAGCCAGCCCGGCAGGTGTTTCCGGAGTGTTCACCAACTGGCTGTGGCGTAGCCGGCAGGTGATTTTGGCGTGTCCGACAGGTGGTTCTGGCGAGTCGAGCAGGTGCTTCCGGCATGCTCGGCAGGTGCTTCCGGTGTCATTGGCATGTGGTTCTGGCATGTCTGAGAGGTGGTTCCGGCATGCCTGACAGGTGATTCCGGAGTGTTCGCCAAGCGGTTCTGGCATAGGCGGCAGGTGATTTTGGCATGTCCAGAATGTGGTTCCAGCGAGTCGAACATGTGGTTCCGGCGTGTCCGGCAGGTGTTTCCGGTCTGTCCAGCAGGTGGTTCTGGGGTGTCCGGCATGAGGTTCTGGCACGTCTGAGAGGTGGTTCCGGCCGGCCCGACATGCGTTTCCGGAGTGTCCGCCACGTGGTTCAGGCACGTCTGAGAGGTGGTTCCAGCATGCCCGGCAGGTTTTCCCGGAGAGTCCTCCAAGTGGTTCTGGCGTAGCCCGCAGGTGATTTTGGTGTGTCCGGCAGGTTGTTCCGTTCTGTCCGATAGGTTGTTCCGGCATGTCCAGCACGTGCTTCTGGCACTTCTGAGAGGTGGTTCTGGCATGCCGGGCAGGTTATTCCGGAGTGTCCGGTAAGTGGTTCTGGTGTAGCCGGCAGTTCATTTTGGCGTGTCTGGCACATGGGTCCTGCGAGTCGAGCAGGTGGTTCCGGCGTGCTCGGCAGGTGGTCCAGGCATGTCCGGCAGGTGGTTCCAGTCTGTCCAGGACGTGGTTCCAGCGTGTCCGGCACGTGGTTCTCTTACGTCTGAGAGGTGGTTCCTGCATGCCTGGCAGGTTATTGCGGATTGTCTGCCAGGTGGTTCTCTCATAGCCAGCTGTTGATTTTGGCCTGTCAGGCAGGTGGTTCTGGTGAGTCCAGCAGGTGGCTCCGGCGTGCTCGGCAGGTGGTTCTGGCATGTCTGGCAGGTGGTTCCGGCGAGTTGAGCAGCTGGTTCCAGCCTGTCCGTCAGGTTAGGGATAGGGATAGGGTTAGGGTTACGGTTAGGGTTAGGGTTTAGGGTTTGGGGTTAGGGGTTAGGGTTAGGGGTAGGGTTAGGGTTAGGGTTACGGTTGGGTTAGGGTTTAGGGTTAGGCTTAGGGTTAGGGGTTAGGGTTAGGGTTAGGGTTTGGGGATAGGGTTAGGGTTAGGGTTAGGGTTAGGGTTAGGGCCCGGCAGGTGGTTCCGGCGAGCCGAGCAGGTGGCTCCGGCGCGCCCGACAGGTGCTTCCGCTGCGCCCGGCAGGTGGTCCCGGCGAGGCGATCAGGTGGCTCCGGCGCGCTCGGCAAGTGCTTCCGCTGGGCCCGGCAGGTGATTCCGGCGAGGCGAGCAGGTGGCTCCGGCGCGCTCGGCAGGTGCTTCCGCTGCACCCGGCAGGTGGTTCCGGTGAGGCGAGCAGGTGGCTCCGGCGCGCTCGGCAGGTGCTTCCGCTGGGCCCGGCAGGTGGTTCCGGCGAGGCGAGCATGTGGCTCCGGCGCGCTCGGCAGGTGATTCCGCTGGGCCCGGCAGGTGGTTCCGGCGAGGCGAGCAGGTGGCTCCGGCGCGCTCAGCAGGTGCTTCCGCTGCGCCCGGCAGGTGGTTCCGGCGAGTCGAGCAGGTTGTTCCTGCGTGCTCGGCAGGTGGTTCAGTTGGGTCTGGCAGGTGGTTTCGGTCTGTTCGGGGTGTGGTTCCAGCATCTCAGGCACATGGTTTTGGCACGTCTGTCAGGTGGTTCTGGCTGGCCCAACAGGTGTTTCTGGAGTCTCCGCCAAGTGGTTCTGGCGTAGCTGGCAGGTGATGTTGGCGTGACTGGCAGGTGGTTCCAGCCAGCCCGGCAGGTGTTTCCGGAGTGTTCACCAACTGGCTGTGGCGTAGCGGGCAGGTGATTTTGGCGTGTCCGACAGGTGGTTCTGGCGAGTCGAGCAGGTGCTTCCGGCATGCTCGGCAGGTGCTTCCGGTGTCATTGGCATGTGGTTCTGGCATGTCTGAGAGGTGGTTCCGGCATGCCTGACAGGTGATTCCGGAGTGTTCGCCAAGCGGTTCTGGCATAGGCGGCAGGTGATTTTGCCATGTCCAGAATGTGGTTCCAGCGAGTCGAACATGTGGTTCCGGCATGTCCGGCAGGTGTTTCCGGTCTGTCCAGCAGGTGGTTCTGGGGTGTCCGGCATGAGGTTCTGGCACGTCTGAGAGGTGTTTCCGGCCGGCCCGACATGCGTTTCCGGAGTGTCCGCCACGTGGTTCAGGCACGTCTGAGAGGTGGTTCCAGCATGCCTGGCAGGTTTTCCCGGAGAGTCCTCCAAGTGGTTCTGGCGTAGCCCGCAGGTGATTTTGGTGTGTCCGGCAGGTTGTTCCGTTCTGTCCGATAGGTTGTTCCGGCATGTCCAGCACGTGCTTCTGGCACTTCTGAGAGGTGGTTCTGGCATGCCGGGCAGGTTATTCCGGAGTGTCCGGTAAGTGGTTCTGGTGTAGCCGGCAGTTCATTTTGGCGTGTCTGGCACATGGGTCCTGCGAGTCGAGCAGGTGGTTCCGGCGTGCTCGGCAGGTGGTCCAGGCATGTCCGGCAGGTGGTTCCAGTCTGTCCAGGACGTGGTTCCAGCGTGTCCGGCACGTGGTTCTCTTACGTCTGAGAGGTGGTTCCTGCATGCCTGGCAGGTTATTGCGGATTGTCTGCCAGGTGGTTCTCTCATAGCCAGCTGTTGATTTTGGCCTGTCAGGCAGGTGGTTCTGGTGAGTCCAGCAGGTGGCTCCGGCGTGCTCGGCAGGTGGTTCTGGCATGTCTGGCAGGTGGTTCCGGCGAGTTGAGCAGCTGGTTCCAGCCTGTCCGTCAGGTTAAGGTTAGGGATAGGTTTAGGGTTACGGTTAGGGTTAGGGTTTAGGGTTTGGGGTTAGGGGTTAGGGTTAGGGGTAGGGTTAGGGTTAGGGTTACGGTTGGGTTAGGGTTTAGGGTTAGGCTTAGGGTTAGGGGTTAGGGTTAGGGTTAGGGTTTGGGGATAGGGTTAGGGTTAGGGTTAGGGTTAGGGTTAGGGCCCGGCAGGTGGTTCCGGCGAGCCGAGCAGGTGGCTCCGGCGCGCCCGGCAGGTGCTTCCGCTGCGCCCGGCAGGTGGTTCCGGCGAGGCGATCAGGTGGCTCCGGCGCGCTCGGCAGGTGCTTCCGCTGGGCCCGGCAGGTGGTTCCGGCGAGGCGAGCAGGTGGCTCCGGCGCGCTCGGCAGGTGATTTCGCTGGGCCCGGCAGGTGGTTCCGGCGAGGCGAGCAGGTGGCTCCGGCGCGCTCGGCAGGTGCTTCCGCTGCGCCCGGCAGGTGGTTCCGGCGAGTCGAGCAGGTTGTTCCTGCGTGCTCGGCAGGTGGTTCAGTTGGGTCTGGCAGGTGGTTTCGGTCTGTTCGGGGTGTGGTTCCAGCATCTCAGGCACATGGTTTTGGCACGTCTGAGAGGTGGTTCCGGCTGGCCCAACAGGTGTTTCTGGAGTCTCCGCCAAGTGGTTCTGGCGTAGCTGGCAGGTGATGTTGGCGTGACTGGCAGGTGGTTCCAGCCAGCCCGGCAGGTGTTTCCGGAGTGTTCACCAACTGGCTGTGGCGTAGCCGGCAGGTGATTTTGGCGTGTCCGACAGGTGGTTCTGGCGAGTCGAGCAGGTGCTTCCGGCATGCTCGGCCGGTGCTTCCGGTGTCATTGGCATGTGGTTCTGGCATGTCTGAGAGGTGGTTCCGGCATGCCTGACAGGTGATTCCGGAGTGTTCGCCAAGCGGTTCTGGCATAGGCGGCAGGTGATTTTGCCATGTCCAGAATGTGGTTCCAGCGAGTCGAACATGTGGTTCCGGCATGTCCGGCAGGTGTTTCCGGTCTGTCCAGCAGGTGGTTCTGGGGTGTCCGGCATGAGGTTCTGGCACGTCTGAGAGGTGTTTCCGGCCGGCCCGACATGCGTTTCCGGAGTGTCCGCCACGTGGTTCAGGCACGTCTGAGAGGTGGTTCCAGCATGCCTGGCAGGTTTTCCCGGAGAGTCCTCCAAGTGGTTCTGGCGTAGCCCGCAGGTGATTTTGGTGTGTCCGGCAGGTTGTTCCGTTCTGTCCGATAGGTTGTTCCGGCATGTCCAGCACGTGCTTCTGGCACTTCTGAGAGGTGGTTCTGGCATGCCGGGCAGGTTATTCCGGAGTGTCCGGTAAGTGGTTCTGGTGTAGCCGGCAGTTCATTTTGGCGTGTCTGGCACATGGGTCCTGCGAGTCGAGCAGGTGGTTCCGGCGTGCTCGGCAGGTGGTCCAGGCATGTCCGGCAGGTGGTTCCAGTCTGTCCAGGACGTGGTTCCAGCGTGTCCGGCACGTGGTTCTCTTACGTCTGAGAGGTGGTTCCTGCATGCCTGGCAGGTTATTGCGGATTGTCTGCCAGGTGGTTCTCTCATAGCCAGCTGTTGATTTTGGCCTGTCAGGCAGGTGGTTCTGGTGAGTCCAGCAGGTGGCTCCGGCGTGCTCGGCAGGTGGTTCTGGCATGTCTGGCAGGTGGTTCCAGCGAGTTGAGCAGCTGGTTCCAGCCTGTCCGTCAGGTTAAGGTTAGGGATAGGGTTAGGGTTACGGTTAGGGTTAGGGTTTAGGGTTTGGGGTTAGGGGTTAGGGTTAGGGGTAGGGTTAGGGTTAGGGTTACGGTTGGGTTAGGGTTTAGGGTTAGGCTTAGGGTTAGGGGTTAGGGTTAGGGTTAGGGTTTGGGGATAGGGTTAGGGTTAGGGTTAGGGTTAGGGTTAGGGCCCGGCAGGTGGTTCCGGCGAGCCGAGCAGGTGGCTCTGGCACGCCCGGCAGGTGCTTCCGCTGCGCCCGGCAGGTGGTTCCGGCGAGGCGATCAGGTGGCTCCGGCGCGCTCGGCAAGTGCTTCCGCTGGGCCCGGCAGGTGGTTCCGGCGAGGCGAGCAGGTGGCTCCGGCGCGCTCGGCAGGTGCTTCCGCTGCACCCGGCAGGTGGTTCCGGTGAGGCGAGCAGGTGGCTCCGGCGCGCTCGGCAGGTGATTCCGCTGGGCCCGGCAGGTGGTTCCGGCGAGGCGAGCAGGTGGCTCCGGCGCGCTCGGCAGGTGCTTCCGCTGCGCCCGGCAGGTGGTTCCGGCGAGTCGAGCAGGTTGTTCCTGCGTGCTCGGCAGGTGGTTCAGTTGGGTCTGGCAGGTGGTTTCGGTCTGTTCGGGGTGTGGTTCCAGCATCTCAGGCACATGGTTTTGGCACGTCTGTCAGGTGGTTCTGGCTGGCCCAACAGGTGTTTCTGGAGTCTCCGCCAAGTGGTTCTGGCGTAGCTGGCAGGTGATGTTGGCGTGACTGGCAGGTGGTTCCAGCCAGCCCGGCAGGTGTTTCCGGAGTGTTCACCAACTGGCTGTGGCGTAGCCGGCAGGTGATTTTGGCGTGTCCGACAGGTGGTTCTGGCGAGTCGAGCAGGTGCTTCCGGCATGCTCGGCCGGTGCTTCCGGTGTCATTGGCATGTGGTTCTGGCATGTCTGAGAGGTGGTTCCGGCATGCCTGACAGGTGATTCCGGAGTGTTCGCCAAGCGGTTCTGGCATAGGCGGCAGGTGATTTTGCCATGTCCAGAATGTGGTTCCAGCGAGTCGAACATGTGGTTCCGGCGTGTCCGGCAGGTGTTTCCGGTCTGTCCAGCAGGTGGTTCTGGGGTGTCCGGCATGAGGTTCTGGCACGTCTGAGAGGTGGTTCCGGCCGGCCCGACATGCGTTTCCGGAGTGTCCGCCACGTGGTTCAGGCACGTCTGAGAGGTGGTTCCAGCATGCCCAGCAGGTTTTCCCGGAGAGTCCTCCAAGTGGTTCTGGCGTAGCCCGCAGGTGATTTTGGTGTGTCCGGCAGGTTGTTCCGTTCTGTCCGATAGGTTGTTCCGGCATGTCCAGCACGTGCTTCTGGCACTTCTGAGAGGTGGTTCTGGCATGCCGGGCAGGTTATCCTGGAGTGTCCGGTAAGTGGTTCTGGTGTAGCCGGCAGTTCATTTTGGCGTGTCTGGCACATGGGTCCTGCGAGTCGAGCAGGTGGTTCCGGCGTGCTCGGCAGGTGGTCCAGGCATGTCCGGCAGGTGGTTCCAGTCTGTCCAGGACGTGGTTCCAGCGTGTCCGGCACGTGGTTCTCTTACGTCTGAGAGGTGGTTCCTGCATGCCTGGCAGGTTATTGCGGATTGTCTGCCAGGTGGTTCTCTCATAGCCAGCTGTTGATTTTGGCCTGTCAGGCAGGTGGTTCTGGTGAGTCCAGCAGGTGGCTCCGGCGTGCTCGGCAGGTGGTTCTGGCATGTCTGGCAGGTGGTTCCGGCGAGTTGAGCAGCTGGTTCCAGCCTGTCCGTCAGGTTAGGGATAGGGATAGGGTTAGGGTTACGGTTAGGGTTAGGGTTTAGGGTTTGGGGTTAGGGGTTAGGGTTAGGGGTAGGGTTAGGGTTAGGGTTACGGTTGGGTTAGGGTTTAGGGTTAGGCTTAGGGTTAGGGGTTAGGGTTAGGGTTAGGGTTTGGGGATAGGGTTAGGGTTAGGGTTAGGGTTAGGGCCCGGCAGGTGGCTCCGGCGCGCCCGGCAAGTGCTTCCGCTGCGCCCGGCAGGTGGTTCCGGCGAGGCGAGCAGGTGGCTCCGGCGCGCTCGGCAGGTGCTTCCGCTGGGCCCGGCAGGTGGTTCCGGCGAGGCGAGCAGGTGGCTCCGGCGCGCTCGGCAGGTGCTTCCGCTGGGCCCGGCTCGTGGTTCCGGCGAGGCGAGCATGTGGCTCTGGCGCGCTCGGCAGGTGCTTCCGCTGCGCCCGGCAGGTGGTTCCGGCGAGTCGAGCAGGTTGTTCCTGCGTGCTCGGCAGTTGGTTCAGTTGGGTCTGGCAGGTGGTTTCGGTCTGTTCGGGGTGTGGTTCCAGCATCTCAGGCACATGGTTTTGGCACGTCTGAGAGGTGGTTCCGGCTGGCCCAACAGGTGTTTCTGGAGTCTCCGCCAAGTGGTTCTGGCGTAGCTGGCAGGTGATGTTGGCGTGACTGGCAGGTGGTTCCAGCCAGCCCGGCAGGTGTTTCCGGAGTGTTCACCAACTGGCTGTGGCGTAGCCGGCAGGTGATTTTGGCGTGTCCGACAGGTGGTTCTGGCGAGTCGAGCAGGTGCTTCCGGCATGCTCGGCAGGTGCTTCCGGTGTCATTGGCATGTGGTTCTGGCATGTCTGAGAGGTGGTTCCGGCATGCCTGACAGGTGATTCCGGAGTGTTCGCCAAGCGGTTCTGGCATAGGCGGCAGGTGATTTTGCCATGTCCAGAATGTGGTTCCAGCGAGTCGAACATGTGGTTCCGGCGTGTCCGGCAGGTGTTTCCGGTCTGTCCAGCAGGTGGTTCTGGGGTGTCCGGCATGAGGTTCTGGCACGTCTGAGAGGTGGTTCCGGCCGGCCCGACATGCGTTCCCGGAGTGTCCGCCACGTGGTTCAGGCACGTCTGAGAGGTGGTTCCAGCATGCCCGGCAGGTTTTCCCGGAGAGTCCTCCAAGTGGTTCTGGCGTAGCCCGCAGGTGATTTTGGTGTGTCCGGCAGGTTGTTCCGTTCTGTCCGATAGGTTGTTCCGGCATGTCCAGCACGTGCTTCTGGCACTTCTGAGAGGTGGTTCTGGCATGCCGGGCAGGTTATCCTGGAGTGTCCGGTAAGTGGTTCTGGTGTAGCCGGCAGTTCATTTTGGCGTGTCTGGCACATGGGTCCTGCGAGTCGAGCAGGTGGTTCCGGCGTGCTCGGCAGGTGGTCCAGGCATGTCCGGCAGGTGGTTCCAGTCTGTCCAGGACGTGGTTCCAGCGTGTCCGGCACGTGGTTCTCTTACGTCTGAGAGGTGGTTCCTGCATGCCTGGCAGGTTATTGCGGATTGTCTGCCAGGTGGTTCTCTCATAGCCAGCTGTTGATTTTGGCCTGTCAGGCAGGTGGTTCTGGTGAGTCCAGCAGGTGGCTCCGGCGTGCTCGGCAGGTGGTTCTGGCATGTCTGGCAGGTGGTTCCGGCGAGTTGAGCAGCTGGTTCCAGCCTGTCCGTCAGGTTAGGGATAGGGATAGGGTTAGGGTTACGGTTAGGGTTAGGGTTTAGGGTTTGGGGTTAGGGGTTAGGGTTAGGGGTAGGGTTAGGGTTAGGGTTACGGTTGGGTTAGGGTTTAGGGTTAGGCTTAGGGTTAGGGGTTAGGGTTAGGGTTAGGGTTTGGGGATAGGGTTAGGGTTAGGGTTAGGGTTAGGGCCCGGCAGGTGGTTCCGGCGAGCCGAGCAGGTGGCTCCGGCGCGCCCGGCAGGTGCCTCCGCTGCGCCCGGCAGGTGGTTCCGGCGAGGCGAGCAGGTGGCTCCGGCGCGCTCGGCAGGTGCTTCCGCTGCGCCCGGCAGGTGGTTCCGGCGAGGCGAGCCGGTGGCTCCGGCGCGCTCGGCAGGTGCTTCCGCTGGGCCCGGCTCGTGGTTCCGGCGAGGCGAGCATGTGGCTCCGGCGCGCTCGGCAGGTGCTTCCGCTGCGCCCGGCAGGTGGTTCCGGCGAGTCGAGCAGGTTGTTCCTGCGTGCTCGGCAGGTGGTTCAGTTGGGTCTGGCAGGTGGTTTCGGTCTGTTCGGGGTGTGGTTCCAGCATCTCAGGCACATGGTTTTGGCACGTCTGAGAGGTGGTTCCGGCTGGCCCAACAGGTGTTTCTGGAGTCTCCGCCAAGTGGTTCTGGCGTAGCTGGCAGGTGATGTTGGCGTGACTGGCAGGTGGTTCCAGCCAGCCCGGCAGGTGTTTCCGGAGTGTTCACCAACTGGCTGTGGCGTAGCCGGCAGGTGATTTTGGCGTGTCCGACAGGTGGTTCTGGCGAGTCGAGCAGGTGCTTCCGGCATGCTCGGCAGGTGCTTCCGGTGTCATTGGCATGTGGTTCTGGCATGTCTGAGAGGTGGTTCCGGCATGCCTGACAGGTGATTCCGGAGTGTTCGCCAAGCGGTTCTGGCATAGGCGGCAGGTGATTTTGCCATGTCCAGAATGTGGTTCCAGCGAGTCGAACATGTGGTTCCGGCGTGTCCGGCAGGTGTTTCCGGTCTGTCCAGCAGGTGGTTCTGGGGTGTCCGGCATGAGGTTCTGGCACGTCTGAGAGGTGGTTCCGGCCGGCCCGACATGCGTTCCCGGAGTGTCCGCCACGTGGTTCAGGCACGTCTGAGAGGTGGTTCCAGCATGCCCGGCAGGTTTTCCCGGAGAGTCCTCCAAGTGGTTCTGGCGTAGCCCGCAGGTGATTTTGGTGTGTCCGGCAGGTTGTTCCGTTCTGTCCGATAGGTTGTTCCGGCATGTCCAGCACGTGCTTCTGGCACTTCTGAGAGGTGGTTCTGGCATGCCGGGCAGGTTATTCCGGAGTGTCCGGTAAGTGGTTCTGGTGTAGCCGGCAGTTCATTTTGGCGTGTCTGGCACATGGGTCCTGCGAGTCGAGCAGGTGGTTCCGGCGTGCTCGGCAGGTGGTCCAGGCATGTCCGGCAGGTGGTTCCAGTCTGTCCAGGACGTGGTTCCAGCGTGTCCGGCACGTGGTTCTCTTACGTCTGAGAGGTGGTTCCTGCATGCCTGGCAGGTTATTGCGGATTGTCTGCCAGGTGGTTCTCTCATAGCCAGCTGTTGATTTTGGCCTGTCAGGCAGGTGGTTCTGGTGAGTCCAGCAGGTGGCTCCGGCGTGCTCGGCAGGTGGTTCTGGCATGTCTGGCAGGTGGTTCCGGCGAGTTGAGCAGCTGGTTCCAGCCTGTCCGTCAGGTTAAGGTTAGGGATAGGGTTAGGGTTACGGTTAGGGTTAGGGTTTAGGGTTTGGGGTTAGGGGTTAGGGTTAGGGGTAGGGTTAGGGTTAGGGTTACGGTTGGGTTAGGGTTTAGGGTTAGGCTTAGGGTTAGGGGTTAGGGTTAGGGTTAGGGTTTGGGGATAGGGTTAGGGTTAGGGTTAGGGTTAGGGTTAGGGCCCGGCAGGTGGTTCCGGCGAGCCGAGCAGGTGGCTCTGGCGCGCCCGGCAGGTGCTTCCGCTGCGCCCGGCAGGTGGTTCCGGCGAGGCGATCAGGTGGCTCCGGCGCGCTCGGCAAGTGCTTCCGCTGGGCACGGCAGGTGGTTCCGGCGAGGCGAGCAGGTGGCTCCGGCGCGCTCGGCAGGTGCTTCCGCTGCACCCGGCAGGTGGTTCCGGTGAGGCGATCAGGTGGCTCCGGCGCGCTCGGCAGGTGATTCCGCTGGGCCCGGCAGGTGGTTCCGGCGAGGCGAGCAGGTGGCTCCGGCGCGCTCGGCAGGTGCTTCCGCTGCGCCCGGCAGGTGGTTCCGGCGAGTCGAGCAGGTTGTTCCTGCGTGCTCGGCAGGTGGTTCAGTTGGGTCTGGCAGGTGGTTTCGGTCTGTTCGGGGTGTGGTTCCAGCATCTCAGGCACATGGTTTTGGCACGTCTGTCAGGTGGTTCTGGCTGGCCCAACAGGTGTTTCTGGAGTCTCCGCCAAGTGGTTCTGGCGTAGCTGGCAGGTGATGTTGGCGTGACTGGCAGGTGGTTCCAGCCAGCCCGGCAGGTGTTTCCGGAGTGTTCACCAACTGGCTGTGGCGTAGCCGGCAGGTGATTTTGGCGTGTCCGACAGGTGGTTCTGGCGAGTCGAGCAGGTGCTTCCGGCATGCTCGGCAGGTGCTTCCGGTGTCATTGGCATGTGGTTCTGGCATGTCTGAGAGGTGGTTCCGGCATGCCTGACAGGTGATTCCGGAGTGTTCGCCAAGCGGTTCTGGCATAGGCGGCAGGTGATTTTGCCATGTCCAGAATGTGGTTCCAGCGAGTCGAACATGTGGTTCCGGCGTGTCCGGCAGGTGTTTCCGGTCTGTCCAGCAGGTGGTTCTGGGGTGTCCGGCATGAGGTTCTGGCACGTCTGAGAGGTGGTTCCGGCCGGCCCGACATGCGTTCCCGGAGTGTCCGCCACGTGGTTCAGGCACGTCTGAGAGGTGGTTCCAGCATGCCCGGCAGGTTTTCCCGGAGAGTCCTCCAAGTGGTTCTGGCGTAGCCCGCAGGTGATTTTGGTGTGTCCGGCAGGTTGTTCCGTTCTGTCCGATAGGTTGTTCCGGCATGTCCAGCACGTGCTTCTGGCACTTCTGAGAGGTGGTTCTGGCATGCCGGGCAGGTTATTCCGGAGTGTCCGGTAAGTGGTTCTGGTGTAGCCGGCAGTTCATTTTGGCGTGTCTGGCACATGGGTCCTGCGAGTCGAGCAGGTGGTTCCGGCGTGCTCGGCAGGTGGTCCAGGCATGTCCGGCAGGTGGTTCCAGTCTGTCCAGGACGTGGTTCCAGCGTGTCCGGCACGTGGTTCTCTTACGTCTGAGAGGTGGTTCCTGCATGCCTGGCAGGTTATTGCGGATTGTCTGCCAGGTGGTTCTCTCATAGCCAGCTGTTGATTTTGGCCTGTCAGGCAGGTGGTTCTGGTGAGTCCAGCAGGTGGCTCCGGCGTGCTCGGCAGGTGGTTCTGGCATGTCTGGCAGGTGGTTCCGGCGAGTTGAGCAGCTGGTTCCAGCCTGTCCGTCAGGTTAAGGTTAGGGATAGGGTTAGGGTTACGGTTAGGGTTAGGGTTTAGGGTTTGGGGTTAGGGGTTAGGGTTAGGGGTAGGGTTAGGGTTAGGGTTACGGTTGGGTTAGGGTTTAGGGTTAGGCTTAGGGTTAGGGGTTAGGGTTAGGGTTAGGGTTTGGGGATAGGGTTAGGGTTAGGGTTAGGGTTAGGGTTAGGGCCCGGCAGGTGGTTCCGGCGAGCCGAGCAGGTGGCTCTGGCGCGCCCGGCAGGTGCTTCCGCTGCGCCCGGCAGGTGGTTCCGGCGAGGCGATCAGGTGGCTCCGGCGCGCTCGGCAAGTGCTTCCGCTGGGCACGGCAGGTGGTTCCGGCGAGGCGAGCAGGTGGCTCCGGCGCGCTCGGCAGGTGCTTCCGCTGCACCCGGCAGGTGGTTCCGGTGAGGCGATCAGGTGGCTCCGGCGCGCTCGGCAGGTGATTCCGCTGGGCCCGGCAGGTGGTTCCGGCGAGGCGAGCAGGTGGCTCCGGCGCGCTCGGCAGGTGCTTCCGCTGCGCCCGGCAGGTGGTTCCGGCGAGTCGAGCAGGTTGTTCCTGCGTGCTCGGCAGGTGGTTCAGTTGGGTCTGGCAGGTGGTTTCGGTCTGTTCGGGGTGTGGTTCCAGCATCTCAGGCACATGGTTTTGGCACGTCTGTCAGGTGGTTCTGGCTGGCCCAACAGGTGTTTCTGGAGTCTCCGCCAAGTGGTTCTGGCGTAGCTGGCAGGTGATGTTGGCGTGACTGGCAGGTGGTTCCAGCCAGCCCGGCAGGTGTTTCCGGAGTGTTCACCAACTGGCTGTGGCGTAGCCGGCAGGTGATTTTGGCGTGTCCGACAGGTGGTTCTGGCGAGTCGAGCAGGTGCTTCCGGCATGCTCGGCAGGTGCTTCCGGTGTCATTGGCATGTGGTTCTGGCATGTCTGAGAGGTGGTTCCGGCATGCCTGACAGGTGATTCCGGAGTGTTCGCCAAGCGGTTCTGGCATAGGCGGCAGGTGATTTTGCCATGTCCAGAATGTGGTTCCAGCGAGTCGAACATGTGGTTCCGGCGTGTCCGGCAGGTGTTTCCGGTCTGTCCAGCAGGTGGTTCTGGGGTGTCCGGCATGAGGTTCTGGCACGTCTGAGAGGTGGTTCCGGCCGGCCCGACATGCGTTTCCGGAGTGTCCGCCATGTGGTTCAGGCACGTCTGAGAGGTGGTTCCAGCATGCCCAGCAGGTTTTCCCGGAGAGTCCTCCAAGTGGTTCTGGCGTAGCCCGCAGGTGATTTTGGTGTGTCCGGCAGGTTGTTCCGTTCTGTCCGATAGGTTGTTCCGGCATGTCCAGCACGTGCTTCTGGCACTTCTGAGAGGTGGTTCTGGCATGCCGGGCAGGTTATCCTGGAGTGTCCGGTAAGTGGTTCTGGTGTAGCCGGCAGTTCATTTTGGCGTGTCTGGCACATGGGTCCTGCGAGTCGAGCAGGTGGTTCCGGCGTGCTCGGCAGGTGGTCCAGGCATGTCCGGCAGGTGGTTCCAGTCTGTCCAGGACGTGGTTCCAGCGTGTCCGGCACGTGGTTCTCTTACGTCTGAGAGGTGGTTCCTGCATGCCTGGCAGGTTATTGCGGATTGTCTGCCAGGTGGTTCTCTCATAGCCAGCTGTTGATTTTGGCCTGTCAGGCAGGTGGTTCTGGTGAGTCCAGCAGGTGGCTCCGGCGTGCTCGGCAGGTGGTTCTGGCATGTCTGGCCGGTGGTTCCGGCGAGTTGAGCAGCTGGTTCCAGCCTGTCCGTCAGGTTAGGGATAGGGATAGGGTTAGGGTTACGGTTAGGGTTAGGGTTTAGGGTTTGGGGTTAGGGGTTAGGGTTAGGGGTAGGGTTAGGGTTAGGGTTACGGTTGGGTTAGGGTTTAGGGTTAGGCTTAGGGTTAGGGGTTAGGGTTAGGGTTAGGGTTTGGGGATAGGGTTAGGGTTAGGGTTAGGGTTAGGGCCTGGCAGGTGGTTCCGGCGAGCCGAGCAGGTGGCTCCGGCGCGCCCGGCAGGTGCTTCCGCTGCGCCCGGCAGGTGGTTCCGGCGAGGCGAGCAGGTGGCTCCGGCGCGCTCGGCAGGTGCTTCCGCTGCGCCCGGCAGGTGGTTCCGGCGAGGCGAGCCGGTGGCTCCGGCGCGCTCGGCAGGTGCTTCCGCTGGGCCCGGCTCGTGGTTCCGGCGAGGCGAGCATGTGGCTCCGGCGCGCTCGGCAGGTGCTTCCGCTGCGCCCGGCAGCTGGTTCCGGCGAGTCGAGCAGGTTGTTCCTGCGTGCTCGGCAGGTGGTTCAGTTGGGTCTGGCAGGTGGTTTCGGTCTGTTCGGGGTGTGGTTCCAGCATCTCAGGCACATGGTTTTGGCACGTCTGAGAGGTGGTTCCGGCTGGCCCAACAGGTGTTTCTGGAGTCTCCGCCAAGTGGTTCTGGCGTAGCTGGCAGGTGATGTTGGCGTGACTGGCAGGTGGTTCCAGCCAGCCCGGCAGGTGTTTCCGGAGTGTTCACCAACTGGCTGTGGCGTAGCCGGCAGGTGATTTTGGCGTGTCCGACAGGTGGTTCTGGCGAGTCGAGCAGGTGCTTCCGGCATGCTCGGCAGGTGCTTCCGGTGTCATTGGCATGTGGTTCTGGCATGTCTGAGAGGTGGTTCCGGCATGCTTGACAGGTGATTCCGGAGTGTTCGCCAAGCGGTTCTGGCATAGGCGGCAGGTGATTTTGCCATGTCCAGAATGTGGTTCCAGCGAGTCGAACATGTGGTTCCGGCGTGTCCGGCAGGTGTTTCCGGTCTGTCCAGCAGGTGGTTCTGGGGTGTCCGGCATGAGGTTCTGGCACGTCTGAGAGGTGGTTCCGGCCGGCCCGACATGCGTTTCCGGAGTGTCCGCCACGTGGTTCAGGCACGTCTGAGAGGTGGTTCCAGCATGCCCGGCAGGTTTTCCCGGAGAGTCCTCCAAGTGGTTCTGGCGTAGCCCGCAGGTGATTTTGGTGTGTCCGGCAGGTTGTTCCGTTCTGTCCGATAGGTTGTTCCGGCATGTCCAGCACGTGCTTCTGGCACTTCTGAGAGGTGGTTCTGGCATGCCGGGCAGGTTATTCCGGAGTGTCCGGTAAGTGGTTCTGGTGTAGCCGGCAGTTCATTTTGGCGTGTCTGGCACATGGGTCCTGCGAGTCGAGCAGGTGGTTCCGGCGTGCTCGGCAGGTGGTCCAGGCATGTCCGGCAGGTGGTTCCAGTCTGTCCAGGACGTGGTTCCAGCGTGTCCGGCACGTGGTTCTCTTACATCTGAGAGGTGGTTCCTGCATGCCTGGCAGGTTATTGCGGATTGTCTGCCAGGTGGTTCTCTCATAGCCAGCTGTTGATTTTGGCCTGTCAGGCAGGTGGTTCTGGTGAGTCCAGCAGGTGGCTCCGGCGTGCTCGGCAGGTGGTTCTGGCATGTCTGGCAGGTGGTTCCGGCGAGTTGAGCAGCTGGTTCCAGCCTGTCCGTCAGGTTAGGGATAGGGATAGGGTTAGGGTTACGGTTAGGGTTAGGGTTTAGGGTTTGGGGTTAGGGGTTAGGGTTAGGGGTAGGGTTAGGGTTAGGGTTACGGTTGGGTTAGGGTTTAGGGTTAGGCTTAGGGTTAGGGGTTAGGGTTAGGGTTAGGGTTTGGGGATAGGGTTAGGGTTAGGGTTAGGGTTAGGGCCCGGCAGGTGGCTCCGGCGCGCCCGGCAGGTGCTTCCGCTGCGCCCGGCAGGTGGTTCCGGCGAGGCGAGCAGGTGGCTCCGGCGCGCTCGGCAGGTGCTTCCGCTGCGCCCGGCAGGTGGTTCCGGCGAGGCGAGCCGGTGGCTCCGGCGCGCTCGGCAGGTGCTTCCGCTGGGCCCGGCTCGTGGTTCCGGCGAGGCGAGCATGTGGCTCCGGCGCGCTCGGCAGGTGCTTCCGCTGCGCCCGGCAGCTGGTTCCGGCGAGTCGAGCAGGTTGTTCCTGCGTGCTCGGCAGGTGGTTCAGTTGGGTCTGGCAGGTGGTTTCGGTCTGTTCGGGGTGTGGTTCCAGCATCTCAGGCACATGGTTTTGGCACGTCTGAGAGGTGGTTCCGGCTGGCCCAACAGGTGTTTCTGGAGTCTCCGCCAAGTGGTTCTGGCGTAGCTGGCAGGTGATGTTGGCGTGACTGGCAGGTGGTTCCAGCCAGCCCGGCAGGTGTTTCCGGAGTGTTCACCAACTGGCTGTGGCGTAGCCGGCAGGTGATTTTGGCGTGTCCGACAGGTGGTTCTGGCGAGTCGAGCAGGTGCTTCCGGCATGCTCGGCAGGTGCTTCCGGTGTCATTGGCATGTGGTTCTGGCATGTCTGAGAGGTGGTTCCGGCATGCCTGACAGGTGATTCCGGAGTGTTCGCCAAGCGGTTCTGGCATAGGCGGCAGGTGATTTTGCCATGTCCAGAATGTGGTTCCAGCGAGTCGAACATGTGGTTCCGGCGTGTCCGGCAGGTGTTTCCGGTCTGTCCAGCAGGTGGTTCTGGGGTGTCCGGCATGAGGTTCTGGCACGTCTGAGAGGTGGTTCCGGCCGGCCCGACATGCGTTTCCGGAGTGTCCGCCACGTGGTTCAGGCACGTCTGAGAGGTGGTTCCAGCATGCCCGGCAGGTTTTCCCGGAGAGTCCTCCAAGTGGTTCTGGCGTAGCCCGCAGGTGATTTTGGTGTGTCCGGCAGGTTGTTCCGTTCTGTCCGATAGGTTGTTCCGGCATGTCCAGCACGTGCTTCTGGCACTTCTGAGAGGTGGTTCTGGCATGCCGGGCAGGTTATTCCGGAGTGTCCGGTAAGTGGTTCTGGTGTAGCCGGCAGTTCATTTTGGCGTGTCTGGCACATGGGTCCTGCGAGTCGAGCAGGTGGTTCCGGCGTGCTCGGCAGGTGGTCCAGGCATGTCCGGCAGGTGGTTCCAGTCTGTCCAGGACGTGGTTCCAGCGTGTCCGGCACGTGGTTCTCTTACGTCTGAGAGGTGGTTCCTGCATGCCTGGCAGGTTATTGCGGATTGTCTGCCAGGTGGTTCTCTCATAGCCAGCTGTTGATTTTGGCCTGTCAGGCAGGTGGTTCTGGTGAGTCCAGCAGGTGGCTCCGGCGTGCTCGGCAGGTGGTTCTGGCATGTCTGGCAGGTGGTTCCGGCGAGTTGAGCAGCTGGTTCCAGCCTGTCCGTCAGGTTAGGGATAGGGATAGGGTTAGGGTTACGGTTAGGGTTAGGGTTTAGGGTTTGGGGTTAGGGGTTAGGGTTAGGGGTAGGGTTAGGGTTAGGGTTACGGTTGGGTTAGGGTTTAGGGTTAGGCTTAGGGTTAGGGGTTAGGGTTAGGGTTAGGGTTTGGGGATAGGGTTAGGGTTAGGGTTAGGGTTAGGGCCCGGCAGGTGGTTCCGGCGAGCCGAGCAGGTGGCTCCGGCGCGCCCGGCAGGTGCTTCCGCTGCGCCCGGCAGGTGGTTCCGGCGAGGCGAGCAGGTGGCTCCGGCGCGCTCGGCAGGTGCTTCCGCTGCGCCCGGCAGGTGGTTCCGGCGAGGCGAGCCGGTGGCTCCGGCGCGCTCGGCAGGTGCTTCCGCTGGGCCCGGCTCGTGGTTCCGGCGAGGCGAGCATGTGGCTCCGGCGCGCTCGGCAGGTGCTTCCGCTGCGCCCGGCAGGTGGTTCCGGCGAGTCGAGCAGGTTGTTCCTGCGTGCTCGGCAGGTGGTTCAGTTGGGTCTGGCAGGTGGTTTCGGTCTGTTCGGGGTGTGGTTCCAGCATCTCAGGCACATGGTTTTGGCACGTCTGAGAGGTGGTTCCGGCTGGCCCAACAGGTGTTTCTGGAGTCTCCGCCAAGTGGTTCTGGCGTAGCTGGCAGGTGATGTTGGCGTGACTGGCAGGTGGTTCCAGCCAGCCCGGCAGGTGTTTCCGGAGTGTTCACCAACTGGCTGTGGCGTAGCCGGCAGGTGATTTTGGCGTGTCCGACAGGTGGTTCTGGCGAGTCGAGCAGGTGCTTCCGGCATGCTCGGCAGGTGCTTCCGGTGTCATTGGCATGTGGTTCTGGCATGTCTGAGAGGTGGTTCCGGCATGCTTGACAGGTGATTCCGGAGTGTTCGCCAAGCGGTTCTGGCATAGGCGGCAGGTGATTTTGCCATGTCCAGAATGTGGTTCCAGCGAGTCGAACATGTGGTTCCGGCGTGTCCGGCAGGTGTTTCCGGTCTGTCCAGCAGGTGGTTCTGGGGTGTCCGGCATGAGGTTCTGGCACGTCTGAGAGGTGGTTCCGGCCGGCCCGACATGCGTTTCCGGAGTGTCCGCCACGTGGTTCAGGCACGTCTGAGAGGTGGTTCCAGCATGCCCGGCAGGTTTTCCCGGAGAGTCCTCCAAGTGGTTCTGGCGTAGCCCGCAGGTGATTTTGGTGTGTCCGGCAGGTTGTTCCGTTCTGTCCGATAGGTTGTTCCGGCATGTCCAGCACGTGCTTCTGGCACTTCTGAGAGGTGGTTCTGGCATGCCGGGCAGGTTATTCCGGAGTGTCCGGTAAGTGGTTCTGGTGTAGCCGGCAGTTCATTTTGGCGTGTCTGGCACATGGGTCCTGCGAGTCGAGCAGGTGGTTCCGGCGTGCTCGGCAGGTGGTCCAGGCATGTCCGGCAGGTGGTTCCAGTCTGTCCAGGACGTGGTTCCAGCGTGTCCGGCACGTGGTTCTCTTACGTCTGAGAGGTGGTTCCTGCATGCCTGGCAGGTTATTGCGGATTGTCTGCCAGGTGGTTCTCTCATAGCCAGCTGTTGATTTTGGCCTGTCAGGCAGGTGGTTCTGGTGAGTCCAGCAGGTGGCTCCGGCGTGCTCGGCAGGTGGTTCTGGCATGTCTGGCAGGTGGTTCCGGCGAGTTGAGCAGCTGGTTCCAGCCTGTCCGTCAGGTTAGGGTTAGGGATAGGGTTAGGGTTACGGTTAGGGTTAGGGTTTAGGGTTTGGGGTTAGGGGTTAGGGTTAGGGGTAGGGTTAGGGTTAGGGTTACGGTTGGGTTAGGGTTTAGGGTTAGGCTTAGGGTTAGGGGTTAGGGTTAGGGTTAGGGTTTGGGGATAGGGTTAGGGTTAGGGTTAGGGTTAGGGCCTGGCAGGTGGTTCCGGCGAGCCGAGCAGGTGGCTCCGGCGCGCCCGGCAGGTGCTTCCGCTGCGCCCGGCAGGTGGTTCCGGCGAGGCGAGCAGGTGGCTCCGGCGCGCTCGGCAGGTGCTTCCGCTGCGCCCGGCAGCTGGTTCCGGCGAGTCGAGCAGGTTGTTCCTGCGTGCTCGGCAGGTGGTTCAGTTGGGTCTGGCAGGTGGTTTCGGTCTGTTCGGGGTGTGGTTCCAGCATCTCAGGCACATGGTTTTGGCACGTCTGAGAGGTGGTTCCGGCTGGCCCAACAGGTGTTTCTGGAGTCTCCGCCAAGTGGTTCTGGCGTAGCTGGCAGGTGATGTTGGCGTGACTGGCAGGTGGTTCCAGCCAGCCCGGCAGGTGTTTCCGGAGTGTTCACCAACTGGCTGTGGCGTAGCCGGCAGGTGATTTTGGCGTGTCCGACAGGTGGTTCTGGCGAGTCGAGCAGGTGCTTCCGGCATGCTCGGCAGGTGCTTCCGGTGTCATTGGCATGTGGTTCTGGCATGTCTGAGAGGTGGTTCCGGCATGCTTGACAGGTGATTCCGGAGTGTTCGCCAAGCGGTTCTGGCATAGGCGGCAGGTGATTTTGCCATGTCCAGAATGTGGTTCCAGCGAGTCGAACATGTGGTTCCGGCGTGTCCGGCAGGTGTTTCCGGTCTGTCCAGCAGGTGGTTCTGGGGTGTCCGGCATGAGGTTCTGGCACGTCTGAGAGGTGGTTCCGGCCGGCCCGACATGCGTTTCCGGAGTGTCCGCCACGTGGTTCAGGCACGTCTGAGAGGTGGTTCCAGCATGCCCGGCAGGTTTTCCCGGAGAGTCCTCCAAGTGGTTCTGGCGTAGCCCGCAGGTGATTTTGGTGTGTCCGGCAGGTTGTTCCGTTCTGTCCGATAGGTTGTTCCGGCATGTCCAGCACGTGCTTCTGGCACTTCTGAGAGGTGGTTCTGGCATGCCGGGCAGGTTATTCCGGAGTGTCCGGTAAGTGGTTCTGGTGTAGCCGGCAGTTCATTTTGGCGTGTCTGGCACATGGGTCCTGCGAGTCGAGCAGGTGGTTCCGGCGTGCTCGGCAGGTGGTCCAGGCATGTCCGGCAGGTGGTTCCAGTCTGTCCAGGACGTGGTTCCAGCGTGTCCGGCACGTGGTTCTCTTACGTCTGAGAGGTGGTTCCTGCATGCCTGGCAGGTTATTGCGGATTGTCTGCCAGGTGGTTCTCTCATAGCCAGCTGTTGATTTTGGCCTGTCAGGCAGGTGGTTCTGGTGAGTCCAGCAGGTGGCTCCGGCGTGCTCGGCAGGTGGTTCTGGCATGTCTGGCAGGTGGTTCCGGCGAGTTGAGCAGCTGGTTCCAGCCTGTCCGTCAGGTTAGGGATAGGGATAGGGTTAGGGTTACGGTTAGGGTTAGGGTTTAGGGTTTGGGGTTAGGGGTTAGGGTTAGGGGTAGGGTTAGGGTTAGGGTTACGGTTGGGTTAGGGTTTAGGGTTAGGCTTAGGGTTAGGGGTTAGGGTTAGGGTTAGGGTTTGGGGATAGGGTTAGGGTTAGGGTTAGGGTTAGGGCCCGGCAGGTGGCTCCGGCGCGCCCGGCAAGTGCTTCCGCTGCGCCCGGCAGGTGGTTCCGGCGAGGCGAGCAGGTGGCTCCGGCGCGCTCGGCAGGTGCTTCCGCTGTGCCCGGCAGGTGGTTCCGGCGAGGCGAGCAGGTGGATCCGGCGCGCTCGGCAGGTGCTTCCGCTGGGCCCGGCTCGTGGTTCCGGCGAGGCGAGCATGTGGCTCCGGCGGGCTCGGCAGGTGCTTCCGCTGCGCCCGGCAGGTGGTTCCGGCGAGTCGAGCAGGTTGTTCCTGCGTGCTCGGCAGGTGGTTCAGTTGGGTCTGGCAGGTGGTTTCGGTCTGTTCGGGGTGTGGTTCCAGCATCTCAGGCACATGGTTTTTGCACGTCTGAGAGGTGGTTCCGGCTGGCCCAACAGGTGTTTCTGGAGTCTCCGCCAAGTGGTTCTGGCGTAGCTGACAGGTGATGTTGGCGTGACTGGCAGGTGGTTCCAGCCAGCCCGGCAGGTGTTTCCGGAGTGTTCACCAACTGGCTGTGGCGTAGCCGGCAGGTGATTTTGGCGTGTCCGACAGGTGGTTCTGGCGAGTCGAGCAGGTGCTTCCGGCATGCTCGGCAGGTGCTTCCGGTGTCATTGGCATGTGGTTCTGGCATGTCTGAGAGGTGGTTCCGGCATGCCTGACAGGTGATTCCGGAGTGTTCGCCAAGCGGTTCTGGCATAGGCGGCAGGTGATTTTGCCATGTCCAGAATGTGGTTCCAGCGAGTCGAACATGTGGTTCTGGCGTGTCCGGCAGGTGTTTCCGGTCTGTCCAGCAGGTGGTTCTGGGGTGTCCGGCATGAGGTTCTGGCACGTCTGAGAGGTGGTTCCGGCCGGCCCGACATGCGTTTCCGGAGTGTCCGCCACGTGGTTCAGGCACGTCTGAGAGGTGGTTCCAGCATGCCCGGCAGGTTTTCCCGGAGAGTCCTCCAAGTGGTTCTGGCGTAGCCCGCAGGTGATTTTGGTGTGTCCGGCAGGTTGTTCCGTTCTGTCCGATAGGTTGTTCCGGCATGTCCAGCACGTGCTTCTGGCACTTCTGAGAGGTGGTTCTGGCATGCCGGGCAGGTTATTCCGGAGTGTCCGGTAAGTGGTTCTGGTGTAGCCGGCAGTTCATTTTGGCGTGTCTGGCACATGGGTCCTGCGAGTCGAGCAGGTGGTTCCGGCGTGCTCGGCAGGTGGTCCAGGCATGTCCGGCAGGTGGTTCCAGTCTGTCCAGGACGTGGTTCCAGCGTGTCCGGCACGTGGTTCTCTTACGTCTGAGAGGTGGTTCCTGCATGCCTGGCAGGTTATTGCGGATTGTCTGCCAGGTGGTTCTCTCATAGCCAGCTGTTGATTTTGGCCTGTCAGGCAGGTGGTTCTGGTGAGTCCAGCAGGTGGCTCCGGCGTGCTCGGCAGGTGGTTCTGGCATGTCTGGCAGGTGGTTCCGGCGAGTTGAGCAGCTGGTTCCAGCCTGTCCGTCAGGTTAGGGATAGGGATAGGGTTAGGGTTACGGTTAGGGTTAGGGTTTAGGGTTTGGGGTTAGGGGTTAGGGTTAGGGGTAGGGTTAGGGTTAGGGTTACGGTTGGGTTAGGGTTTAGGGTTAGGCTTAGGGTTAGGGGTTAGGGTTAGGGTTAGGGTTTGGGGATAGGGTTAGGGTTAGGGTTAGGGTTAGGGCCCGGCAGGTGGTTCCGGCGAGCCGAGCAGGTGGCTCCGGCGCGCCCGGCAGGTGCTTCCGCTGCGCCCGGCAGGTGGTTCCGGCGAGGCGAGCAGGTGGCTCCGGCGCGCTCGGCAGGTGCTTCCGCTGCGCCCGGCAGGTGGTTCCAGCGAGTCGAGCAGGTTGTTCCTGCGTGCTCGGCAGGTGGTTCAGTTGGGTCTGGCAGGTGGTTTCGGTCTGTTCGGGGTGTGGTTCCAGCATCTCAGGCACATGGTTTTGGCACGTCTGAGAGGTGGTTCCGGCTGGCCCAACAGGTGTTTCTGGAGTCTCCGCCAAGTGGTTCTGGCGTAGCTGGCAGGTGATGTTGGCGTGACTGGCAGGTGGTTCCAGCCAGCCCGGCAGGTGTTTCCGGAGTGTTCACCAACTGGCTGTGGCGTAGCCGGCAGGTGATTTTGGCGTGTCCGACAGGTGGTTCTGGCGAGTCGAGCAGGTGCTTCCGGCATGCTCGGCAGGTGCTTCCGGTGTCATTGGCATGTGGTTCTGGCATGTCTGAGAGGTGGTTCCGGCATGCTTGACAGGTGATTCCGGAGTGTTCGCCAAGCGGTTCTGGCATAGGCGGCAGGTGATTTTGCCATGTCCAGAATGTGGTTCCAGCGAGTCGAACATGTGGTTCCGGCGTGTCCGGCAGGTGTTTCCGGTCTGTCCAGCAGGTGGTTCTGGGGTGTCCGGCATGAGGTTCTGGCACGTCTGAGAGGTGGTTCCGGCCGGCCCGACATGCGTTTCCGGAGTGTCCGCCACGTGGTTCAGGCACGTCTGAGAGGTGGTTCCAGCATGCCCGGCAGGTTTTCCCGGAGAGTCCTCCAAGTGGTTCTGGCGTAGCCCGCAGGTGATTTTGGTGTGTCCGGCAGGTTGTTCCGTTCTGTCCGATAGGTTGTTCCGGCATGTCCAGCACGTGCTTCTGGCACTTCTGAGAGGTGGTTCTGGCATGCCGGGCAGGTTATTCCGGAGTGTCCGGTAAGTGGTTCTGGTGTAGCCGGCAGTTCATTTTGGCGTGTCTGGCACATGGGTCCTGCGAGTCGAGCAGGTGGTTCCGGCGTGCTCGGCAGGTGGTCCAGGCATGTCCGGCAGGTGGTTCCAGTCTGTCCAGGACGTGGTTCCAGCGTGTCCGGCACGTGGTTCTCTTACATCTGAGAGGTGGTTCCTGCATGCCTGGCAGGTTATTGCGGATTGTCTGCCAGGTGGTTCTCTCATAGCCAGCTGTTGATTTTGGCCTGTCAGGCAGGTGGTTCTGGTGAGTCCAGCAGGTGGCTCCGGCGTGCTCGGCAGGTGGTTCTGGCATGTCTGGCAGGTGGTTCCGGCGAGTTGAGCAGCTGGTTCCAGCCTGTCCGTCAGGTTAGGGATAGGGATAGGGTTAGGGTTACGGTTAGGGTTAGGGTTTAGGGTTTGGGGTTAGGGGTTAGGGTTAGGGGTAGGGTTAGGGTTAGGGTTACGGTTGGGTTAGGGTTTAGGGTTAGGCTTAGGGTTAGGGGTTAGGGTTAGGGTTAGGGTTTGGGGATAGGGTTAGGGTTAGGGTTAGGGTTAGGGCCCGGCAGGTGGTTCCGGCGAGCCGAGCAGGTGGCTCCGGCGCGCCCGGCAGGTGCTTCCGCTGCGCCCGGCAGGTGGTTCCGGCGAGGCGAGCAGGTGGCTCCGGCGCGCTCGGCAGGTGCTTCCGCTGCGCCCGGCAGGTGGTTCCAGCGAGTCGAGCAGGTTGTTCCTGCGTGCTCGGCAGGTGGTTCAGTTGGGTCTGGCAGGTGGTTTCGGTCTGTTCGGGGTGTGGTTCCAGCATCTCAGGCACATGGTTTTGGCACGTCTGAGAGGTGGTTCCGGCTGGCCCAACAGGTGTTTCTGGAGTCTCCGCCAAGTGGTTCTGGCGTAGCTGGCAGGTGATGTTGGCGTGACTGGCAGGTGGTTCCAGCCAGCCCGGCAGGTGTTTCCGGAGTGTTCACCAACTGGCTGTGGCGTAGCCGGCAGGTGATTTTGGCGTGTCCGACAGGTGGTTCTGGCGAGTCGAGCAGGTGCTTCCGGCATGCTCGGCAGGTGCTTCCGGTGTCATTGGCATGTGGTTCTGGCATGTCTGAGAGGTGGTTCCGGCATGCTTGACAGGTGATTCCGGAGTGTTCGCCAAGCGGTTCTGGCATAGGCGGCAGGTGATTTTGCCATGTCCAGAATGTGGTTCCAGCGAGTCGAACATGTGGTTCCGGCGTGTCCGGCAGGTGTTTCCGGTCTGTCCAGCAGGTGGTTCTGGGGTGTCCGGCATGAGGTTCTGGCACGTCTGAGAGGTGGTTCCGGCCGGCCCGACATGCGTTTCCGGAGTGTCCGCCACGTGGTTCAGGCACGTCTGAGAGGTGGTTCCAGCATGCCCGGCAGGTTTTCCCGGAGAGTCCTCCAAGTGGTTCTGGCGTAGCCCGCAGGTGATTTTGGTGTGTCCGGCAGGTTGTTCCGTTCTGTCCGATAGGTTGTTCCGGCATGTCCAGCACGTGCTTCTGGCACTTCTGAGAGGTGGTTCTGGCATGCCGGGCAGGTTATTCCGGAGTGTCCGGTAAGTGGTTCTGGTGTAGCCGGCAGTTCATTTTGGCGTGTCTGGCACATGGGTCCTGCGAGTCGAGCAGGTGGTTCCGGCGTGCTCGGCAGGTGGTCCAGGCATGTCCGGCAGGTGGTTCCAGTCTGTCCAGGACGTGGTTCCAGCGTGTCCGGCACGTGGTTCTCTTACATCTGAGAGGTGGTTCCTGCATGCCTGGCAGGTTATTGCGGATTGTCTGCCAGGTGGTTCTCTCATAGCCAGCTGTTGATTTTGGCCTGTCAGGCAGGTGGTTCTGGTGAGTCCAGCAGGTGGCTCCGGCGTGCTCGGCAGGTGGTTCTGGCATGTCTGGCAGGTGGTTCCGGCGAGTTGAGCAGCTGGTTCCAGCCTGTCCGTCAGGTTAGGGATAGGGATAGGGTTAGGGTTACGGTTAGGGTTAGGGTTTAGGGTTTGGGGTTAGGGGTTAGGGTTAGGGGTAGGGTTAGGGTTAGGGTTACGGTTGGGTTAGGGTTTAGGGTTAGGCTTAGGGTTAGGGGTTAGGGTTAGGGTTAGGGTTTGGGGATAGGGTTAGGGTTAGGGTTAGGGTTAGGGCCCGGCAGGTGGTTCCGGCGAGCCGAGCAGGTGGCTCCGGCGCGCCCGGCAGGTGCTTCCGCTGCGCCCGGCAGGTGGTTCCGGCGAGGCGAGCAGGTGGCTCCGGCGCGCTCGGCAGGTGCTTCCGCTGCGCCCGGCAGGTGGTTCCAGCGAGTCGAGCAGGTTGTTCCTGCGTGCTCGGCAGGTGGTTCAGTTGGGTCTGGCAGGTGGTTTCGGTCTGTTCGGGGTGTGGTTCCAGCATCTCAGGCACATGGTTTTGGCACGTCTGAGAGGTGGTTCCGGCTGGCCCAACAGGTGTTTCTGGAGTCTCCGCCAAGTGGTTCTGGCGTAGCTGGCAGGTGATGTTGGCGTGACTGGCAGGTGGTTCCAGCCAGCCCGGCAGGTGTTTCCGGAGTGTTCACCAACTGGCTGTGGCGTAGCCGGCAGGTGATTTTGGCGTGTCCGACAGGTGGTTCTGGCGAGTCGAGCAGGTGCTTCCGGCATGCTCGGCAGGTGCTTCCGGTGTCATTGGCATGTGGTTCTGGCATGTCTGAGAGGTGGTTCCGGCATGCTTGACAGGTGATTCCGGAGTGTTCGCCAAGCGGTTCTGGCATAGGCGGCAGGTGATTTTGCCATGTCCAGAATGTGGTTCCAGCGAGTCGAACATGTGGTTCCGGCGTGTCCGGCAGGTGTTTCCGGTCTGTCCAGCAGGTGGTTCTGGGGTGTCCGGCATGAGGTTCTGGCACGTCTGAGAGGTGGTTCCGGCCGGCCCGACATGCGTTTCCGGAGTGTCCGCCACGTGGTTCAGGCACGTCTGAGAGGTGGTTCCAGCATGCCCGGCAGGTTTTCCCGGAGAGTCCTCCAAGTGGTTCTGGCGTAGCCCGCAGGTGATTTTGGTGTGTCCGGCAGGTTGTTCCGTTCTGTCCGATAGGTTGTTCCGGCATGTCCAGCACGTGCTTCTGGCACTTCTGAGAGGTGGTTCTGGCATGCCGGGCAGGTTATTCCGGAGTGTCCGGTAAGTGGTTCTGGTGTAGCCGGCAGTTCATTTTGGCGTGTCTGGCACATGGGTCCTGCGAGTCGAGCAGGTGGTTCCGGCGTGCTCGGCAGGTGGTCCAGGCATGTCCGGCAGGTGGTTCCAGTCTGTCCAGGACGTGGTTCCAGCGTGTCCGGCACGTGGTTCTCTTACATCTGAGAGGTGGTTCCTGCATGCCTGGCAGGTTATTGCGGATTGTCTGCCAGGTGGTTCTCTCATAGCCAGCTGTTGATTTTGGCCTGTCAGGCAGGTGGTTCTGGTGAGTCCAGCAGGTGGCTCCGGCGTGCTCGGCAGGTGGTTCTGGCATGTCTGGCAGGTGGTTCCGGCGAGTTGAGCAGCTGGTTCCAGCCTGTCCGTCAGGTTAGGGATAGGGATAGGGTTAGGGTTACGGTTAGGGTTAGGGTTTAGGGTTTGGGGTTAGGGGTTAGGGTTAGGGGTAGGGTTAGGGTTAGGGTTACGGTTGGGTTAGGGTTTAGGGTTAGGCTTAGGGTTAGGGGTTAGGGTTAGGGTTAGGGTTTGGGGATAGGGTTAGGGTTAGGGTTAGGGTTAGGGCCCGGCAGGTGGCTCCGGCGCGCCCGGCAAGTGCTTCCGCTGCGCCCGGCAGGTGGTTCCGGCGAGGCGAGCAGGTGGCTCCGGCGCGCTCGGCAGGTGCTTCCGCTGTGCCCGGCAGGTGGTTCCGGCGAGGCGAGCAGGTGGATCCGGCGCGCTCGGCAGGTGCTTCCGCTGGGCCCGGCTCGTGGTTCCGGCGAGGCGAGCATGTGGCTCCGGCGGGCTCGGCAGGTGCTTCCGCTGCGCCCGGCAGGTGGTTCCGGCGAGTCGAGCAGGTTGTTCCTGCGTGCTCGGCAGGTGGTTCAGTTGGGTCTGGCAGGTGGTTTCGGTCTGTTCGGGGTGTGGTTCCAGCATCTCAGGCACATGGTTTTTGCACGTCTGAGAGGTGGTTCCGGCTGGCCCAACAGGTGTTTCTGGAGTCTCCGCCAAGTGGTTCTGGCGTAGCTGACAGGTGATGTTGGCGTGACTGGCAGGTGGTTCCAGCCAGCCCGGCAGGTGTTTCCGGAGTGTTCACCAACTGGCTGTGGCGTAGCCGGCAGGTGATTTTGGCGTGTCCGACAGGTGGTTCTGGCGAGTCGAGCAGGTGCTTCCGGCATGCTCGGCAGGTGCTTCCGGTGTCATTGGCATGTGGTTCTGGCATGTCTGAGAGGTGGTTCCGGCATGCCTGACAGGTGATTCCGGAGTGTTCGCCAAGCGGTTCTGGCATAGGCGGCAGGTGATTTTGCCATGTCCAGAATGTGGTTCCAGCGAGTCGAACATGTGGTTCTGGCGTGTCCGGCAGGTGTTTCCGGTCTGTCCAGCAGGTGGTTCTGGGGTGTCCGGCATGAGGTTCTGGCACGTCTGAGAGGTGGTTCCGGCCGGCCCGACATGCGTTTCCGGAGTGTCCGCCACGTGGTTCAGGCACGTCTGAGAGGTGGTTCCAGCATGCCCGGCAGGTTTTCCCGGAGAGTCCTCCAAGTGGTTCTGGCGTAGCCCGCAGGTGATTTTGGTGTGTCCGGCAGGTTGTTCCGTTCTGTCCGATAGGTTGTTCCGGCATGTCCAGCACGTGCTTCTGGCACTTCTGAGAGGTGGTTCTGGCATGCCGGGCAGGTTATTCCGGAGTGTCCGGTAAGTGGTTCTGGTGTAGCCGGCAGTTCATTTTGGCGTGTCTGGCACATGGGTCCTGCGAGTCGAGCAGGTGGTTCCGGCGTGCTCGGCAGGTGGTCCAGGCATGTCCGGCAGGTGGTTCCAGTCTGTCCAGGACGTGGTTCCAGCGTGTCCGGCACGTGGTTCTCTTACGTCTGAGAGGTGGTTCCTGCATGCCTGGCAGGTTATTGCGGATTGTCTGCCAGGTGGTTCTCTCATAGCCAGCTGTTGATTTTGGCCTGTCAGGCAGGTGGTTCTGGTGAGTCCAGCAGGTGGCTCCGGCGTGCTCGGCAGGTGGTTCTGGCATGTCTGGCAGGTGGTTCCGGCGAGTTGAGCAGCTGGTTCCAGCCTGTCCGTCAGGTTAGGGATAGGGATAGGGTTAGGGTTACGGTTAGGGTTAGGGTTTAGGGTTTGGGGTTAGGGGTTAGGGTTAGGGGTAGGGTTAGGGTTAGGGTTACGGTTGGGTTAGGGTTTAGGGTTAGGCTTAGGGTTAGGGGTTAGGGTTAGGGTTAGGGTTTGGGGATAGGGTTAGGGTTAGGGTTAGGGTTAGGGCCCGGCAGGTGGTTCCGGCGAGCCGAGCAGGTGGCTCCGGCGCGCCCGGCAGGTGCTTCCGCTGCGCCCGGCAGGTGGTTCCGGCGAGGCGAGCAGGTGGCTCCGGCGCGCTCGGCAGGTGCTTCCGCTGCGCCCGGCAGGTGGTTCCGGCGAGGCGAGCCGGTGGCTCCGGCGCGCTCGGCAGGTGCTTCCGCTGGGCCCGGCTCGTGGTTCCGGCGAGGCGAGCATGTGGCTCCGGCGCGCTCGGCAGGTGCTTCCGCTGCGCCCGGCAGGTGGTTCCGGCGAGTCGAGCAGGTTGTTCCTGCGTGCTCGGCAGGTGGTTCAGTTGGGTCTGGCAGGTGGTTTCGGTCTGTTCGGGGTGTGGTTCCAGCATCTCAGGCACATGGTTTTGGCACGTCTGAGAGGTGGTTCCGGCTGGCCCAACAGGTGTTTCTGGAGTCTCCGCCAAGTGGTTCTGGCGTAGCTGGCAGGTGATGTTGGCGTGACTGGCAGGTGGTTCCAGCCAGCCCGGCAGGTGTTTCCGGAGTGTTCACCAACTGGCTGTGGCGTAGCCGGCAGGTGATTTTGGCGTGTCCGACAGGTGGTTCTGGCGAGTCGAGCAGGTGCTTCCGGCATGCTCGGCAGGTGCTTCCGGTGTCATTGGCATGTGGTTCTGGCATGTCTGAGAGGTGGTTCCGGCATGCTTGACAGGTGATTCCGGAGTGTTCGCCAAGCGGTTCTGGCATAGGCGGCAGGTGATTTTGCCATGTCCAGAATGTGGTTCCAGCGAGTCGAACATGTGGTTCCGGCGTGTCCGGCAGGTGTTTCCGGTCTGTCCAGCAGGTGGTTCTGGGGTGTCCGGCATGAGGTTCTGGCACGTCTGAGAGGTGGTTCCGGCCGGCCCGACATGCGTTTCCGGAGTGTCCGCCACGTGGTTCAGGCACGTCTGAGAGGTGGTTCCAGCATGCCCGGCAGGTTTTCCCGGAGAGTCCTCCAAGTGGTTCTGGCGTAGCCCGCAGGTGATTTTGGTGTGTCCGGCAGGTTGTTCCGTTCTGTCCGATAGGTTGTTCCGGCATGTCCAGCACGTGCTTCTGGCACTTCTGAGAGGTGGTTCTGGCATGCCGGGCAGGTTATTCCGGAGTGTCCGGTAAGTGGTTCTGGTGTAGCCGGCAGTTCATTTTGGCGTGTCTGGCACATGGGTCCTGCGAGTCGAGCAGGTGGTTCCGGCGTGCTCGGCAGGTGGTCCAGGCATGTCCGGCAGGTGGTTCCAGTCTGTCCAGGACGTGGTTCCAGCGTGTCCGGCACGTGGTTCTCTTACGTCTGAGAGGTGGTTCCTGCATGCCTGGCAGGTTATTGCGGATTGTCTGCCAGGTGGTTCTCTCATAGCCAGCTGTTGATTTTGGCCTGTCAGGCAGGTGGTTCTGGTGAGTCCAGCAGGTGGCTCCGGCGTGCTCGGCAGGTGGTTCTGGCATGTCTGGCAGGTGGTTCCGGCGAGTTGAGCAGCTGGTTCCAGCCTGTCCGTCAGGTTAGGGTTAGGGATAGGGTTAGGGTTACGGTTAGGGTTAGGGTTTAGGGTTTGGGGTTAGGGGTTAGGGTTAGGGGTAGGGTTAGGGTTAGGGTTACGGTTGGGTTAGGGTTTAGGGTTAGGCTTAGGGTTAGGGGTTAGGGTTAGGGTTAGGGTTTGGGGATAGGGTTAGGGTTAGGTTTAGGGTTAGGGCCCGGCAGGTGGCTCCGGCGCGCCCGGCAAGTGCTTCCGCTGCGCCCGGCAGGTGGTTCCGGCGAGGCGAGCAGGTTGTTCCTGCGTGCTCGGCAGGTGGTTCAGTTGGGTCTGGCAGGTGGTTTCGGTCTGTTCGGGGTGTGGTTCCAGCATCTCAGGCACATGGTTTTGGCACGTCTGAGAGGTGGTTCCGGCTGGCCCAACAGGTGTTTCTGGAGTCTCCGCCAAGTGGTTCTGGCGTAGCTGGCAGGTGATGTTGGCGTGACTGGCAGGTGGTTCCAGCCAGCCCGGCAGGTGTTTCCGGAGTGTTCACCAACTGGCTGTGGCGTAGCCGGCAGGTGATTTTGGCGTGTCCGACAGGTGGTTCTGGCGAGTCGAGCAGGTGCTTCCGGCATGCTCGGCAGGTGCTTCCGGTGTCATTGGCATGTGGTTCTGGCATGTCTGAGAGGTGGTTCCGGCATGCTTGACAGGTGATTCCGGAGTGTTCGCCAAGCGGTTCTGGCATAGGCGGCAGGTGATTTTGCCATGTCCAGAATGTGGTTCCAGCGAGTCGAACATGTGGTTCCGGCGTGTCCGGCAGGTGTTTCCGGTCTGTCCAGCAGGTGGTTCTGGGGTGTCCGGCATGAGGTTCTGGCACGTCTGAGAGGTGGTTCCGGCCGGCCCGACATGCGTTTCCGGAGTGTCCGCCACGTGGTTCAGGCACGTCTGAGAGGTGGTTCCAGCATGCCCGGCAGGTTTTCCCGGAGAGTCCTCCAAGTGGTTCTGGCGTAGCCCGCAGGTGATTTTGGTGTGTCCGGCAGGTTGTTCCGTTCTGTCCGATAGGTTGTTCCGGCATGTCCAGCACGTGCTTCTGGCACTTCTGAGAGGTGGTTCTGGCATGCCGGGCAGGTTATTCCGGAGTGTCCGGTAAGTGGTTCTGGTGTAGCCGGCAGTTCATTTTGGCGTGTCTGGCACATGGGTCCTGCGAGTCGAGCAGGTGGTTCCGGCGTGCTCGGCAGGTGGTCCAGGCATGTCCGGCAGGTGGTTCCAGTCTGTCCAGGACGTGGTTCCAGCGTGTCCGGCACGTGGTTCTCTTACGTCTGAGAGGTGGTTCCTGCATGCCTGGCAGGTTATTGCGGATTGTCTGCCAGGTGGTTCTCTCATAGCCAGCTGTTGATTTTGGCCTGTCAGGCAGGTGGTTCTGGTGAGTCCAGCAGGTGGCTCCGGCGTGCTCGGCAGGTGGTTCTGGCATGTCTGGCAGGTGGTTCCGGCGAGTTGAGCAGCTGGTTCCAGCCTGTCCGTCAGGTTAGGGTTAGGGATAGGGTTAGGGTTACGGTTAGGGTTAGGGTTTAGGGTTTGGGGTTAGGGGTTAGGGTTAGGGGTAGGGTTAGGGTTAGGGTTACGGTTGGGTTAGGGTTTAGGGTTAGGCTTAGGGTTAGGGGTTAGGGTTAGGGTTAGGGTTTGGGGATAGGGTTAGGGTTAGGGTTAGGGTTAGGGCCCGGCAGGTGGCTCCGGCGCGCCCGGCAAGTGCTTCCGCTGCGCCCGGCAGGTGGTTCCGGCGAGGCGAGCAGGTGGCTCCGGCGCGCTCGACAGGTGCTTCCGCTGTGCCCGGCAGGTGGTTCCGGCGAGGCGAGCAGGTGGCTCCGGCGCGCTCGGCAGGTGCTTCCGCTGGGCCCGGCTCGTGGTTCCGGCGAGGCGAGCATGTGGCTCTGGCGCGCTCGGCAGGTGTTTCCGCTGCGCCCGGCAGGTGGTTCCGGCGAGTCGAGCAGGTTGTTCCTGCGTGCTCGGCAGGTGGTTCAGTTGGGTCTGGCAGGTGGTTTCGGTCTGTTCGGGGTGTGGTTCCAGCATCTCAGGCACATGGTTTTGGCACGTCTGAGAGGTGGTTCCGGCTGGCCCAACAGGTGTTTCTGGAGTCTCCGCCAAGTGGTTCTGGCGTAGCTGGCAGGTGATGTTGGCGTGACTGGCAGGTGGTTCCAGCCAGCCCGGCAGGTGTTTCCGGAGTGTTCACCAACTGGCTGTGGCGTAGCCGGCAGGTGATTTTGGCGTGTCCGACAGGTGGTTCTGGCGAGTCGAGCAGGTGCTTCCGGCATGCTCGGCAGGTGCTTCCGGTGTCATTGGCATGTGGTTCTGGCATGTCTGAGAGGTGGTTCCGGCATGCCTGACAGGTGATTCCGGAGTGTTCACCAAGCGGTTCTGGCATAGGCGGCAGGTGATTTTGGCATGTCCAGAATGTGGTTCCAGCGAGTCGAACATGTGGTTCCGGCGTGTCCGGCAGGTGTTTCCGGTCTGTCCAGCAGGTGGTTCTGGGGTGTCCGGCATGAGGTTCTGGCACGTCTGAGAGGTGGTTCCGGCCGGCCCGACATGCATTTCCGGAGTGTCCGCCACGTGGTTCAGGCACGTCTGAGAGGTGGTTCCAGCATGCCCGGCAGGTTTTCCCGGAGAGTCCTCCAAGTGGTTCTGGCGTAGCCCGCAGGTGATTTTGGTGTGTCCGGCAGGTTGTTCCGTTCTGTCCGATAGGTTGTTCCGGCATGTCCAGCACGTGCTTCTGGCACTTCTGAGAGGTGGTTCTGGCATGCCGGGCAGGTTATTCCGGAGTGTCCGGTAAGTGGTTCTGGTGTAGCCGGCAGTTCATTTTGGCGTGTCTGGCACATGGGTCCTGCGAGTCGAGCAGGTGGTTCCGGCGTGCTCGGCAGGTGGTCCAGGCATGTCCGGCAGGTGGTTCCAGTCTGTCCAGGACGTGGTTCCAGCGTGTCCGGCACGTGGTTCTCTTACGTCTGAGAGGTGGTTCCTGCATGCCTGGCAGGTTATTGCGGATTGTCTGCCAGGTGGTTCTCTCATAGCCAGCTGTTGATTTTGGCCTGTCAGGCAGGTGGTTCTGGCATGTCTGGCAGGTGGTTCCGGCGAGTTGAGCAGCTGGTTCCAGCCTGTCCGTCAGGTTAGGGTTAGGGATAGGGTTAGGGTTACGGTTGGGTTAGGGTTTAGGGTTAGGCTTAGGGTTAGGGGTTAGGGTTAGGGTTAGGGTTTGGGGATAGGGTTAGGGTTAGGGTTAGGGTTAGGGTTAGGGCCCGGCAGGTGGTTCCGGCGAGCCGAGCAGGTGGCTCCGGCGCGCCCGGCAGGTGCTTCCGCTGCGCCCGGCAGGTGGTTCCGGCGAGGCGAGCAGGTGGCTCCGGCGCGCTCGGCAGGTGCTTCCGCTGCGCCCGGCAGGTGGTTCCGGCGAGGCGAGCACGTGGCTCCGGCGCGCTCGGCAGGTGCTTCCGCTGGGCCCGGCTCGTGGTTCCGGCGAGGCGAGCATGTGGCTCCGGCGCGCTCAGCAGTTGCTTCCGCTGCGCCCGGCAGGTGGTTCCGGCGAGTCGAGCAAGTTGTTCCTGCGTGCTCGGCAGGTGGTTCAGTTGGGTCTGGCAGGTGGTTTCGGTCTGTTCGGGGTGTGGTTCCAGCATCTCAGGCACATGGTTTTGGCACTTCTGAGAGGTGGTTCCAGCATGCCTGGCAGGTTTTCCCAGAGAGTCCTCCAAGTGGTTCTGGCGTAGCCCGCAGGTGATTTTGGTGTGTCCGGCAGGTTGTTCCGTTCTGTCCGATAGGTTGTTCCGGCATGTCCAGCACGTGCTTCTGGCACTTCTGAGAGGTGGTTCTGGCATGCCGGGCAGGTTATTCCGGAGTGTCCGGTAAGTGGTTCTGGTGTAGCCGGCAGTTCATTTTGGCGTGTCTGGCACATGGGTCCTGCGAGTCGAGCAGGTGGTTCCGGCGTGCTCGGCAGGTGGTCCAGGCATGTCCGGCAGGTGGTTCCAGTCTGTCCAGGACGTGGTTCCAGCGTGTCCAGCACGTGGTTCTCTTACGTCTGAGAGGTGGTTCCTGCATGCCTGGCAGGTTATTGCGGATTGTCTGCCAGGTGGTTCTCTCATAGCCAGCTGTTGATTTTGGCCTGTCAGGCAGGTGGTTCTGGTGAGTCCAGCAGGTGGCTCCGGCGTGCTCGGCAGGTGGTTCTGGCATGTCTGGCAGGTGGTTCCGGCGAGTTGAGCAGCTGGTTCCAGCCTGTCCGTCAGGTTAGGGATAGGGATAGGGTTAGGGTTACGGTTAGGGTTAGGGTTTAGGGTTTGGGGTTAGGGGTTAGGGTTAGGGGTAGGGTTAGGGTTAGGGTTACGGTTGGGTTAGGGTTTAGGGTTAGGCTTAGGGTTAGGGGTTAGGGTTAGGGTTAGGGTTTGGGGATAGGGTTAGGGTTAGGGTTAGGGTTAGGGCCCGGCAGGTGGTTCCGGCGAGCCGAGCAGGTGGCTCCGGCGCGCCCGGCAGGTGCTTCCGCTGCGCCCGGCAGGTGGTTCCGGCGAGGCGAGCAGGTGGCTCCGGCGCGCTCGGCAGGTGCTTCCGCTGCGCCCGGCAGGTGGTTCCGGCGAGGCGAGCCGGTGGCTCCGGCGCGCTCGGCAGGTGCTTCCGCTGGGCCCGGCAGGTGGTTCCGGCGAGGCGAGCATGTGGCTCCGGCGCGCTCGGCAGGTGCTTCCGCTGCGCCCGGCAGGTGGTTCCGGCGAGTCGAGCAGGTTGCTCCTGCGTGCTCGGCAGGTGGTTCAGTTGGGTCTGGCAGGTGGTTTCGGTCTGTTTGGGGTGTGGTTCCAGCATCTCAGGCACATGGTTTTGGCACGTCTGAGAGGTGGTTCCGGCTGGCCCAACAGGTGTTTCTGGAGTCTCCGCCAAGTGGTTCTGGCGTAGCTGGCAGGTGATGTTGGCGTGACTGGCAGGTGGTTCCAGCCAGCCCGGCAGGTGTTTCCGGAGTGTTCACCAACTGGCTGTGGCGTAGCCGGCAGGTGATTTTGGCGTGTCCGACAGGTGGTTCTGGCGAGTCGAGCAGGTGCTTCCGGCATGCTCGGCAGGTGCTTCCGGTGTCATTGGCATGTGGTTCTGGCATGTCTGAGAGGTGGTTCCGGCATGCCTGACAGGTGATTCCGGAGTGTTCGCCAAGCGGTTCTGGCATAGGCGGCAGGTGATTTTGCCATGTCCAGAATGTGGTTCCAGCGAGTCGAACATGTGGTTCCGGCGTGTCCGGCAGGTGTTTCCGGTCTGTCCAGCAGGTGGTTCTGGGGTGTCCGGCATGAGGTTCTGGCACGTCTGAGAGGTGGTTCCGGCCGGCCCGACATGCGTTTCCGGAGTGTCCGCCACGTGGTTCAGGCACGTCTGAGAGGTGGTTCCAGCATGCCCGGCAGGTTTTCCCGGAGAGTCCTCCAAGTGGTTCTGGCGTAGCCCGCAGGTGATTTTGGTGTGTCCGGCAGGTTGTTCCGTTCTGTCCGATAGGTTGTTCCGGCATGTCCAGCACGTGCTTCTGGCACTTCTGAGAGGTGGTTCTGGCATGCCGGGCAGGTTATTCCGGAGTGTCCGGTAAGTGGTTCTGGTGTAGCCGGCAGTTCATTTTGGCGTGTCTGGCACATGGGTCCTGCGAGTCGAGCAGGTGGTTCCGGCGTGCTCGGCAGGTGGTCCAGGCATGTCCGGCAGGTGGTTCCAGTCTGTCCAGGACGTGGTTCCAGCGTGTCCGGCACGTGGTTCTCTTACGTCTGAGAGGTGGTTCCTGCATGCCTGGCAGGTTATTGCGGATTGTCTGCCAGGTGGTTCTCTCATAGCCAGCTGTTGATTTTGGCCTGTCAGGCAGGTGGTTCTGGTGAGTCCAGCAGGTGGCTCCGGCGTGCTCGGCAGGTGGTTCTGGCATGTCTGGCAGGTGGTTCCGGCGAGTTGAGCAGCTGGTTCCAGCCTGTCCGTCAGGTTAGGGATAGGGATAGGGTTAGGGTTACGGTTAGGGTTAGGGTTTAGGGTTTGGGGTTAGGGGTTAGGGTTAGGGGTAGGGTTAGGGTTAGGGTTACGGTTGGGTTAGGGTTTAGGGTTAGGCTTAGGGTTAGGGGTTAGGGTTAGGGTTAGGGTTTGGGGATAGGGTTAGGGTTAGGGTTAGGGTTAGGGCCCGGCAGGTGGTTCCGGCGAGCCGAGCAGGTGGCTCCGGCGCGCCCGGCAGGTGCTTCCGCTGCGCCCGGCAGGTGGTTCCGGCGAGGCGAGCAGGTGGCTCCGGCGCGCTCGGCAGGTGCTTCCGCTGCGCCCGGCAGGTGGTTCCGGCGAGGCGAGCCGGTGGCTCCGGCGCGCTCGGCAGGTGCTTCCGCTGGGCCCGGCTCGTGGTTCCGGCGAGGCGAGCATATGGCTCCGGCGCGCTCGGCAGGTGCTTCCGCTGCGCCCGGCAGGTGGTTCCGGCGAGTCGAGCAGGTTGTTCCTGCGTGCTCGGCAGGTGGTTCAGTTGGGTCTGGCAGGTGGTTTCGGTCTGTTCGGGGTGTGGTTCCAGCATCTCAGGCACATGGTTTTGGCACGTCTGAGAGGTGGTTCCGGCTGGCCCAACAGGTGTTTCTGGAGTCTCCGCCAAGTGGTTCTGGCGTAGCTGGCAGGTGATGTTGGCGTGACTGGCAGGTGGTTCCAGCCAGCCCGGCAGGTGTTTCCGGAGTGTTCACCAACTGGCTGTGGCGTAGCCGGCAGGTGATTTTGGCGTGTCCGACAGGTGGTTCTGGCGAGTCGAGCAGGTGCTTCCGGCATGCTCGGCAGGTGCTTCCGGTGTCATTGGCATGTGGTTCTGGCATGTCTGAGAGGTGGTTCCGGCATGCTTGACAGGTGATTCCGGAGTGTTCGCCAAGCGGTTCTGGCATAGGCGGCAGGTGATTTTGCCATGTCCAGAATGTGGTTCCAGCGAGTCGAACATGTGGTTCCGGCGTGTCCGGCAGGTGTTTCCGGTCTGTCCAGCAGGTGGTTCTGGGGTGTCTGGCATGAGGTTCTGGCACGTCTGAGAGGTGGTTCCGGCCGGCCCGACATGCGTTTCCGGAGTGTCCGCCACGTGGTTCAGGCACGTCTGAGAGGTGGTTCCAGCATGCCCGGCAGGTTTTCCCGGAGAGTCCTCCAAGTGGTTCTGGCGTAGCCCGCAGGTGATTTTGGTGTGTCCGGCAGGTTGTTCCGTTCTGTCCGATAGGTTGTTCCGGCATGTCCAGCACGTGCTTCTGGCACTTCTGAGAGGTGGTTCTGGCATGCCGGGCAGGTTATTCCGGAGTGTCCGGTAAGTGGTTCTGGTGTAGCCGGCAGTTCATTTTGGCGTGTCTGGCACATGGGTCCTGCGAGTCGAGCAGGTGGTTCCGGCGTGCTCGGCAGGTGGTCCAGGCATGTCCGGCAGGTGGTTCCAGTCTGTCCAGGACGTGGTTCCAGCGTGTCCGGCACGTGGTTCTCTTACGTCTGAGAGGTGGTTCCTGCATGCCTGGCAGGTTATTGCGGATTGTCTGCCAGGTGGTTCTCTCATAGCCAGCTGTTGATTTTGGCCTGTCAGGCAGGTGGTTCTGGTGAGTCCAGCAGGTGGCTCCGGCGTGCTCGGCAGGTGGTTCTGGCATGTCTGGCAGGTGGTTCCGGCGAGTTGAGCAGCTGGTTCCAGCCTGTCCGTCAGGTTAGGGTTAGGGATAGGGTTAGGGTTACGGTTAGGGTTAGGGTTTAGGGTTTGGGGTTAGGGGTTAGGGTTAGGGGTAGGGTTAGGGTTAGGGTTACGGTTGGGTTAGGGTTTAGGGTTAGGCTTAGGGTTAGGGGTTAGGGTTAGGGTTAGGGTTTGGGGATAGGGTTAGGGTTAGGGTTAGGGTTAGGGCCCGGCAGGTGGCTCCGGCGCGCCCGGCAAGTGCTTCCGCTGCGCCCGGCAGGTGGTTCCGGCGAGGCGAGCAGGTGGCTCCGGCGCGCTCGGCAGGTGCTTCCGCTGTGCCCGGCAGGTGGTTCCGGCGAGGCGAGCAGGTGGCTCCGGCGCGCTCGGCAGGTGCTTCCGCTGGGCCCGGCTCGTGGTTCCGGCGAGGCGAGCATGTGGCTCTGGCGCGCTCGGCAGGTGCTTCCGCTGCGCCCGGCAGGTGGTTCCGGCGAGTCGAGCAGGTTGTTCCTGCGTGCTCGGCAGGTGGTTCAGTTGGGTCTGGCAGGTGGTTTCGGTCTGTTCGGGGTGTGGTTCCAGCATCTCAGGCACATGGTTTTGGCACGTCTGAGAGGTGGTTCCGGCTGGCCCAACAGGTGTTTCTGGAGTCTCCGCCAAGTGGTTCTGGCGTAGCTGGCAGGTGATGTTGGCGTGACTGGCAGGTGGTTCCAGCCAGCCCGGCAGGTGTTTCCGGAGTGTTCACCAACTGGCTGTGGCGTAGCCGGCAGGTGATTTTGGCGTGTCCGACAGGTGGTTCTGGCGAGTCGAGCAGGTGCTTCCGGCATGCTCGGCAGGTGCTTCCGGTGTCATTGGCATGTGGTTCTGGCATGTCTGAGAGGTGGTTCCGGCATGCCTGACAGGTGATTCCGGAGTGTTCACCAAGCGGTTCTGGCATAGGCGGCAGGTGATTTTGGCATGTCCAGAATGTGGTTCCAGCGAGTCGAACATGTGGTTCCGGCGTGTCCGGCAGGTGTTTCCGGTCTGTCCAGCAGGTGGTTCTGGGGTGTCCGGCATGAGGTTCTGGCACGTCTGAGAGGTGGTTCCGGCCGGCCCGACATGCGTTTCCGGAGTGTCCGCCACGTGGTTCAGGCACGTCTGAGAGGTGGTTCCAGCATGCCCGGCAGGTTTTCCCGGAGAGTCCTCCAAGTGGTTCTGGCGTAGCCCGCAGGTGATTTTGGTGTGTCCGGCAGGTTGTTCCGTTCTGTCCGATAGGTTGTTCCGGCATGTCCAGCACGTGCTTCTGGCACTTCTGAGAGGTGGTTCTGGCATGCCGGGCAGGTTATTCCGGAGTGTCCGGTAAGTGGTTCTGGTGTAGCCGGCAGTTCATTTTGGCGTGTCTGGCACATGGGTCCTGCGAGTCGAGCAGGTGGTTCCGGCGTGCTCGGCAGGTGGTCCAGGCATGTCCGGCAGGTGGTTCCAGTCTGTCCAGGACGTGGTTCCAGCGTGTCCGGCACGTGGTTCTCTTACGTCTGAGAGGTGGTTCCTGCATGCCTGGCAGGTTATTGCGGATTGTCTGCCAGGTGGTTCTCTCATAGCCAGCTGTTGATTTTGGCCTGTCAGGCAGGTGGTTCTGGTGAGTCCAGCAGGTGGCTCCGGCGTGCTCGGCAGGTGGTTCTGGCATGTCTGGCAGGTGGTTCCGGCGAGTTGAGCAGCTGGTTCCAGCCTGTCCGTCAGGTTAAGGTTAGGGATAGGTTTAGGGTTACGGTTAGGGTTAGGGTTTAGGGTTTGGGGTTAGGGGTTAGGGTTAGGGGTAGGGTTAGGGTTAGGGTTACGGTTGGGTTAGGGTTTAGGGTTAGGCTTAGGGTTAGGGGTTAGGGTTAGGGTTAGGGTTTGGGGATAGGGTTAGGGTTAGGGTTAGGGTTAGGGTTAGGGCCCGGCAGGTGGTTCCGGCGAGCCGAGCAGGTGGCTCCGGCGCGCCCGGCAGGTGCTTCCGCTGCGCCCGGCAGGTGGTTCCGGCGAGGCGAGCAGGTGGCTCCGGCGCGCTCGGCAGGTGCTTCCGCTGCGCCCGGCAGGTGGTTCCGGCGAGGCGAGCACGTGGCTCCGGCGCGCTCGGCAGGTGCTTCCGCTGGGCCCGGCTCGTGGTTCCGGCGAGGCGAGCATGTGGCTCCGGCGCGCTCAGCAGTTGCTTCCGCTGCGCCCGGCAGGTGGTTCCGGCGAGTCGAGCAAGTTGTTCCTGCGTGCTCGGCAGGTGGTTCAGTTGGGTCTGGCAGGTGGTTTCGGTCTGTTCGGGGTGTGGTTCCAGCATCTCAGGCACATGGTTTTGGCACTTCTGAGAGGTGGTTCCAGCATGCCTGGCAGGTTTTCCCAGAGAGTCCTCCAAGTGGTTCTGGCGTAGCCCGCAGGTGATTTTGGTGTGTCCGGCAGGTTGTTCCGTTCTGTCCGATAGGTTGTTCCGGCATGTCCAGCACGTGCTTCTGGCACTTCTGAGAGGTGGTTCTGGCATGCCGGGCAGGTTATTCCGGAGTGTCCGGTAAGTGGTTCTGGTGTAGCCGGCAGTTCATTTTGGCGTGTCTGGCACATGGGTCCTGCGAGTCGAGCAGGTGGTTCCGGCGTGCTCGGCAGGTGGTCCAGGCATGTCCGGCAGGTGGTTCCAGTCTGTCCAGGACGTGGTTCCAGCGTGTCCAGCACGTGGTTCTCTTACGTCTGAGAGGTGGTTCCTGCATGCCTGGCAGGTTATTGCGGATTGTCTGCCAGGTGGTTCTCTCATAGCCAGCTGTTGATTTTGGCCTGTCAGGCAGGTGGTTCTGGTGAGTCCAGCAGGTGGCTCCGGCGTGCTCGGCAGGTGGTTCTGGCATGTCTGGCAGGTGGTTCCGGCGAGTTGAGCAGCTGGTTCCAGCCTGTCCGTCAGGTTAGGGATAGGGATAGGGTTAGGGTTACGGTTAGGGTTAGGGTTTAGGGTTTGGGGTTAGGGGTTAGGGTTAGGGGTAGGGTTAGGGTTAGGGTTACGGTTGGGTTAGGGTTTAGGGTTAGGCTTAGGGTTAGGGGTTAGGGTTAGGGTTAGGGTTTGGGGATAGGGTTAGGGTTAGGGTTAGGGTTAGGGCCCGGCAGGTGGTTCCGGCGAGCCGAGCAGGTGGCTCCGGCGCGCCCGGCAGGTGCTTCCGCTGCGCCCGGCAGGTGGTTCCGGCGAGGCGAGCAGGTGGCTCCGGCGCGCTCGGCAGGTGCTTCCGCTGCGCACGGCAGGTGGTTCCGGCGAGGCGAGCCGGTGGCTCCGGCGCGCTCGGCAGGTGCTTCCGCTGGGCCCGGCTCGTGGTTCCGGCGAGGCGAGCATGTGGCTCCGGCGCGCTCGGCAGGTGCTTCCGCTGCGCCCGGCAGGTGGTTCCGGCGAGTCGAGCAGGTTGCTCCTGCGTGCTCGGCAGGTGGTTCAGTTGGGTCTGGCAGGTGGTTTCGGTCTGTTCGGGGTGTGGTTCCAGCATCTCAGGCACATGGTTTTGGCACGTCTGAGAGGTGGTTCCGGCTGGCCCAACAGGTGTTTCTTGAGTCTCCGCCAAGTGGTTCTGGCGTAGCTGGCAGGTGATGTTGGCGTGACTGGCAGGTGGTTCCAGCCAGCCCGGCAGGTGTTTCCGGAGTGTTCACCAACTGGCTGTGGCGTAGCCGGCAGGTGATTTTGGCGTGTCCGACAGGTGGTTCTGGCGAGTCGAGCAGGTGCTTCCGGCATGCTCGGCAGGTGCTTCCGGTGTCATTGGCATGTGGTTCTGGCATGTCTGAGAGGTGGTTCCGGCATGCCTGACAGGTGATTCCGGAGTGTTCGCCAAGCGGTTCTGGCATAGGCGGCAGGTGATTTTGGCATGTCCAGAATGTGGTTCCAGCGAGTCGAACATGTGGTTCCGGCGTGTCCGGCAGGTGTTTCCGGTCTGTCCAGCAGGTGGTTCTGGGGTGTCCGGCATGAGGTTCTGGCACGTCTGAGAGGTGGTTCCGGCCGGCCCGACATGCGTTTCCGGAGTGTCCGCCACGTGGTTCAGGCACGTCTGAGAGGTGGTTCCAGCATGCCCGGCAGGTTTTCCCGGAGAGTCCTCCAAGTGGTTCTGGCGTAGCCCGCAGGTGATTTTGGTGTGTCCGGCAGGTTGTTCCGTTCTGTCCGATAGGTTGTTCCGGCATGTCCAGCACGTGCTTCTGGCACTTCTGAGAGGTGGTTCTGGCATGCCGGGCAGGTTATTCCGGAGTGTCCGGTAAGTGGTTCTGGTGTAGGCGGCAGTTCATTTTGGCGTGTCTGGCACATGGGTCCTGCGAGTCGAGCAGGTGGTTCCGGCGTGCTCGGCAGGTGGTCCAGGAATGTCCGGCAGGTGGTTCCAGTCTGTCCAGGACGTGGTTCCAGCGTGTCCAGCACGTGGTTCTCTTACGTCTGAGAGGTGGTTCCTGCATGCCTGGCAGGTTATTGCGGATTGTCTGCCAGGTGGTTCTCTCATAGCCAGCTGTTGATTTTGGCCTGTCAGGCAGGTGGTTCTGGTGAGTCCAGCAGGTGGCTCCGGCATGCTCGGCAGGTGGTTCTGGCATGTCTGGCAGGTGGTTCCGGCGAGTTGAGCAGCTGGTTCCAGCCTGTCCGTCAGGTTAGGGATAGGGATAGGGTTAGGGTTACGGTTAGGGTTAGGGTTTAGGGTTTGGGGTTAGGGGTTAGGGTTAGGGGTAGGGTTAGGGTTAGGGTTACGGTTGGGTTAGGGTTTAGGGTTAGGCTTAGGGTTAGGGGTTAGGGTTAGGGTTAGGGTTTGGGGATAGGGTTAGTGTTAGGGTTAGGGTTAGGGCCCGGCAGGTGGTTCCGGCGAGCCGAGCAGGTGGCTCCGGCGCGCCCGGCAGGTGCTTCCGCTGCGCCCGGCAGGTGGTTCCGGCGAGGCGAGCCGGTGGCTCCGGCGCGCTCGGCAGGTGCTTCCGCTGCGCACGGCAGGTGGTTCCGGCGAGGCGAGCCGGTGGCTCCGGCGCGCTCGGCAGGTGCTTCCGCTAGGCCCGGCTCGTGGTTCCGGCGAGGCGAGCATGTGGCTCCGGCGCGCTCGGCAGGTGCTTCCGCTGCGCCCGGCAGGTGGTTCCAGCGAGTCGAGCAGGTTGTTCCTGCGTGCTCGGCAGGTGGTTCAGTTGGGTCTGGCAGGTGGTTTCGGTCTGTTCGGGGTGTGGTTCCAGCATCTCAGGCACATGGTTTTGGCACGTCTGAGAGGTGGTTCCGGCTGGCCCAACAGGTGTTTCTGGAGTCTCCGCCAAGTGGTTCTGGCGTAGCTGGCAGGTGATGTTGGCGTGACTGGCAGGTGGTTCCAGCCAGCCCGGCAGGTGTTTCCGGAGTGTTCACCAACTGGCTGTGGCGTAGCCGGCAGGTGATTTTGGCGTGTCCGACAGGTGGTTCTGGCGAGTCGAGCAGGTGCTTCCGGCATGCTCGGCAGGTGCTTCCGGTGTCATTGGCATGTGGTTCTGGCAGGTCTGAGAGGTGGTTCCGGCATGCCTGACAGGTGATTCCGGAGTGTTCGCCAAGCGGTTCTGGCATAGGCGGCAGGTGATTTTGCCATGTCCAGAATGTGGTTCCAGCGAGTCGAACATGTGGTTCCGGCGTGTCCGGCAGGTGTTTCCGGTCTGTCCAGCAGGTGGTTCTGGGGTGTCCGGCATGAGGTTCTGGCACGTCTGAGAGGTGGTTCCGGCCGGCCCGACATGCGTTTCCGGAGTGTCCGCCACGTGGTTCAGGCACGTCCGAGAGGTGGTTCCAGCATGCCCGGCAGGTTTTCCCGGAGAGTCCTCCAAGTGGTTCTGGCGTAGCCCGCAGGTGATTTTGGTGTGTCCGGCAGGTTGTTCCGTTCTGTCCGATAGGTTGTTCCGGCATGTCCAGCACGTGCTTCTGGCACTTCTGAGAGGTGGTTCTGGCATGCCGGGCAGGTTATTCCGGAGTGTCCGGTAAGTGGTTCTGGTGTAGCCGGCAGTTCATTTTGGCGTGTCTGGCACATGGGTCCTGCGAGTCGAGCAGGTGGTTCCGGCGTGCTCGGCAGGTGGTCCAGGCATGTCCGGCAGGTGGTTCCAGTCTGTCCAGGACGTGGTTCCAGCGTGTCCAGCACGTGGTTCTCTTACGTCTGAGAGGTGGTTCCTGCATGCCTGGCAGGTTATTGCGGATTGTCTGCCAGGTGGTTCTCTCATAGCCAGCTGTTGATTTTGGCCTGTCAGGCAGGTGGTTCTGGTGAGTCCAGCAGGTGGCTCCGGCGTGCTCGGCAGGTGGTTCTGGCATGTCTGGCAGGTGGTTCCGGCGAGTTGAGCAGCTGGTTCCAGCCTGTCCGTCAGGTTAGGGATAGGGATAGGGTTAGGGTTACGGTTAGGGTTAGGGTTTAGGGTTTGGGGTTAGGGGTTAGGGTTAGGGGTAGGGTAAGGGTTAGGGTTACGGTTGGGTTAGGGTTTAGGGTTAGGCTTAGGGTTAGGGGTTAGGGTTAGGGTTAGGGTTTGGGGATAGGGTTAGGGTTAGGGTTAGGGTTAGGGCCCGGCAGGTGGTTCCGGCGAGCCGAGCAGGTGGCTCCGGCGCGTCCGGCAGGTGCTTCCGCTGCGCCCGGCAGGTGGTTCCGGCGAGGCGAGCAGGTGGCTCCGGCGCGCTCGGCAGGTGCTTCCGCTGCGCCCGGCAGGTGGTTCCGGCGAGTCGAGCAGGTTGCTCCTGCGTGCTCGGCAGGTGGTTCAGTTGGGTCTGGCAGGTGGTTTCGGTCTGTTCGGGGTGTGGTTCCAGCATCTCAGGCACATGGTTTTGGCACGTCTGAGAGGTGGTTCCGGCTGGCCCAACAGGTGTTTCTTGAGTCTCCGCCAAGTGGTTCTGGCGTAGCTGGCAGGTGATGTTGGCGTGACTGGCAGGTGGTTCCAGCCAGCCCGGCAGGTGTTTCCGGAGTGTTCACCAACTGGCTGTGGCGTAGCCGGCAGGTGATTTTGGCGTGTCCGACAGGTGGTTCTGGCGAGTCGAGCAGGTGCTTCCGGCATGCTCGGCAGGTGCTTCCGTTGTCATTGGCATGTGGTTCTGGCATGTCTGAGAGGTGGTTCCGGCATGCCTGACAGGTGATTCCGGAGTGTTCACCAAGCGGTTCTGGCATAGGCGGCAGGTGATTTTGGCATGTCCAGAATGTGGTTCCAGCGAGTCGAACATGTGGTTCCGGCGTGTCCGGCAGGTGTTTCCGGTCTGTCCAGCAGGTGGTTCTGGGGTGTCCGGCATGAGGTTCTGGCACGTCTGAGAGGTGGTTCCGGCCGGCCCGACATGCGTTTCCGGAGTGTCCGCCACGTGGTTCAGGCACGTCTGAGAGGTGGTTCCAGCATGCCCGGCAGGTTTTCCCGGAGAGTCCTCCAAGTGGTTCTGGCGTAGCCCGCAGGTGATTTTGGTGTGTCCGGCAGGTTGTTCCGTTCTGTCCGATAGGTTGTTCCGGCATGTCCAGCACGTGCTTCTGGCACTTCTGAGAGGTGGTTCTGGCATGCCGGGCAGGTTATTCCGGAGTGTCCGGTAAGTGGTTCTGGTGTAGCCGGCAGTTCATTTTGGCGTGTCTGGCACATGGGTCCTGCGAGTCGAGCAGGTGGTTCCGGCGTGCTCGGCAGGTGGTCCAGGCATGTCCGGCAGGTGGTTCCAGTCTGTCCAGGACGTGGTTCCAGCGTGTCCGGCACGTGGTTCTCTTACGTCTGAGAGGTGGTTCCTGCATGCCTGGCAGGTTATTGCGGATTGTCTGCCAGGTGGTTCTCTCATAGCCAGCTGTTGATTTTGGCCTGTCAGGCAGGTGGTTCTGGTGAGTCCAGCAGGTGGCTCCGGCGTGCTCGGCAGGTGGTTCTGGCATGTCTGGCAGGTGGTTCCGGCGAGTTGAGCAGCTGGTTCCAGCCTGTCCGTCAGGTTAAGGTTAGGGATAGGGTTAGGGTTACGGTTAGGGTTAGGGTTTAGGGTTTGGGGTTAGGGGTTAGGGTTAGGGGTAGGGTTAGGGTTAGGGTTACGGTTGGGTTAGGGTTTAGGGTTAGGCTTAGGGTTAGGGGTTAGGGTTAGGGTTAGGGTTTGGGGATAGGGTTAGGGTTAGGGTTAGGGTTAGGGTTAGGGCCCGGCAGGTGGTTCTGGCGAGCCGAGCAGGTGGCTCCGGCGCGCCCGGCAGGTGCTTCCGCTGCGCCCGGCAGGTGGTTCCGGCGAGGCGATGAGGTGGCTCCGGCGCGCTCGGCAAGTGCTTCCGCTGGGCCCGGCAGGTGGTTCCGGTGAGGCGAGCAGGTGGCTCCGGCGCGCTCGGCAGGTGCTTCCGCTGCACCCGGCAGGTGGTTCCGGTGAGGCGAGCAGGTGGCTCCGGCGCGCTCGGCAGGTGCTTCCGCTGGGCCCCCCAGGTGGTTCCGGCGAGGCGAGCATGTGGCTCCGGCGCGCTCCGCAGGTGATTCCGCTGGGCCCGGCAGGTGGTTCCGGCGAGGCGAGCAGGTGGCTCCGGCGCGCTCGGCAGGTGCTTCCGCTGCGCCCGGCAGGTGGTTCCGGCGAGTCGAGCAGGTTGTTCCTGCGTGCTCGGCAGGTGGTTCAGTTGGGTCTGGCAGGTGGTTTCGGTCTGTTCGGGGTGTGGTTCCAGCATCTCAGGCACATGGTTTTGGCACGTCTGTCAGGTGGTTCTGGCTGGCCCAACAGGTGTTTCTGGAGTCTCCGCCAAGTGGTTCTGGCGTAGCTGGCAGGTTATGTTGGCGTGACTGGCAGGTGGTTTCAGCCAGCCCGGCAGGTGTTTCCGGAGTGTTCACCAACTGGCTGTGGCGTAGCCGGCAGGTGATTTTGGCGTGTCCGACAGGTGGTTCTGGCGAGTCGAGCAGGTGCTTCCGGCATGCTCGGCAGGTGCTTCCGGTGTCATTGGCATGTGGTTCTGGCATGTCTGAGAGGTGGTTCCGGCATGCCTGACAGGTGATTCCGGAGTGTTCGCCAAGCGGTTCTGGCATAGGCGGCAGGTGATTTTGGCATGTCCAGAATGTGGTTCCAGCGAGTCGAACATGTGGTTCCGGCGTGTCCGGCAGGTGTTTCCGGTCTGTCCAGCAGGTGGTTCTGGGGTGTCCGGCATGAGGTTCTGGCACGTCTGAGAGGTGGTTCCGGCCGGCCCGACATGCGTTTCCGGAGTGTCCGCCACGTGGTTCAGGCACGTCTGAGAGGTGGTTCCAGCATGCCCGGCAGGTTTTCCCGGAGAGTCCTCCAAGTGGTTCTGGCGTAGCCCGCAGGTGATTTTGGTGTGTCCGGCAGGTTGTTCCGTTCTGTCCGATAGGTTGTTCCGGCATGTCCAGCACGTGCTTCTGGCACTTCTGAGAGGTGGTTCTGGCATGCCGGGCAGGTTATTCCGGAGTGTCCGGTAAGTGGTTCTGGTGTAGCCGGCAGTTCATTTTGGCGTGTCTGGCACATGGGTCCTGCGAGTCGAGCAGGTGGTTCCGGCGTGCTCGGCAGGTGGTCCAGGCATGTCCGGCAGGTGGTTCCAGTCTGTCCAGGACGTGGTTCCAGCGTGTCCGGCACGTGGTTCTCTTACGTCTGAGAGGTGGTTCCTGCATGCCTGGCAGGTTATTGCGGATTGTCTGCCAGGTGGTTCTCTCATAGCCAGCTGTTGATTTTGGCCTGTCAGGCAGGTGGTTCTGGTGAGTCCAGCAGGTGGCTCCGGCGTGCTCGGCAGGTGGTTCTGGCATGTCTGGCAGGTGGTTCCGGCGAGTTGAGCAGCTGGTTCCAGCCTGTCCGTCAGGTTAAGGTTAGGGATAGGGTTAGGGTTACGGTTAGGGTTAGGGTTTAGGGTTTGGGGTTAGGGGTTAGGGTTAGGGGTAGGGTTAGGGTTAGGGTTACGGTTGGGTTAGGGTTTAGGGTTAGGCTTAGGGTTAGGGGTTAGGGTTAGGGTTAGGGTTTGGGGATAGGGTTAGGGTTAGGGTTAGGGTTAGGGTTAGGGTCCGGCAGGTGGTTCCGGCGAGCCGAGCAGGTGGCTCCGGCGCGCCCGGCAGGTGCTTCCGCTGCGCCCGGCAGGTGGTTCCGGCGAGGCGATCAGGTGGCTCCGGCGCACTCGGCAAGTGCTTCCGCTGGGCCCGGCAGGTGGTTCCGGTGAGGCGAGCAGGTGGCTCCGGCGCGCTCGGCAGGTGCTTCCGCTGCACCCGGCAGGTGGTTCCGGTGAGGCGAGCAGGTGGCTCCGGCGCGCTCGGCAGGTGCTTCCGCTGGGCCCGGCAGGTGGTTCTGGCGAGGCGAGCATGTGGCTCCGGCGCGCTCGGCAGGTGATTCCGCTGGGCCCGGCAGGTGGTTCCGGCGAGGCGAGCCGGAGGCTCCGGCGCGCTCGGCAGGTGCTTCCGCTGCGCCCGGCAGGTGGTTCCGGCGAGTCGAGCAGGTTGTTCCTGCGTGCTCGGCAGGTGGTTCAGTTGGGTCTGGCAGGTGGTTTCGGTCTGTTCGGGGTGTGGTTCCAGCATCTCAGGCACATGGTTTTGGCACGTCTGTCAGGTGGTTCTGGCTGGCCCAACAGGTGTTTCTGGAGTCTCCGCCAAGTGGTTCTGGCGTAGCTGGCAGGTTATGTTGGCGTGACTGGCAGGTGGTTTCAGCCAGCCCGGCAGGTGTTTCCGGAGTTTTCACCAACTGGCTGTGGCGTAGCCGGCAGGTGATTTTGGCGTGTCCGACAGGTGGTTCTGGCGAGTCGAGCAGGTGCTTCCGGCATGCTCGGCAGGTGCTTCCGGTGTCATTGGCATGTGGTTCTGGCATGTCTGAGAGGTGGTTCCGGCATGCCTGACAGGTGATTCCGGAGTGTTCGCCAAGCGGTTCTGGCATAGGCGGCAGGTGATTTTGGCATGTCCAGAATGTGGTTCCAGCGAGTCGAACATGTGGTTCCGGCGTGTCCGGCAGGTGTTTCCGGTCTGTCCAGCAGGTGGTTCTGGGGTGTCCGGCATGAGGTTCTGGCACGTCTGAGAGGTGGTTCCGGCCGGCCCGACATGCGTTTCCGGAGTGTCCGCCACGTGGTTCAGGCACGTCTGAGAGGTGGTTCCAGCATGCCCGGCAGGTTTTCCCGGAGAGTCCTCCAAGTGGTTCTGGCGTAGCCCGCAGGTGATTTTGGTGTGTCCGGCAGGTTGTTCCGTTCTGTCCGATAGGTTGTTCCGGCATGTCCAGCACGTGCTTCTGGCACTTCTGAGAGGTGGTTCTGGCATGCCGGGCAGGTTATTCCGGAGTGTCCGGTAAGTGGTTCTGGTGTAGCCGGCAGTTCATTTTGGCGTGTCTGGCACATGGGTCCTGCGAGTCGAGCAGGTGGTTCCGGCGTGCTCGGCAGGTGGTCCAGGCATGTCCGGCAGGTGGTTCCAGTCTGTCCAGGACGTGGTTCCAGCGTGTCCGGCACGTGGTTCTCTTACGTCTGAGAGGTGGTTCCTGCATGCCTGGCAGGTTATTGCGGATTGTCTGCCAGGTGGTTCTCTCATAGCCAGCTGTTGATTTTGGCCTGTCAGGCAGGTGGTTCTGGTGAGTCCAGCAGGTGGCTCCGGCGTGCTCGGCAGGTGGTTCTGGCATGTCTGGCAGGTGGTTCCGGCGAGTTGAGCAGCTGGTTCCAGCCTGTCCGTCAGGTTAAGGTTAGGGATAGGGTTAGGGTTACGGTTAGGGTTAGGGTTTAGGGTTTGGGGTTAGGGGTTAGGGTTAGGGGTAGGGTTAGGGTTAGGGTTACGGTTGGGTTAGGGTTTAGGGTTAGGCTTAGGGTTATGGGTTAGGGTTAGGGTTAGGGTTTGGGGATAGGGTTAGGGTTAGGGTTAGGGTTAGGGTTAGGGCCCGGCAGGTGGTTCCGGCGAGCCGAGCAGGTGGCTCCGGCGCGCCCGGCAGGTGCTTCCGCTGCGCCTGGCAGGTGGTTCCGGCGAGGCGAGCAGGTGGCTCCGGCGCGCTCGGCAGGTGCTTCCGCTGCACCCGGCAGGTGGTTCCGGTGAGGCGAGCAGGTGGCTCCGGCGCGCTCGGCAGGTGCTTCCGCTGGGCCCCCCAGGTGGTTCCGGCGAGGCGAGCATGTGGCTCCGGCGCGCTCGGCAGGTGATTCCGCTGGGCCCGGCAGGTGGTTCCGGCGAGGCGAGCAGGTGGCTCCGGCGCGCTCGGCAGGTGCTTCCGCTGCGCCCGGCAGGTGGTTCCGGCGAGTCGAGCAGGTTGTTCCTGCGTGCTCGGCAGGTGGTTCAGTTGGGTCTGGCAGGTGGTTTCGGTCTGTTCGGGGTGTGGTTCCAGCATCTCAGGCACATGGTTTTGGCACGTCTGTCAGGTGGTTCTGGCTGGCCCAAGAGGTGTTTCTGGAGTCTCCGCCAAGTGGTTCTGGCGTAGCTGGCAGGTGATGTTGGCGTGACTGGCAGGTGGTTCCAGCCAGCCCGGCAGGTGTTTCCGGAGTGTTCACCAACTGGCTGTGGCGTAGCCGGCAGGTGATTTTGGCGTGTCCGACAGGTGGTTCTGGCGAGTCGAGCAGGTGCTTCCGGCATGCTCGGCAGGTGCTTCCGGTGTCATTGGCATGTGGTTCTGGCAGGTCTGAGAGGTGGTTCCGGCATGCCTGACAGGTGATTCCGGAGTGTTCGCCAAGCGGTTCTGGCATAGGCGGCAGGTGATTTTGGCATGTCCAGAATGTGGTTCCAGCGAGTCGAACATGTGGTTCCGGCGTGTCCGGCAGGTGTTTCCGGTCTGTCCAGCAGGTGGTTCTGGGGTGTCCGGCATGAGGTTCTGGCACGTCTGAGAGGTGGTTCCGGCCGGCCCGACATGCGTTTCCGGAGTGTCCGCCACATGGTTCAGGCACGTCTGAGAGGTGGTTCCAGCATGCCCGGCAGGTTTTCCCGGAGAGTCCTCCAAGTGGTTCTGGCGTAGCCCGCAGGTGATTTTGGTGTGTCCGGCAGGTTGTTCCGTTCTGTCCGATAGGTTGTTCCGGCATGTCCAGCACGTGCTTCTGGCACTTCTGAGAGGTGGTTCTGGCATGCCGGGCAGGTTATTCCGGAGTGTCCGGTAAGTGGTTCTGGTGTAGCCGGCAGTTCATTTTGGCGTGTCTGGCACATGGGTCCTGCGAGTCGAGCAGGTGGTTCCGGCGTGCTCGGCAGGTGGTCCAGGCATGTCCGGCAGGTGGTTCCAGTCTGTCCAGGACGTGGTTCCAGCGTGTCCGGCACGTGGTTCTCTTACGTCTGAGAGGTGGTTCCTGCATGCCTGGCAGGTTATTGCGGATTGTCTGCCAGGTGGTTCTCTCATAGCCAGCTGTTGATTTTGGCCTGTCAGGCAGGTGGTTCTGGTGAGTCCAGCAGGTGGCTCCGGCGTGCTCGGCAGGTGGTTCTGGCATGTCTGGCAGGTGGTTCCGGCGAGTTGAGCAGCTGGTTCCAGCCTGTCCGTCAGGTTAAGGTTAGGGATAGGGTTAGGGTTACGGTTAGGGTTAGGGTTTAGGGTTTGGGGTTAGGGGTTAGGGTTAGGGGTAGGGTTAGGGTTAGGGTTACGGTTGGGTTAGGGTTTAGGGTTAGGCTTAGGGTTAGGGGTTAGGGTTAGGGTTAGGGTTTGGGGATAGGGTTAGGGTTAGGGTTAGGGTTAGGGTTAGGGCCCGGCAGGTGGTTCCGGCGAGCCGAGCAGGTGGCTCCGGCGCGCCCGGCAGGTGCTTCCGCTGCGCCTGGCAGGTGGTTCCGGCGAGGCGAGCAGGTGGCTCCGGCGTGCTCGGCAGGTGCTTCCGCTGCGCCCGGCAGGTGGTTCCGGTGAGGCGAGCAGGTGGCTCCGGCGCGCTCGGCAGGTGCTTCCGCTGGGCCCGGCAGGTGGTTCCGGCGAGGCGAGCATGTGGCTCCGGCGCGCTCGGCAGGTGATTCCGCTGGGCCCGGCAGGTGGTTCCGGCGAGGCGAGCAGGTGGCTCCGGCGCGCTCGGCAGGTGCTTCCGCTGCGCCCGGCAGGTGGTTCCGGCGAGTCGAGCAGGTTGTTCCTGCGTGCTCGGCAGGTGGTTCAGTTGGGTCTGGCAGGTGGTTTCGGTCTGTTCGGGGTGTGGTTCCAGCATCTCAGGCGCATGGTTTTGGCACGTCTGTCAGGTGGTTCTGGCTGGCCCAAGAGGTGTTTCTGGAGTCTCCGCCAAGTGGTTCTGGCGTAGCTGGCAGGTGATGTTGGCGTGACTGGCAGGTGGTTCCAGCCAGCCCGGCAGGTGTTTCCGGAGTGTTCACCAACTGGCTGTGGCATAGCCGGCAGGTGATTTTGGCGTGTCCGACAGGTGGTTCTGGCGAGTCGAGCAGGTGCTTCCGGCATGCTCGGCAGGTGCTTCCGGTGTCATTGGCATGTGGTTCTGGCATGTCTGAGAGGTGGTTCCGGCATGCCTGACAGGTGATTCCGGAGTGTTCGCCAAGCGGTTCTGGCATAGGCGGCAGGTGATTTTGCCATGTCCAGAATGTGGTTCCAGCGAGTCGAACATGTGGTTCCGGCGTGTCCGGCAGGTGTTTCCGGTCTGTCCAGCAGGTGGTTCTGGGGTGTCCGGCATGAGGTTCTGGCACGTCTGAGAGGTGTTTCCGGCCGGCCCGACATGCGTTTCCGGAGTGTCCGCCACGTGGTTCAGGCACGTCTGAGAGGTGGTTCCAGCATCCCCGGCAGGTTTTCCCGGAGAGTCCTCCAAGTGGTTCTGGCGTAGCCCGCAGGTGATTTTGGTGTGTCCGGCAGGTTTTTCCGTTCTGTCCGATAGGTTGTTCCGGCATGTCCAGCACGTGCTTCTGGCACTTCTGAGAGGTGGTTCTGGCATGCCGGGCAGGTTATTCCGGAGTGTCCGGTAAGTGGTTCTGGTGTAGCCGGCAGTTCATTTTGGCGTGTCTGGCACATGGGTCCTGCGAGTCGAGCAGGTGGTTCCGGCGTGCTCGGCAGGTGGTCCAGGCATGTCCGGCAGGTGGTTCCAGTCTGTCCAGGACGTGGTTCCAGCGTGTCCGGCACGTGGTTCTCTTACGTCTGAGAGGTGGTTCCTGCATGCCTGGCAGGTTATTGCGGATTGTCTGCCAGGTGGTTCTCTCATAGCCAGCTGTTGATTTTGGCCTGTCAGGCAGGTGGTTCTGGTGAGTCCAGCAGGTGGCTCCGGCGTGCTCGGCAGGTGGTTCTGGCATGTCTGGCAGGTGGTTCCGGCGAGTTGAGCAGCTGGTTCCAGCCTGTCCGCCAGGTTAAGGTTAGGGATAGGGTTAGGGTTACGGTTAGGGTTAGGGTTTAGGGTTTGGGGTTAGGGGTTAGGGTTAGGGGTAGGGTTAGGGTTAGGGTTACGGTTGGGTTAGGGTTTAGGGTTAGGCTTAGGGTTAGGGGTTAGGGTTAGGGTTAGGGTTTGGGGATAGGGTTAGGGTTAGGGTTAGGGTTAGGGCCCGGCAGGTGGCTCCGGCGCGCCCGGCAAGTGCTTCCGCTGCGCCCGGCAGGTGGTTCCGGCGAGGCGAGCAGGTGGCTCCGGCACGCTCGGCAGGTGCTTCCGCTGTGCCCGGCAGGTGGTTCCGGCGAGGCGAGCAGGTGGCTCCGGCGCGCTCGGCAGGTGCTTCCGCTGGGCCCGGCTCGTGGTTCCGGCGAGGCGAGCATGTGGCTCTGGCGCGCTCGGCAGGTGCTTCCGCTGCGCCCGGCAGGTGGTTCCGGCGAGTCGAGCAGGTTGTTCCTGCGTGCTCGGCAGGTGGTTCAGTTGGGTCTGGCAGGTGGTTTCGGTCTGTTCGGGGTGTGGTTCCAGCATCTCAGGCACATGGTTTTGGCACGTCTGAGAGGTGGTTCCGGCTGGCCCAACAGGTGTTTCTGGAGTCTCCGCCAAGTGGTTCTGGCGTAGCTGGCAGGTGATGTTGGCGTGACTGGCAGGTGGTTCCAGCCAGCCCGGCAGGTGTTTCCGGAGTGTTCACCAACTGGCTGTGGCGTAGCCGGCAGGTGATTTTGGCGTGTCCGACAGGTGGTTCTGGCGAGTCGAGCAGGTGCTTCCGGCATGCTCGGCAGGTGCTTCCGGTGTCATTGGCATGTGGTTCTGGCATGTCTGAGAGGTGGTTCCGGCATGCCTGACAGGTGATTCCGGAGTGTTCGCCAAGCGGTTCTGGCATAGGCAGCAGGTGATTTTGCCATGTCCAGAATGTGGTTCCAGCGAGTCGAACATGTGGTTCCGGCGTGTCCGGCAGGTGTTTCCGGTCTGTCCAGCAGGTGGTTCTGGGGTGTCCGGCATGAGGTTCTGGCACGTCTGAGAGGTGTTTCCTGCCGGCCCGACATGCGTTTCCGGAGTGTCCGCCACGTGGTTCAGGCACGTCTGAGAGGTGGTTCCAGCATGCCCGGCAGGTTTTCCCGGAGAGTCCTCCAAGTGGTTCTGGCGTAGCCCGCAGGTGATTTTGGTGTGTCCGGCAGGTTGTTCCGTTCTGTCCGATAGGTTGTTCCGGCATGTCCAGCACGTGCTTCTGGCACTTCTGAGAGGTGGTTCTGGCATGCCGGGCAGGTTATTCCGGAGTGTCCGGTAAGTGGTTCTGGTGTAGCCGGCAGTTCATTTTGGCGTGTCTGGCACATGGGTCCTGCGAGTCGAGCAGGTGGTTCCGGCGTGCTCGGCAGGTGGTCCAGGCATGTCCGGCAGGTGGTTCCAGTCTGTCCAGGACGTGGTTCCAGCGTGTCCGGCACGTGGTTCTCTTACGTCTGAGAGGTGGTTCCTGCATGCCTGGCAGGTTATTGCGGATTGTCTGCCAGGTGGTTCTCTCATAGCCAGCTGTTGATTTTGGCCTGTCAGGCAGGTGGTTCTGGTGAGTCCAGCAGGTGGCTCCGGCGTGCTCGGCAGGTGGTTCTGGCATGTCTGGCAGGTGGTTCCAGCGAGTTGAGCAGCTGGTTCCAGCCTGTCCGTCAGGTTAAGGTTAGGGATAGGGTTAGGGTTACGGTTAGGGTTAGGGTTTAGGGTTTGGGGTTAGGGGTTAGGGTTAGGGGTAGGGTTAGGGTTAGGGTTACGGTTGGGTTAGGGTTTAGGGTTAGGCTTAGGGTTAGGGGTTAGGGTTAGGGTTAGGGTTTGGGGATAGGGTTAGGGTTAGGGTTAGGGTTAGGGTTAGGGCCCGGCAGGTGGTTCCGGCGAGCCGAGCAGGTGGCTCCGGCGCGCCCGGCAGGTGCTTCCGCTGCGCCCGGCAGGTGGTTCCGGCGAGGCGATCAGGTGGCTCCGGCGCGCTCGGCAGGTGCTTCCGCTGGGCCCGGCAGGTGGTTCCGGCGAGGCGAGCAGGTGGCTCCGGCGCGCTCGGCAGGTGATTTCGCTGGGCCCGGCAGGTGGTTCCGGCGAGGCGAGCAGGTGGCTCCGGCGCGCTCGGCAGGTGCTTCCGCTGCGCCCGGCAGGTGGTTCCGGCGAGTCGAGCAGGTTGTTCCTGCGTGCTCGGCAGGTGGTTCAGTTGGGTCTGGCAGGTGGTTTCGGTCTGTTCGGGGTGTGGTTCCAGCATCTCAGGCACATGGTTTTGGCACGTCTGAGAGGTGGTTCCGGCTGGCCCAACAGGTGTTTCTGGAGTCTCCGCCAAGTGGTTCTGGCGTAGCTGGCAGGTGATGTTGGCGTGACTGGCAGGTGGTTCCAGCCAGCCCGGCAGGTGTTTCCGGAGTGTTCACCAACTGGCTGTGGCGTAGCCGGCAGGTGATTTTGGCGTGTCCGACAGGTGGTTCTGGCGAGTCGAGCAGGTGCTTCCGGCATGCTCGGCAGGTGCTTCCGGTGTCATTGGCATGTGGTTCTGGCATGTCTGAGAGGTGGTTCCGGCATGCCTGACAGGTGATTCCGGAGTGTTCGCCAAGCGGTTCTGGCATAGGCAGCAGATGATTTTGCCATGTCCAGAATGTGGTTCCAGCGAGTCGAACATGTGGTTCCGGCGTGTCCGGCAGGTGTTTCCGGTCTGTCCAGCAGGTGGTTCTGGGGTGTCCGGCATGAGGTTCTGGCACGTCTGAGAGGTGTTTCCTGCCGGCCCGACATGCGTTTCCGGAGTGTCCGCCACGTGGTTCAGGCACGTCTGAGAGGTGGTTCCAGCATGCCCGGCAGGTTTTCCCGGAGAGTCCTCCAAGTGGTTCTGGCGTAGCCCGCAGGTGATTTTGGTGTGTCCGGCAGGTTGTTCCGTTCTGTCCGATAGGTTGTTCCGGCATGTCCAGCACGTGCTTCTGGCACTTCTGAGAGGTGGTTCTGGCATGCCGGGCAGGTTATTCCGGAGTGTCCGGTAAGTGGTTCTGGTGTAGCCGGCAGTTCATTTTGGCGTGTCTGGCACATGGGTCCTGCGAGTCGAGCAGGTGGTTCCGGCGTGCTCGGCAGGTGGTCCAGGCATGTCCGGCAGGTGGTTCCAGTCTGTCCAGGACGTGGTTCCAGCGTGTCCGGCACGTGGTTCTCTTACGTCTGAGAGGTGGTTCCTGCATGCCTGGCAGGTTATTGCGGATTGTCTGCCAGGTGGTTCTCTCATAGCCAGCTGTTGATTTTGGCCTGTCAGGCAGGTGGTTCTGGTGAGTCCAGCAGGTGGCTCCGGCGTGCTCGGCAGGTGGTTCTGGCATGTCTGGCAGGTGGTTCCGGCGAGTTGAGCAGCTGGTTCCAGCCTGTCCGTCAGGTTAAGGTTAGGGATAGGGTTAGGGTTACGGTTAGGGTTAGGGTTTAGGGTTTGGGGTTAGGGGTTAGGGTTAGGGGTAGGGTTAGGGTTAGGGTTACGGTTGGGTTAGGGTTTAGGGTTAGGCTTAGGGTTAAGGGGTTAGGGTTAGGGTTAGGGTTTGGGGATAGGGTTAGGGTTAGGGTTAGGGTTAGGGCCCGGCAGGTGGTTCCGGCGAGCCGAGCAGGTGGCTCCGGCGCGCTCGGCAGGTGCTTCCGCTGCGCCCGGCAGGTGTTTCCGGCGAGGCGAGCACGTGGCTCCGGCGCGCTTGGCAGGTGCTTCCGCTGGGCCCGGCTCGTGGTTCCGGCGAGGCGAGCATGTGTCTCCGGCGCGCTCGGCAGGTGCTTCCGCTGCGCCCGGCAGGTGGTTCCGGCGAGTCGAGCAGGTTGTTCCTGCGTGCTCGGCAGGTGGTTCAGTTGGGTCTGGCAGGTGGTTTCGGTCTGTTCGGGGTGTGGTTCCAGCATCTCAGGCACATGGTTTTGGCACGTCTGAGAGCTGGTTCCGGCTGGCCCAACAGGTGTTTCTGGAGTCTCCGCCAAGTGGTTCTGGCGTAGCTGGGAGGTGATGTTGGCGTGACTGGCAGGTGGTTCCAGCCAGCCCGGCAGGTGTTTCCGGAGTGTTCACCAACTGGCTGTGGCGTAGCCGGCAGGTGATTTTGGCGTGTCCGACAGGTGGTTCTGGCGAGTCGAGCAGGTGCTTCCGGCATGCTCGGCAGGTGCTTCCGGTGTCATTGGCATGTGGTTCTGGCATGTCTGAGAGGTGGTTCCGGCATGCCTGACAGGTGATTCCGGAGTGTTCGCCAAGCGGTTCTGGCATAGGCGGCAGGTGATTTTGCCATGTCCAGAATGTGGTTCCAGCGAGTCGAACATGTGGTTCCGGCGTGTCCGGCAGGTGTTTCCGGTCTGTCCAGCAGGTGGTTCTGGGGTGTCCGGCATGAGGTTCTGGCACGTCTGAGAGGTGGTTCCGGCCGGCCCGACATGCGTTTCCGGAGTGTCCGCCACGTGGTTCAGGCACGTCTGAGAGGTGGTTCCAGCATGCCCGGCAGGTTTTCCCGGAGAGTCCTCCAAGTGGTTCTGGCGTAGCCCGCAGGTGATTTTGGTGTGTCCGGCAGGTTGTTCCTTTCTGTCCGATAGGTTGTTCCGGCATGTCCAGCACGTGCTTCTGGCACTTCTGAGAGGTGGTTCTGGCATGCCGGGCAGGTTATTCCGGAGTGTCCGGTAAGTGGTTCTGGTGTAGCCGGCAGTTCATTTTGGCGTGTCTGGCACATGGGTCCTGCGAGTCGAGCAGGTGGTTCCGGCGTGCTCGGCAGGTGGTCCAGGCATGTCCGGCAGGTGGTTCCAGTCTGTCCAGGACGTGGTTCCAGCGTGTCCGGCACGTGGTTCTCTTACGTCTGAGAGGTGGTTCCTGCATGCCTGGCAGGTTATTGCGGATTGTCTGCCAGGTGGTTCTCTCATAGCCAGCTGTTGATTTTGGCCTGTCAGGCAGGTGGTTCTGGTGAGTCCAGCAGGTGGCTCCGGCGTGCTCGGCAGGTGGTTCTGGCATGTCTGGCAGGTGGTTCCGGCGAGTTGAGCAGCTGGTTCCAGCCTGTCCGTCAGGTTAAGGTTAGGGATAGGGTTAGGGTTACGGTTAGGGTTAGGGTTTAGGGTTTGGGGTTAGGGGTTAGGGTTAGGGGTAGGGTTAGGGTTAGGGTTACGGTTGGGTTAGGGTTTAGGGTTAGGCTTAGGGTTAAGGGGTTAGGGTTAGGGTTAGGGTTTGGGGATAGGGTTAGGGTTAGGGTTAGGGTTAGGGCCCGGCAGGTGGTTCCGGCGAGCCGAGCAGGTGGCTCCGGCGCGCTCGGCAGGTGCTTCCGCTGCGCCCGGCAGGTGGTTCCCGTGAGGCGAGCAGGTGGCTCCGGCGCGCTCGGCAGGTGCTTCCGCTGCGCCCGGCAGGTGGTTCCGGCGAGGCGGGAAGGTGGCTCCGGCGCGCTCGGCAGGTGCTTCCGCTGGGCCTGGCAGGTGGTTCCGGCGAGGCGAGCAGGTGGCTCCGGCGCGCTCGGCAGGTGCTTCCGCTGCGCCCGGCAGGTGGTTCCGGCGAGTCGAGCAGGTTGTTCCTGCGTGCTCGGCAGGTGGTTCAGTTGGGTCTGGCAGGTGGTTTCGGTCTGTTCGGGGTGTGGTTCCAGCATCTCAGGCACATGGTTTTGGCACATCTGACAGGTGGTTCTGGCTGGCCCAACAGGTGTTTCTGGAGTCTCCGCCAAGTGGTTCTGGCGTAGCTGGCAGGTGATGTTGGCGTGACTGGCAGGTGGTTCCAGCCAGCCCGGCAGGTGTTTCCGGAGTGTTCACCAACTGGCTGTGGCGTAGCCGGCAGGTGATTTTGGCGTGTCCGACAGGTGGTTCTGGCGAGTCGAGCAGGTGCTTCCGGCATGCTCGGCAGGTGCTTCCGGTGTCATTGGCATGTGGTTCTGGCATGTCTGAGAGGTGGTTCCGGCATGCCTGACAGGTGATTCCGGAGTGTTCGCCAAGCGGTTCTGGCATAGGCGGCAGGTGATTTTGGCATGTCCAGAATGTGGTTCCAGCGAGTCGAACATGTGGTTCCGGCGTGTCCGGCAGGTGTTTCCGGTCTGTCCAGCAGGTGGTTCTGGGGTGTCCGGCATGAGGTTCTGGCACGTCTGAGAGGTGGTTCCGGCCGGCCCGACATGCGTTTCCGGAGTGTCCGCCACGTGGTTCAGGCACGTCTGAGAGGTGGTTCCAGCATGCCCGGCAGGTTTTCCCGGAGAGTCCTCCAAGTGGTTCTGGCGTAGCCCGCAGGTGATTTTGGTGTGTCCGGCAGGTTGTTCCGTTCTGTCCGATAGGTTGTTCCGGCATGTCCAGCACGTGCTTCTGGCACTTCTGAGAGGTGGTTCTGGCATGCCGGGCAGGTTATTCCGGAGTGTCCGGTAAGTGGTTCTGGTGTAGCCGGCAGTTCATTTTGGCGTGTCTGGCACATGGGTCCTGCGAGTCGAGCAGGTGGTTCCGGCGTGCTCGGCAGGTGGTCCAGGCATGTCCGGCAGGTGGTTCCAGTCTGTCCAGGACGTGGTTCCAGCGTGTCCGGCACGTGGTTCTCTTACGTCTGAGAGGTGGTTCCTGCATGCCTGGCAGGTTATTGCGGATTGTCTGCCAGGTGGTTCTCTCATAGCCAGCTGTTGATTTTGGCCTGTCAGGCAGGTGGTTCTGGTGAGTCCAGCAGGTGGCTCCGGCGTGCTCGGCAGGTGGTTCTGGCATGTCTGGCAGGTGGTTCCGGCGAGTTGAGCAGCTGGTTCCAGCCTGTCCGTCAGGTTAGGGTTACGGATAGGGTTAGGGTTACGGTTAGGGTAAGGGTTTAGGGTTTGGGGTTAGGGGTTAGGGTTAGGGGTAGGGTTAGGGTTAGGGTTACGGTTGGGTTAGGGTTTAGGGTTAGGCTTAGGGTTAGGGGTTAGGGTTAGGGTTAGGGTTTGGGGATAGGGTTAGGGTTAGGGTTAGGGTTAGGGCCCTGAAGGTGGTTCCGGCGAGCCGAGCAGGTGGCTCCGGCGCGCCCGGCAGGTGCTTCCGCTGCGCCCGGCAGGTGGTTCCGGCGAGGCGAGCAGGTTGTTCCTGCGTGCTCGGCAGGTGGTTCAGTTGGGTCTGGCAGGTGGTTTCGGTCTGTTCGGGGTGTGGTTCCGGCATCTCAGGCACATGGTTTTGGTACGTCTGAGAGGTGGTTCCGACTGGCCCAACAGGTGTTTCTGGAGTCTCCGCCAAGTGGTTCTGGCGTAGCTGGCAGGTGATGTTGGCGTGACTGGCAGGTGGTTCCAGCCAGCCCGGCAGGTGTTTCCGGAGTGTTCACCAACTGGCTGTGGCGTAGCCGGCAGGTGATTTTGGCGTGTCCGACAGGTGGTTCTGGCGAGTCGAGCAGGTGCTTCCGGCATGCTCGGCAGGTGCTTCCGGTGTCATTGGCATGTGGTTCTGGCAGCTCTGAGAGGTGGTTCCGGCATGCCTGACAGGTGATTCCGGAGTGTTCGCCAAGCGGTTCTGGCATAGGCGGCAGGTGATTTTGCCATGTCCAGAATGTGGTTCCAGCGAGTCGAACATGTGGTTGCGGCGTGTCCGGCAGGTGTTTCCGGTCTGTCCAGCAGGTGGTTCTGGGGTGTCCGGCATGAGGTTCTGGCACGTCTGAGAGGTGGTTCCGGCCGGCCCGACATGCGTTTCCGGAGTGTCCGCCACGTGGTTCAGGCACGTCTGAGAGGTGGTTCCAGCATGCCCGGCAGGTTTTCCCGGAGAGTCCTCCAAGTGGTTCTGGCGTAGCCCGCAGGTGATTTTGGTGTGTCCAGCAGGTTGTTCCGTTCTGTCCGATAGGTTGTTCCGGCATGTCCAGCACGTGCTTCTGGCACTTCTGAGAGGTGGTTCTGGCATGCCGGGCAGGTTATTCCGGAGTGTCCGGTAAGTGGTTCTGGTGTAGCCGGCAGTTCATTTTGGCGTGTCTGGCACATGGGTCCTGCGAGTCGAGCAGGTGGTTCCGGCGTGCTCGGCAGGTGGTCCAGGCATGTCCGGCAGGTGGTTCCAGTCTGTCCAGGACGTGGTTCCAGCGTGTCCGGCACGTGGTTCTCTTACGTCTGAGAGGTGGTTCCTGCATGCCTGGCAGGTTATTGCGGATTGTCTGCCAGGTGGTTCTCTCATAGCCAGCTGTTGATTTTGGCCTGTCAGGCAGGTGGTTCTGGTGAGTCCAGCAGGTGGCTCCGGCGTGCTCGGCAGGTGGTTCTGGCATGTCTGGCAGGTGGTTCCGGCGAGTTGAGCCGCTGGTTCCAGCCTGTCCGTCAGGTTAAGGTTAGGGATAGGGTTACGGTTACGGTTAGGGTTAGGGTTTAGGGTTTGGGGTTAGGGGTTAGGGTTAGGGGTAGGGTTAGGGTTAGGGTTACGGTTGGGTTAGGGTTTAGGGTTAGGCTTAGGGTTAGGGGTTAGGGTTAGGGTTAGGGTTTGGGGATAGGGTTAGGGTTAGGGTTAGGGTTAGGGCCCGGCAGGTGGTTCCGGCGAGCTGAGCAGGTGGCTCCGGCGCGCTCGGCAGGTGCTTCCGCTGCGCCCGGCAGGTGGTTCCGGTGAGGCGAGCAGGTGGCTCCGGCGCGCTCGGCAGGTGCTTCCGCTGCGCCCGGCAGGTGGTTCCGGCGAGGCGGGAAGGTGGCTCCGGCGCGCTCGGCAGGTGCTTCCGCTGGGCCTGGCAGGTGGTTCCGGCGAGGCGAGCAGGTGGCTCTGGCGCGCTCGGCAGGTGCTTCCGCTGCGCCCGGCAGGTGGTTCCGGCGAGTCGAGCAGGTTGTTCCTGCGTGCTCGGCAGGTGGTTCAGTTGGGTCTGGCAGGTGGTTTCGGTCTGTTCGGGGTGTGGTTCCAGCATCTCAGGCACATGGTTTTGGCACATCTGACAGGTGGTTCTGGCTGGCCCAACAGGTGTTTCTGGAGTCTCCGCCAAGTGGTTCTGGCGTAGCTGGCAGGTGATGTTGGCGTGACTGGCAGGTGGTTCCAGCCAGCCCGGCAGGTGTTTCCGGAGTGTTCACCAACTGGCTGTGGCGTAGCCGGCAGGTGATTTTGGCGTGTCCGACAGGTGGTTCTGGCGAGTCGAGCAGGTGCTTCCGGCATGCTCGGCAGGTGCTTCCGGTGTCATTGGCATGTGGTTCTGGCATGTCTGAGAGGTGGTTCCGGCATGCCTGACAGGTGATTCCGGAGTGTTCGCCAAGCGGTTCTGGCATAGGCGGCAGGTGATTTTGGCATGTCCAGAATGTGGTTCCAGCGAGTCGAACATGTGGTTCCGGCGTGTCCGGCAGGTGTTTCCGGTCTGTCCAGCAGGTGGTTCTGGGGTGTCCGGCATGAGGTTCTGGCACGTCTGAGAGGTGGTTCCGGCCGGCCCGACATGCGTTTCCGGAGTGTCCGCCACGTGGTTCAGGCACGTCTGAGAGGTGGTTCCAGCATGCCCGGCAGGTTTTCCCGGAGAGTCCTCCAAGTGGTTCTGGCGTAGCCCGCAGGTGATTTTGGTGTGTCCGGCAGGTTGTTCCGTTCTGTCCGATAGGTTGTTCCGGCATGTCCAGCACGTGCTTCTGGCACTTCTGAGAGGTGGTTCTGGCATGCCGGGCAGGTTATTCCGGAGTGTCCGGTAAGTGGTTCTGGTGTAGCCGGCAGTTCATTTTGGCGTGTCTGGCACATGGGTCCTGCGAGTCGAGCAGGTGGTTCCGGCGTGCTCGGCAGGTGGTCCAGGCATGTCCGGCAGGTGGTTCCAGTCTGTCCAGGACGTGGTTCCAGCGTGTCCGGCACGTGGTTCTCTTACGTCTGAGAGGTGGTTCCTGCATGCCTGGCAGGTTATTGCGGATTGTCTGCCAGGTGGTTCTCTCATAGCCAGCTGTTGATTTTGGCCTGTCAGGCAGGTGGTTCTGGTGAGTCCAGCAGGTGGCTCCGGCGTGCTCGGCAGGTGGTTCTGGCATGTCTGGCAGGTGGTTCCGGCGAGTTGAGCAGCTGGTTCCAGCCTGTCCGTCAGGTTAGGGTTACGGATAGGGTTAGGGTTACGGTTAGGGTAAGGGTTTAGGGTTTGGGGTTAGGGGTTAGGGTTAGGGGTAGGGTTAGGGTTAGGGTTACGGTTGGGTTAGGGTTTAGGGTTAGGCTTAGGGTTAGGGGTTAGGGTTAGGGTTAGGGTTTGGGGATAGGGTTAGGGTTAGGGTTAGGGTTAGGGCCCGGCAGGTGGCTCCGGCGCGCCCGGCAAGTGCTTCCGCTGCGCCCGGCAGGTGGTTCCGGCGAGGCGAGCAGGTGGCTCCGGCGCGCTCGGCAGGTGCTTCCGCTGTGCCCGGCAGGTGGTTCCGGCGAGGCGACCAGGTGGCTCCGGCGCGCTCGGCAGGTGCTTCCGCTGGGCCCGGCTCGTGGTTCCGGCGAGGCGAGCATGTGGCTCTGGCGCGCTCGGCAGGTGCTTCCGCTGCGCCCGGCAGGTGGTTCCGGCGAGTCGAGCAGGTTGTTCCTGCGTGCTCGGCAGGTGGTTCAGTTGGGTCTGGCAGGTGGTTTCGGTCTGTTCGGGGTGTGGTTCCAGCATCTCAGGCACATGGTTTTGGCACGTCTGAGAGGTGGTTCCGGCTGGCCCAACAGGTGTTTCTGGAGTCTCCGCCAAGTGGTTCTGGCGTAGCTGGCAGGTGATGTTGGCGTGACTGGCAGGTGGTTCCAGCCAGCCCGGCAGGTGTTTCCGGAGTGTTCACCAACTGGCTGTGGCGTAGCCAGCAGGTGATTTTGGCGTGTCCGACAGGTGGTTCTGGCGAGTCGAGCAGGTGCTTCCGGCATGCTCGGCAGGTGCTTCCGGTGTCATTGGCATGTGGTTCTGGCATGTCTGAGAGGTGGTTCCGGCATGCCTGACAGGTGATTCCGGAGTGTTCGCCAAGCGGTTCTGGCATAGGCAGCAGGTGATTTTGCCATGTCCAGAATGTGGTTCCAGCGAGTCGAACATGTGGTTCCGGCGTGTCCGGCAGGTGTTTCCGGTCTGTCCAGCAGGTGGTTCTGGGGTGTCCGGCATGAGGTTCTGGCACGTCTGAGAGGTGTTTCCTGCCGGCCCGACATGCGTTTCCGGAGTGTCCGTCACGTGGTTCAGGCACGTCTGAGAGGTGGTTCCAGCATGCCCGGCAGGTTTTCCCGGAGAGTCCTCCAAGTGGTTCTGGCGTAGCCCGCAGGTGATTTTGGTGTGTCCGGCAGGTTGTTCCGTTCTGTCCGATAGGTTGTTCCGGCATGTCCAGCACGTGCTTCTGGCACTTCTGAGAGGTGGTTCTGGCATGCCGGGCAGGTTATTCCGGAGTGTCCGGTAAGTGGTTCTGGTGTAGCCGGCAGTTCATTTGGGCGTGTCTGGCACATGGGTCCTGCGAGTCGAGCAGGTGGTTCCGGCGTGCTCGGCAGGTGGTCCAGGCATGTCCGGCAGGTGGTTCCAGTCTGTCCAGGACGTGGTTCCAGCGTGTCCGGCACGTGGTTCTCTTACGTCTGAGAGGTGGTTCCTGCATGCCTGGCAGGTTATTGCGGATTGTCTGCCAGGTGGTTCTCTCATAGCCAGCTGTTGATTTTGGCCTGTCAGGCAGGTGGTTCTGGTGAGTCCAGCAGGTGGCTCCGGCGTGCTCGGCAGGTGGTTCTGGCATGTCTGGCAGGTGGTTCCGGCGAGTTGAGCAGCTGGTTCCAGCCTGTCCGTCAGGTTAAGGTTAGGGATAGGGTTAGGGTTACGGTTAGGGTTAGGGTTTAGGGTTTGGGGTTAGGGGTTAGGGTTAGGGGTAGGGTTAGGGTTAGGGTTACGGTTGGGTTAGGGTTTAGGGTTAGGCTTAGGGTTAAGGGGTTAGGGTTAGGGTTAGGGTTTGGGGATAGGGTTAGGGTTAGGGTTAGGGTTAGGGCCCGGCAGGTGGTTCCGGCGAGCCGAACAGGTGGCTCCGGCGCGCTCGGCAGGTGCTTCCGCTGCGCCCGGCAGGTGGTTCCGGTGAGGCGAGCAGGTGGCTCCGGCGCGCTCGGCAGGTGCTTCCGCTGCGCCCGGCAGGTGGTTCCGGCGAGGCGGGAAGGTGGCTCCGGCGCGCTCGGCAGGTGCTTCCGCTGGGCCTGGCAGGTGGTTCCGGCGAGGCGAGCAGGTGGCTCCGGCGCGCTCGGCAGGTGCTTCCGCTGCGCCCGGCAGGTGGTTCCGGCGAGTCGAGCAGGTTGTTCCTGCGTGCTCGGCAGGTGGTTCAGTTGGGTCTGGCAGGTGGTTTCGGTCTGTTCGGGGTGTGGTTCCAGCATCTCAGGCACATGGTTTTGGCACATCTGACAGGTGGTTCTGGCTGGCCCAACAGGTGTTTCTGGAGTCTCCGCCAAGTGGTTCTGGCGTAGCTGGCAGGTGATGTTGGCGTGACTGGCAGGTGGTTCCAGCCAGCCCGGCAGGTGTTTCCGGAGTGTTCACCAACTGGCTGTGGCGTAGCCGGCAGGTGATTTTGGCGTGTCCGACAGGTGGTTCTGGCGAGTCGAGCAGGTGCTTCCGGCATGCTCGGCAGGTGCTTCCGGTGTCATTGGCATGTGGTTCTGGCATGTCTGAGAGGTGGTTCCGGCATGCCTGACAGGTGATTCCGGAGTGTTCGCCAAGCGGTTCTGGCATAGGCGGCAGGTGATTTTGGCATGTCCAGAATGTGGTTCCAGCGAGTCGAACATGTGGTTCCGGCGTGTCCGGCAGGTGTTTCCGGTCTGTCCAGCAGGTGGTTCTGGGGTGTCCGGCATGAGGTTCTGGCACGTCTGAGAGGTGGTTCCGGCCGGCCCGACATGCGTTTCCGGAGTGTCCGCCACGTGGTTCAGGCACGTCTGAGAGGTGGTTCCAGCATGCCCGGCAGGTTTTCCCGGAGAGTCCTCCAAGTGGTTCTGGCGTAGCCCGCAGGTGATTTTGGTGTGTCCGGCAGGTTGTTCCGTTCTGTCCGATAGGTTGTTCCGGCATGTCCAGCACGTGCTTCTGGCACTTCTGAGAGGTGGTTCTGGCATGCCGGGCAGGTTATTCCGGAGTGTCCGGTAAGTGGTTCTGGTGTAGCCGGCAGTTCATTTTGGCGTGTCTGGCACATGGGTCCTGCGAGTCGAGCAGGTGGTTCCGGCGTGCTCGGCAGGTGGTCCAGGCATGTCCGGCAGGTGGTTCCAGTCTGTCCAGGACGTGGTTCCAGCGTGTCCGGCACGTGGTTCTCTTACGTCTGAGAGGTGGTTCCTGCATGCCTGGCAGGTTATTGCGGATTGTCTGCCAGGTGGTTCTCTCATAGCCAGCTGTTGATTTTGGCCTGTCAGGCAGGTGGTTCTGGTGAGTCCAGCAGGTGGCTCCGGCGTGCTCGGCAGGTGGTTCTGGCATGTCTGGCAGGTGGTTCCGGCGAGTTGAGCAGCTGGTTCCAGCCTGTCCGTCAGGTTAGGGTTACGGATAGGGTTAGGGTTACGGTTAGGGTAAGGGTTTAGGGTTTGGGGTTAGGGGTTAGGGTTAGGGGTAGGGTTAGGGTTAGGGTTACGGTTGGGTTAGGGTTTAGGGTTAGGCTTAGGGTTAGGGGTTAGGGTTAGGGTTAGGGTTTGGGGATAGGGTTAGGGTTAGGGTTAGGGTTAGGGCCCTGCAGGTGGTTCCGGCGAGCCGAGCAGGTGGCTCCGGCGCGCCCGGCAGGTGCTTCCGCTGCGCCCGGCAGGTGGTTCCGGCGAGGCGAGCAGGTTGTTCCTGCGTGCTCGGCAGGTGGTTCAGTTGGGTCTGGCAGGTGGTTTCGGTCTGTTCGGGGTGTGGTTCTAGCATCTCAGGCACATGGTTTTGGCACGTCTGAGAGGTGGTTCCGACTGGCCCAACAGGTGTTTCTGGAGTCTCCGCCAAGTGGTTCTGGCGTAGCTGGCAGGTGATGTTGGCGTGACTGGCAGGTGGTTCCAGCCAGCCCGGCAGGTGTTTCCGGAGTGTTCACCAACTGGCTGTGGCGTAGCCGGCAGGTGATTTTGGCGTGTCCGACAGGTGGTTCTGGCGAGTCGAGCAGGTGCTTCCGGCATGCTCGGCAGGTGCTTCCGGTGTCATTGGCATGTGGTTCTGGCAGGTCTGAGAGGTGGTTCCGGCATGCCTGACAGGTGATTCCGGAGTGTTCGCCAAGCGGTTCTGGCATAGGCGGCAGGTGATTTTGCCATGTCCAGAATGTGGTTCCAGCGAGTCGAACATGTGGTTGCGGCGTGTCCGGCAGGTGTTTCCGGTCTGTCCAGCAGGTGGTTCTGGGGTGTCCGGCATGAGGTTCTGGCACGTCTGAGAGGTGGTTCCGGCCGGCCCGACATGCGTTTCCGGAGTGTCCGCCACGTGGTTCAGGCACGTCTGAGAGGTGGTTCCAGCATGCCCGGCAGGTTTTCCCGGAGAGTCCTCCAAGTGGTTCTGGCGTAGCCCGCAGGTGATTTTGGTGTGTCCGGCAGGTTGTTCCGTTCTGTCCGATAGGTTGTTCCGGCATGTCCAGCACGTGCTTCTGGCACTTCTGAGAGGTGGTTCTGGCATGCCGGGCAGGTTATTCCGGAGTGTCCGGTAAGTGGTTCTGGTGTAGCCGGCAGTTCATTTTGGCGTGTCTGGCACATGGGTCCTGCGAGTCGAGCAGGTGGTTCCGGCGTGCTCGGCAGGTGGTCCAGGCATGTCCGGCAGGTGGTTCCAGTCTGTCCAGGACGTGGTTCCAGCGTGTCCGGCACGTGGTTCTCTTACGTCTGAGAGGTGGTTCCTGCATGCCTGGCAGGTTATTGCGGATTGTCTGCCAGGTGGTTCTCTCATAGCCAGCTGTTGATTTTGGCCTGTCAGGCAGGTGGTTCTGGTGAGTCCAGCAGGTGGCTCCGGCGTGCTCGGCAGGTGGTTCTGGCATGTCTGGCAGGTGGTTCCGGCGAGTTGAGCCGCTGGTTCCAGTCTGTCCGTCAGGTTAAGGTTAGGGATAGGGTTAGGGTTACGGTTAGGGTTAGGGTTTAGGGTTTGGGGTTAGGGGTTAGGGTTAGGGGTAGGGTTAGGGTTAGGGTTACGGTTGGGTTAGGGTTTAGGGTTAGGCTTAGGGTTAGGGGTTAGGGTTAGGGTTAGGGTTTGGGGATAGGGTTAGGGTTAGGGTTAGGGTTAGGGTTAGGGCCCGGCAGGTGGTTCCGGCGAGCCGAGCAGGTGGCTCCGGCGCGCTCGGCAGGTGCTTCCGCTGCACCCGGCAGGTGGTTCCGGTGAGGCGAGCAGGTGGCTCCGGCGCGCTCGGCAGGTGCTTCCGCTGGGCCCGGCAGGTGGTTCCGGCGACGCGAGCATGTGGCTCCGGCGCGCTCGGCAGGTGATTCCGCTGGGCCCGGCAGGTGGTTCCGGCGAGGCGAGCAGGTGGCTCCGGCGCGCTCGGCAGGTGCTTCCGCTGCGCCCGGCAGGTGGTTCCGGCGAGGCGAGCAGGTTGTTCCTGCGTGCTTGGCAGGTGGTTCAGTTGGGTCTGGCAGGTGGTTTCGGTCTGTTCGGGGTGTGGTTCCAGCATCTCAGGCACATGGTTCTGGCACGTCTGAGAGGTGGTTCCGACTGGCCCAACAGGTGTTTCTGGAGTCTCCGCCAAGTGGTTCTGGCGTAGCTGGCAGGTGATGTTGGCGTGACTGGCAGGTGGTTCCAGCCAGCCCGGCAGGTGTTTCCGGAGTGTTCACCAACTGGCTGTGGCGTAGCCGGCAGGTGATTTTGGCGTGTCCGACAGGTGGTTCTGGCGAGTCGAGCAGGTGCTTCCGGCATGCTCGGCAGGTGCTTCCGGTGTCATTGGCATGTGGTTCTGGCAGGTCTGAGAGGTGGTTCCGGCATGCCTGACAGGTGATTCCGGAGTGTTCGCCAAGCGGTTCTGGCATAGGCGGCAGGTGATTTTGGCATGTCCAGAATGTGGTTCCAGCGAGTCGAACATGTGGTTCCGGCGTGTCCGGCGGGTGTTTCCGGTCTGTCCAGCAGGTGGTTCTGGGGTGTCCGGCATGAGGTTCTGGCACGTCTGAGAGGTGGTTCCGGCCGGCCCGACATGCGTTTCCGGAGTGTCCGCCACGTGGTTCAGGCACGTCTGAGAGGTGGTTCCAGCATGCCCGGCAGGTTTTCCCGGAGAGTCCTCCAAGTGGTTCTGGCGTAGCCCGCAGGTGATTTTGGTGTGTCCGGCAGGTTGTTCCGTTCTGTCCGATAGGTTGTTCCGGCATGTCCAGCACGTGCTTCTGGCACTTCTGAGAGGTGGTTCTGGCATGCCGGGCAGGTTATTCCGGAGTGTCCGGTAAGTGGTTCTGGTGTAGCCGGCAGTTCATTTTGGCGTGTCTGGCACATGGGTCCTGCGAGTCGAGCAGGTGGTTCCGGCGTGCTCGGCAGGTGGTCCAGGCATGTCCGGCAGGTGGTTCCAGTCTGTCCAGGACGTGGTTCCAGCGTGTCCGGCACGTGGTTCTCTTACGTCTGAGAGGTGGTTCCTGCATGCCTGGCAGGTTATTGCGGATTGTCTGCCAGGTGGTTCTCTCATAGCCAGCTGTTGATTTTGGCCTGTCAGGCAGGTGGTTCTGGTGAGTCCAGCAGGTGGCTCCGGCGTGCTCGGCAGGTGGTTCTGGCATGTCTGGCAGGTGGTTCCGGCGAGTTGAGCAGCTGGTTCCAGCCTGTCCGTCAGGTTAGGGTTAGGGATAGGGTTAGGGTTACGGTTAGGGTTAGGGTTTAGGGTTTGGGGTTAGGGGTTAGGGTTAGGGGAAGGGTTAGGGTTAGGGTTACGGTTGGGTTAGGATTTAGGGTTAGGCTTAGGGTTAGGGGTTAGGGTTAGGGTTAGGGTTTGGGGATAGGGTTAGGGTTAGGGTTAGGGTTAGGGCCCGGGAGGTGGCTCCTGCGCGCCCGGCAAGTGCTTCCGCTGCGCCCGGCAGGTGGTTCCGGCGAGGCGAGCAGGTGGCTCCGGCGCGCTCGGCAGGTGCTTCCGCTGTGCCCGGCAGGTGGTTCCGGCGAGGCGAGCAGGTGGCTCCGGCGCGCTCGGCAGGTGCTTCCGCTGGGCCCGGCTCGTGCTTCCGGCGAGGCGAGCATGTGGCTCTGGCGCGCTCGGCAGGTGCTTCCGCTGCGCCCGGCAGGTGGTTCCGGCGAGTCGAGCAGGTTGTTCCTGCGTGCTCGGCAGGTGGTTCAGTTGGGTCTGGCAGGTGGTTTCGGTCTGTTCGGGGTGTGGTTCCAGCATCTCAGGCACATGGTTTTGGCACGTCTGAGAGGTGGTTCCGGCTGGCCCAACAGGTGTTTCTGGAGTCTCCGCCAAGTGGTTCTGGCGTAGCTGGCAGGTGATGTTGGCGTGACTGGCAGGTGGTTCCAGCCAGCCCGGCAGGTGTTTCCGGAGTGTTCACCAACTGGCTGTGGCGTAGCCGGCAGGTGATTTTGGCGTGTCCGACAGGTGGTTCTGGCGAGTCGAGCAGGTGCTTCCGGCATGCTCGGCAGGTGCTTCCGGTGTCATTGGCATGTGGTTCTGGCATGTCTGAGATGTGGTTCCGGCATGCCTGACAGGTGATTCCGGAGTGTTCGCCAAGCGGTTCTGGCATAGGCAGCAGGTGATTTTGCCATGTCCAGAATGTGGTTCCAGCGAGTCGAACATGTGGTTCCGGCGTGTCCGGCGGGTGTTTCCGGTCTGTCCAGCAGGTGGTTCTGGGGTGTCCGGCATGAGGTTCTGGCACGTCTGAGAGGTGTTTCCTGCCGGCCCGACATGCGTTTCCGGAGTGTCCGCCACGTGGTTCAGGCACGTCTGAGAGGTGGTTCCAGCATGCCCGGCAGGTTTTCCCGGAGAGTCCTCCAAGTGGTTCTGGCGTAGCCCGCAGGTGATTTTGGTGTGTCCGGCAGGTTGTTCCGTTCTGTCCGATAGGTTGTTCCGGCATGTCCAGCACGTGCTTCTGGCACTTCTGAGAGGTGGTTCTGGCATGCCGGGCAGGTTATTCCGGAGTGTCCGGTAAGTGGTTCTGGTGTAGCCGGCAGTTCATTTTGGCGTGTCTGGCACATGGGTCCTGCGAGTCGAGCAGGTGGTTCCGGCGTGCTCGGCAGGTGGTCCAGGCATGTCCGGCAGGTGGTTCCAGTCTGTCCAGGACGTGGTTCCAGCGTGTCCGGCACGTGGTTCTCTTACGTCTGAGAGGTGGTTCCTGCATGCCTGGCAGGTTATTGCGGATTGTCTGCCAGGTGGTTCTCTCATAGCCAGCTGTTGATTTTGGCCTGTCAGGCAGGTGGTTCTGGTGAGTCCAGCAGGTGGCTCCGGCGTGCTCGGCAGGTGGTTCTGGCATGTCTGGCAGGTGGTTCCGGCGAGTTGAGCAGCTGGTTCCAGCCTGTCCGTCAGGTTAGGGATAGGGATAGGGTTAGGGTTACGGTTAGGGTTAGGGTTTAGGGTTTGGGGTTAGGGGTTAGGGTTAGGGGTAGGGTTAGGGTTAGGGTTACGGTTGGGTTAGGGTTTAGGGTTAGGCTTAGGGTTAGGGGTTAGGGTTAGGGTTTGGGGATAGGGTTAGGGTTAGGGTTAGGGTTAGGGCCCGGCAGGTGGTTCCGGCGAGCCGAGCAGGTGGCTCCGGCGCGCCCGGCAGGTGCTTCCGCTGCGCCCGGCAGGTGGTTCCGGCGAGGCGAGCAGGTGGCTCCGGCGCGCCGGGTAGGTGGTTCCGGCGAGGCGAGCAGGTGGCTCCGGCGCGCTCGGCAGGTGCTTCCGCTGGGCCCGGCTCGTGGTTCCGGCGAGGCGAGCAGGTGGCTCCGGCGCGCTCGGCAGGTGCTTCCGCTGCGCCCGGCAGGTGGTTCCGGCGAGGCGAGCAGGTTGTTCCTGCGTGCTTGGCAGGTGGTTCAGTTGGGTCTGGCAGGTGGTTTCGGTCTGTTCGGGGTGTGGTTCCAGCATCTCAGGCACATGGTTCTGGCACGTCTGAGAGGTGGTTCCGGCTGGCCCAACAGGTGTTTCTGGAGTCTCCGCCAAGTGGTTCTGGCGTAGCTGGCAGGTGATGTTGGCGTGACTGGCAGGTGGTTCCAGCCAGCCCGGCAGGTGTTTCCGGAGTGTTCACCAACTGGCTGTGGCGTAGCCGGCAGGTGATTTTGGCGTGTCCGACAGGTGGTTCTGGCGAGTCGAGCAGGTGCTTCCGGCATGCTCGGCAGGTGCTTCCGGTGTCATTGGCATGTGGTTCTGGCAGGTCTGAGAGGTGGTTCCGGCATGCCTGACAGGTGATTCCGGAGTGTTCGCCAAGCGGTTCTGGCATAGGCAGCAGGTGATTTTGCCATGTCCAGAATGTGGTTCCAGCGAGTCGAACATGTGGTTCCGGCGTGTCCGGCGGGTGTTTCCGGTCTGTCCAGCAGGTGGTTCTGGGGTGTCCGGCATGAGGTTCTGGCACGTCTGAGAGGTGTTTCCTGCCGGCCCGACATGCGTTTCCGGAGTGTCCGCCACGTGGTTCAGGCACGTCTGAGAGGTGGTTCCAGCATGCCCGGCAGGTTTTCCCGGAGAGTCCTCCAAGTGGTTCTGGCGTAGCCCGCAGGTGATTTTGGTGTGTCCGGCAGGTTGTTCCGTTCTGTCCGATAGGTTGTTCCGGCATGTCCAGCACGTGCTTCTGGCACTTCTGAGAGGTGGTTCTGGCATGCCGGGCAGGTTATTCCGGAGTGTCCGGTAAGTGGTTCTGGTGTAGCCGGCAGTTCATTTTGGCGTGTCTGGCACATGGGTCCTGCGAGTCGAGCAGGTGGTTCCGGCGTGCTCGGCAGGTGGTCCAGGCATGTCCGGCAGGTGGTTCCAGTCTGTCCAGGACGTGGTTCCAGCGTGTCCGGCACGTGGTTCTCTTACGTCTGAGAGGTGGTTCCTGCATGCCTGGCAGGTTATTGCGGATTGTCTGCCAGGTGGTTCTCTCATAGCCAGCTGTTGATTTTGGCCTGTCAGGCAGGTGGTTCTGGTGAGTCCAGCAGGTGGCTCCGGCGTGCTCGGCAGGTGGTTCTGGCATGTCTGGCAGGTGGTTCCGGCGAGTTGAGCAGCTGGTTCCAGCCTGTCCGTCAGGTTAGGGATAGGGATAGGGTTAGGGTTACGGTTAGGGTTAGGGTTTAGGGTTTGGGGTTAGGGGTTAGGGTTAGGGGTAGGGTTAGGGTTAGGGTTACGGTTGGGTTAGGGTTTAGGGTTAGGCTTAGGGTTAGGGGTTAGGGTTAGGGTTTGGGGATAGGGTTAGGGTTAGGGTTAGGGTTAGGGCCCGGCAGGTGGTTCCGGCGAGCCGAGCAGGTGGCTCCGGCGCGCCCGGCAGGTGCTTCCGCTGCGCCCGGCAGGTGGTTCCGGCGAGGCGAGCAGGTGGCTCCGGCGCGCCGGGTAGGTGGTTCCGGCGAGGCGAGCAGGTGGCTCCGGCGCGCTCGGCAGGTGCTTCCGCTGGGCCCGGCTCGTGGTTCCGGCGAGGCGAGCAGGTGGCTCCGGCGCGCTCGGCAGGTGCTTCCGCTGCGCCCGGCAGGTGGTTCCGGCGAGGCGAGCAGGTTGTTCCTGCGTGCTTGGCAGGTGGTTCAGTTGGGTCTGGCAGGTGGTTTCGGTCTGTTCGGGGTGTGGTTCCAGCATCTCAGGCACATGGTTCTGGCACGTCTGAGAGGTGGTTCCGGCTGGCCCAACAGGTGTTTCTGGAGTCTCCGCCAAGTGGTTCTGGCGTAGCTGGCAGGTGATGTTGGCGTGACTGGCAGGTGGTTCCAGCCAGCCCGGCAGGTGTTTCCGGAGTGTTCACCAACTGGCTGTGGCGTAGCCGGCAGGTGATTTTGGCGTGTCCGACAGGTGGTTCTGGCGAGTCGAGCAGGTGCTTCCGGCATGCTCGGCAGGTGCTTCCGGTGTCATTGGCATGTGGTTCTGGCAGGTCTGAGAGGTGGTTCCGGCATGCCTGACAGGTGATTCCGGAGTGTTCGCCAAGCGGTTCTGGCATAGGCGGCAGGTGATTTTGGCATGTCCAGAATGTGGTTCCAGCGAGTCGAACATGTGGTTCCGGCGTGTCCGGCAGGTGTTTCCGGTCTGTCCAGCAGGTGGTTCTGGGGTGTCCGGCATGAGGTTCTGGCACGTCTGAGAGGTGGTTCCGGCCGGCCCGACATGCGTTTCCGGAGTGTCCGCCACGTGGTTCAGGCACGTCTGAGAGGTGGTTCCAGCATGCCCGGCAGGTTTTCCCGGAGAGTCCTCCAAGTGGTTCTGGCGTAGCCCGCAGGTGATTTTGGTGTGTCCGGCAGGTTGTTCCGTTCTGTCCGATAGGTTGTTCCGGCATGTCCAGCACGTGCTTCTGGCACTTCTGAGAGGTGGTTCTGGCATGCCGGGCAGGTTATTCCGGAGTGTCCGGTAAGTGGTTCTGGTGTAGCCGGCAGTTCATTTTGGCGTGTCTGGCACATGGGTCCTGCGAGTCGAGCAGGTGGTTCCGGCGTGCTCGGCAGGTGGTCCAGGCATGTCCGGCAGGTGGTTCCAGTCTGTCCAGGACGTGGTTCCAGCGTGTCCGGCACGTGGTTCTCTTACGTCTGAGAGGTGGTTCCTGCATGCCTGGCAGGTTATTGCGGATTGTCTGCCAGGTGGTTCTCTCATAGCCAGCTGTTGATTTTGGCCTGTCAGGCAGGTGGTTCTGGTGAGTCCAGCAGGTGGCTCCGGCGTGCTCGGCAGGTGGTTCTGGCATGTCTGGCAGGTGGTTCCGGCGAGTTGAGCAGCTGGTTCCAGCCTGTCCGTCAGGTTAGGGTTAGGGATAGGGTTAGGGTTACGGTTAGGGTTAGGGTTTAGGGTTTGGGGTTAGGGGTTATGGTTAGGGGTAGGGATAGGGTTAGGGTTACGGTTAGGTTAGGGTTTAGGGTTAGGCTTAGGGTTAGGGGTTAGGGTTAGGGTTAGGGTTTGGGGATAGGGTTAGGGTTAGGGCCCGGCAGGTGGTTCCGGCGAGGCGAGCAGGTGGCTCCGGCGCGCCGGGCAGGTGGTTCCGGCGAGGCGAGCAGGTGGCTCCGGCGCGCTCGGCAGGTGCTTCCGCTGGGCCCGGCTCGTGGTTCCGGCGAGGCGAGCAGGTGGCTCCGGCGCGCTCGGCAGGTGCTTCCGCTGCGCCCGGCAGGTGGTTCCGGCGAGGCGAGCAGGTTGTTCCTGCGTGCTCGGCAGGTGGTTCAGTTGGGTCTGGCAGGTGGTTTCGGTCTGTTCGGGGTGTGGTTCCAGCATCTCAGGCACATGGTTTTGGCACGTCTGAGAGGTGGTTCCGGCTGGCCCAACAGGTGTTTCTGGAGTCTCCGCCAAGTGGTTCTGGCGTAGCTGGCAGGTGATGTTGGCGTGACTGGCAGGTGGTTCCAGCCAGCCCGGCAGGTGTTTCCGGAGTGTTCACCAACTGGCTGTGGCGTAGCCGGCAGGTGATTTTGGCGTGTCCGACAGGTGGTTCTGGCGAGTCGAGCAGGTGCTTCCGGCATGCTCGGCAGGTGCTTCCGGTGTCATTGGCATGTGGTTCTGGCAGGTCTGAGAGGTGGTTCCGGCATGCCTGACAGGTGATTCCGGAGTGTTCGCCAAGCGGTTCTGGCATAGGCGGCAGGTGATTTTGCCATGTCCAGAATGTGGTTCCAGCGAGTCGAACATGTGGTTCCGGCGTGTCCGGCAGGTGTTTCCGGTCTGTCCAGCAGGTGGTTCTGGGGTGTCCGGCATGAGGTTCTGGCACGTCTGAGAGGTGGTTCCGGCCGGCCCGACATGCGTTTCCGGAGTGTCCGCCACGTGGTTCAGGCACGTCTGAGAGGTGGTTCCAGCATGCCCGGCAGGTTTTCCCGGAGAGTCCTCCAAGTGGTTCTGGCGTAGCCCGCAGGTGATTTTGGTGTGTCCGGCAGGTTGTTCCGTTCTGTCCGATAGGTTGTTCCGGCATGTCCAGCACGTGCTTCTGGCACTTCTGAGAGGTGGTTCTGCCATGCCGGGCAGGTTATTCCGGAGTGTCCGGTAAGTGGTTCTGGTGTAGCCGGCAGTTCATTTTGGCGTGTCTGGCACATGGGTCCTGCGAGTCGAGCAGGTGGTTCCGGCGTGCTCGGCAGGTGGTCCAGGCATGTCCGGCAGGTGGTTCCAGTCTGTCCAGGACGTGGTTCCAGCGTGTCCGGCACGTGGTTCTCTTACGTCTGAGAGGTGGTTCCTGCATGCCTGGCAGGTTATTGCGGATTGTCTGCCAGGTGGTTCTCTCATAGCCAGCTGTTGATTTTGGCCTGTCAGGCAGGTGGTTCTGGTGAGTCCAGCAGGTGGCTCCGGCGTGCTCGGCAGGTGGTTCTGGCATGTCTGGCAGGTGGTTCCGGCGAGTTGAGCAGCTGGTTCCAGCCTGTCCGTCAGGTTAGGGTTAGGGATAGGGTTAGGGTTACGGTTAGGGTTAGGGTTTAGGGTTTGGGGTTAGGGGTTAGGGTTAGGGGTAGGGTTAGGGTTAGGGTTACGGTTGGGTTAGGGTTTAGGGTTAGGCTTAGGGTTAGGGGTTAGGGTTAGGATTAGGGTTTGGGGATAGGGTTAGGGTTAGGGTTAGGGTTGGGGCCCGGCAGGTGGTTCCGGCGAGCCGAGCAGGTGGCTCCGGCGCGCCCGGCAGGTGCTTCCGCTGCGCCCGGCAGGTGGTTCCGGCGAGGCGAGCAGGTGGCTCCGGCGCGCTCGGCAGGTGTTTCCGCTGCGCCCGGCAGGTGGTTCCGGCGAGGCGAGCAGGTGGCTCCGGCGCGCCCGGCAGGTGCTTCCGCTGGGCCCGGGAGGTGGTTCCGGCGAGGCGAGCAGGTGGCTCCAGCGCGCCGGGCAGGTGGTTCCGGCGAGGCGAGCAGGTGGCTCCGGCGCGCTCGGCAGGTGCTTCCGCTGCGCCCGGCAGGTGGTTCCGGCGAGGCGAGCAGGTTGTTCCTGCGTGCTTGGCAGGTGGTTCAGTTGGGTCTGGCAGGTGGTTTCGGTCTGTTCGGGGTGTGGTTCCAGCATCTCAGGCACATGGTTCTGGCACGTCTGAGAGGTGGTTCCGGCTGGCCCAACAGGTGTTTCTGGAGTCTCCGCCAAGTGGTTCTGGCGTAGCTGGCAGGTGATGTTGGCGTGACTGGCAGGTGGTTCCAGCCAGCCCGGCAGGTGTTTCCGGAGTGTTCACCAACTGGCTGTGGCGTAGCCGGCAGGTGATTTTGGCGTGTCCGACAGGTGGTTCTGGCGAGTCGAGCAGGTGCTTCCGGCATGCTCGGCAGGTGCTTCCGGTGTCATTGGCATGTGGTTCTGGCATGTCTGAGAGGTGGTTCCGGCATGCCTGACAGGTGATTCCGGAGTGTTCGCCAAGCGGTTCTGGCATAGGCGGCAGGTGATTTTGCCATGTCCAGAATGTGGTTCCAGCGAGTCGAACATGTGGTTCCGGCGTGTCCGGCAGGTGTTTCCGGTCTGTCCAGCAGGTGGTTCTGGGGTGTCCGGCATGAGGTTCTGGCACGTCTGAGAGGTGGTTCCGGCCGGCCCGACATGCGTTTCCGGAGTGTCCGCCACGTGGTTCAGGCACGTCTGAGAGGTGGTTCCAGCATGCCCGGCAGGTTTTCCCGGAGAGTCCTCCAAGTGGTTCTGGCGTAGCCCGCAGGTGATTTTGGTGTGTCCGGCACGTTGTTCCGTTCTGTCCGATAGGTTGTTCCGGCATGTCCAGCACGTGCTTCTGGCACTTCTGAGAGGTGGTTCTGGCATGCCGGGCAGGTTATTCCGGAGTGTCCGGTAAGTGGTTCTGGTGTAGCCGGCAGTTCATTTTGGCGTGTCTGGCACATGGGTCCTGCGAGTCGAGCAGGTGGTTCCGGCGTGCTCGGCAGGTGGTCCAGGCATGTCCGGCAGGTGGTTCCAGTCTGTCCAGGACGTGGTTCCAGCGTGTCCGGCACGTGGTTCTCTTACGTCTGAGAGGTGGTTCCTGCATGCCTGGCAGGTTATTGCGGATTGTCTGCCAGGTGGTTCTCTCATAGCCAGCTGTTGATTTTGGCCTGTCAGGCAGGTGGTTCTGGTGAGTCCAGCAGGTGGCTCCGGCGTGCTCGGCAGGTGGTTCTGGCATGTCTGGCAGGTGGTTCCGGCGAGTTGAGCAGCTGGTTCCAGCCTGTCCGTCAGGTTAGGGTTAGGGATAGGGTTAGGGTTACGGTTAGGGTTAGGGTTTAGAGTTTGGGGTTAGGGGTTAGGGTTAGGGGAAGGGTTAGGGTTAGGGTTACGGTTGGGTTAGGGTTTAGGGTTAGGCTTAGGGTTAGGGGTTAGGGTTAGGGTTAGGGTTTGGGGATAGGGTTAGGGTTAGGGCTCGGCAGGTGGTTCCGGCGAGGCGAGCAGGTGGCTCCGGCGCGCCGGGCAGGTGGTTCCGGCGAGGCGAGCAGGTGGCTCCGGCGCGCTCGGCAGGTGCTTCCGCTGGGCCCGGCTCGTGGTTCCGGCGAGGCGAGCAGGTGGCTCCGGCGCGCTCGGCAGGTGCTTCCGCTGCGCCCGGCAGGTGGTTCCGGCGAGGCGAGCAGGTTGTTCCTGCGTGCTCGGCAGGTGGTTCAGTTGGGTCTGGCAGGTGGTTTCGGTCTGTTCGGGGTGTGGTTCCAGCATCTCAGGCACATGGTTCTGGCACGTCTGAGAGGTGGTTCCGGCTGGCCCAACAGGTGTTTCTGGAGTCTCCGCCAAGTGGTTCTGGCGTAGCTGGCAGGTGATGTTGGCGTGACTGGCAGGTGGTTCCAGCCAGCCCGGCAGGTGTTTCCGGAGTGTTCACCAACTGGCTGTGGCGTAGCCGGCAGGTGATTTTGGCGTGTCCGACAGGTGGTTCTGGCGAGTCGAGCAGGTGCTTCCGGCATGCTCGGCAGGTGCTTCCGGTGTCATTGGCATGTGGTTCTGGCAGGTCTGAGAGGTGGTTCCGGCATGCCTGACAGGTGATTCCGGAGTGTTCGCCAAGCGGTTCTGGCATAGGCGGCAGGTGATTTTGCCATGTCCAGAATGTGGTTCCAGCGAGTCGAACATGTGGTTCCGGCGTGTCCGGCAGGTGTTTCCGGTCTGTCCAGCAGGTGGTTCTGGGGTGTCCGGCATGAGGTTCTGGCACGTCTGAGAGGTGGTTCCGGCCGGCCCGACATGCGTTTCCGGAGTGTCCGCCACGTGGTTCAGGCACGTCTGAGAGGTGGTTCCAGCATGCCCGGCAGGTTTTCCCGGAGAGTCCTCCAAGTGGTTCTGGCGTAGCCCGCAGGTGATTTTGGTGTGTCCGGCAGGTTGTTCCGTTCTGTCCGATAGGTTGTTCCGGCATGTCCAGCACGTGCTTCTGGCACTTCTGAGAGGTGGTTCTGCCATGCCGGGCAGGTTATTCCGGAGTGTCCGGTAAGTGGTTCTGGTGTAGCCGGCAGTTCATTTTGGCGTGTCTGGCACATGGGTCCTGCGAGTCGAGCAGGTGGTTCCGGCGTGCTCGGCAGGTGGTCCAGGCATGTCCGGCAGGTGGTTCCAGTCTGTCCAGGACGTGGTTCCAGCGTGTCCGGCACGTGGTTCTCTTACGTCTGAGAGGTGGTTCCTGCATGCCTGGCAGGTTATTGCGGATTGTCTGCCAGGTGGTTCTCTCATAGCCAGCTGTTGATTTTGGCCTGTCAGGCAGGTGGTTCTGGTGAGTCCAGCAGGTGGCTCCGGCGTGCTCGGCAGGTGGTTCTGGCATGTGTGGCAGGTGGTTCCGGCGAGTTGAGCAGCTGGTTCCAGCCTGTCCGTCAGGTTAGGGTTAGGGATAGGGTTAGGGTTACGGTTAGGGTTAGGGTTTAGGGTTTGGGGTTAGGGGTTAGGGTTAGGGGAAGGGTTAGGGTTAGGGTTACGGTTGGGTTAGGGCTTAGGGTTAGGCTTAGGGTTAGGGGTTAGGGTTAGGGTTAGGGTTTGGGGATAGGGTTAGGGTTAGGGTTAGGGTTAGGGCCCGGCACGTGGTTCCGGCGAGGCGAGCAGGTGGCTCCGGCGCGCTCGGCAGGTGCTTCCGCTGGGCCCGGCAGGTTGTTCCGGCGAGGCGAGCAGGTGGCTCCGGCGTGCTTGGCACGTGCTTCCGCTGGGCCCGCCAGGTGGTTCCGGCGAGGCGAGCAGGTGGCTCCGGCGCGCCCGGCAGGTGCTTCCGCTGTGCCTGGCAGGTGGTTCCGGCGAGGCGAGCAGGTGGCTCCAGCGCGCCGGGCAGGTGGTTCCGGCGAGGCGAGCAGGTGGCTCCGGCGCGCTCGGCAGGTGCTTCCGCTGCACCCGGCAGGTGGTTCCGGCGAGGCGAGCAGGTTGTTCCTGCGTGCTTGGCAGGTGGTTCAGTTGGGTCTGGCAGGTGGTTTCGGTCTGTTCGGGGTGTGGTTCCAGCATCTCAGTCACATGGTTCTGGCACGTCTGAGAGGTGGTTCCGGCTGGCCCAACAGGTGTTTCTGGAGTCTCCGCCAAGTGGTTCTGGCGTAGCTGGCAGGTGATGTTGGCGTGACTGGCAGGTGGTTCCAGCCAGCCCGGCAGGTGTTTCCGGAGTGTTCACCAACTGGCTGTGGCGTAGCCGGCAGGTGATTTTGGCGTGTCCGACAGGTGGTTCTGGCGAGTCGAGCAGGTGCTTCCGGCATGCTCGGCAGGTGCTTCCGGTGTCATTGGCATGTGGTTCTGGCAGGTCTGAGAGGTGGTTCCGGCATGCCTGACAGGTGATTCCGGAGTGTTCGCCAAGCGGTTCTGGCATAGGCGGCAGGTGATTTTGCCATGTCCAGAATGTGGTTCCAGCGAGTCGAACATGTGGTTCCGGCGTGTCCGGCAGGTGTTTCCGGTCTGTCCAGCAGGTGGTTCTGGGGTGTCCGGCATGAGGTTCTGGCACGTCTGAGAGGTGGTTCCGGCCGGCCCGACATGCGTTTCCGGAGTGTCCGCCACGTGGTTCAGGCACGTCTGAGAGGTGGTTCCAGCATGCCCGGCAGGTTTTCCCGGAGAGTCCTCCAAGTGGTTCTGGCGTAGCCCGCAGGTGATTTTGGTGTGTCCGGCAGGTTGTTCCGTTCTGTCCGATAGGTTGTTCCGGCATGTCCAGCACGTGCTTCTGGCACTTCTGAGAGGTGGTTCTGGCATGCCGGGCAGGTTATTCCGGAGTGTCCGGTAAGTGGTTCTGGTGTAGCCGGCAGTTCATTTTGGCGTGTCTGGCACATGGGTCCTGCGAGTCGAGCAGGTGGTTCCGGCGTGCTCGGCAGGTGGTCCAGGCATGTCCGGCAGGTGGTTCCAGTCTGTCCAGGACGTGGTTCCAGCGTGTCCGGCACGTGGTTCTCTTACGTCTGAGAGGTGGTTCCTGCATGCCTGGCAGGTTATTGCGGATTGTCTGCCAGGTGGTTCTCTCATAGCCAGCTGTTGATTTTGGCCTGTCAGGCAGGTGGTTCTGGTGAGTCCAGCAGGTGGCTCCGGCGTGCTCGGCAGGTGGTTCTGGCATGTCTGGCAGGTGGTTCCGGCGAGTTGAGCAGCTGGTTCCAGCCTGTCCGTCAGGTTAGGGTTAGGGATAGGGTTAGGGTTACGGTTAGGGTTAGGGTTTAGGGTTTGGGGTTAGGGGTTAGGGTTAGGGGTAGGGTTAGGGTTAGGGTTACGGTTGGGTTAGGGTTTAGGGTTAGGCTTAGGGTTAGGGGTTAGGGTTAGGGTTAGAGTTTGGGGATAGGGTTAGGGTTAGGGTTAGGGTTGGGGCCCGGCAGGTGGTTCCGGCGAGCCGAGCAGGTGGCTCCGGCGCGCCCGGCAGGTGCTTCCGCTGCGCCCGGCAGGTGGTTCCGGCGAGGCGAGCAGGTGGCTCCGGCGCGCTCGGCAGGTGTTTCCGCTGCGCCCGGCAGGTGGTTCCGGCGAGGCGAGCAGGTGGCTCCGGCGCGCCCGGCAGGTGCTTCCGCTGGGCCCGGGAGGTGGTTCCGGCGAGGCGAGCAGGTGGCTCCAGCGCGCCGGGCAGGTGGTTCCGGCGAGGCGAGCAGGTGGCTCCGGCGCGCTCGGCAGGTGCTTCCGCTGCGCCCGGCAGGTGGTTCCGGCGAGGCGAGCAGGTTGTTCCTGCGTGCTCGGCAGGTGGTTCAGTTGGGTCTGGCAGGTGGTTTCGGTCTGTTCGGGGTGTGGTTCCAGCATCTCAGGCACATGGTTCTGGCACGTCTGAGAGGTGGTTCCGGCTGGCCCAACAGGTGTTTCTGGAGTCTCCGCCAAGTGGTTCTGGCGTAGCTGGCAGGTGATGTTGGCGTGACTGGCAGGTGGTTCCAGCCAGCCCGGCAGGTGTTTCCGGAGTGTTCACCAACTGGCTGTGGCGTAGCCGGCAGGTGATTTTGGCGTGTCCGACAGGTGGTTCTGGCGAGTCGAGCAGGTGCTTCCGGCATGCTCGGCAGGTGCTTCCGGTGTCATTGGCATGTGGTTCTGGCAGGTCTGAGAGGTGGTTCCGGCATGCCTGACAGGTGATTCCGGAGTGTTCGCCAAGCGGTTCTGGCATAGGCGGCAGGTGATTTTGCCATGTCCAGAATGTGGTTCCAGCGAGTCGAACATGTGGTTCCGGCGTGTCCGGCAGGTGTTTCCGGTCTGTCCAGCAGGTGGTTCTGGGGTGTCCGGCATGAGGTTCTGGCACGTCTGAGAGGTGGTTCCGGCCGGCCCGACATGCGTTTCCGGAGTGTCCGCCACGTGGTTCAGGCACGTCTGAGAGGTGGTTCCAGCATGCCCGGCAGGTTTTCCCGGAGAGTCCTCCAAGTGGTTCTGGCGTAGCCCGCAGGTGATTTTGGTGTGTCCGGCAGGTTGTTCCGTTCTGTCCGATAGGTTGTTCCGGCATGTCCAGCACGTGCTTCTGGCACTTCTGAGAGGTGGTTCTGGCATGCCGGGCAGGTTATTCCGGAGTGTCCGGTAAGTGGTTCTGGTGTAGCCGGCAGTTCATTTTGGCGTGTCTGGCACATGGGTCCTGCGAGTCGAGCAGGTGGTTCCGGCGTGCTCGGCAGGTGGTCCAGGCATGTCCGGCAGGTGGTTCCAGTCTGTCCAGGACGTGGTTCCAGCGTGTCCGGCACGTGGTTCTCTTACGTCTGAGAGGTGGTTCCTGCATGCCTGGCAGGTTATTGCGGATTGTCTGCCAGGTGGTTCTCTCATAGCCAGCTGTTGATTTTGGCCTGTCAGGCAGGTGGTTCTGGTGAGTCCAGCAGGTGGCTCCGGCGTGCTCGGCAGGTGGTTCTGGCATGTCTGGCAGGTGGTTCCGGCGAGTTGAGCAGCTGGTTCCAGCCTGTCCGTCAGGTTAAGGTTAGGGATAGGGTTAGGGTTACGGTTAGGGTTAGGGTTTAGGGTTTGGGGTTAGGGGTTAGGGTTAGGGGTAGGGTTAGGGTTAGGGTTACGGTTGGGTTAGGGTTTAGGGTTAGGCTTAGGGTTAGGGGTTAGGGTTAGGGTTAGGGTTTGGGGATAGGGTTAGGGTTAGGGTTAGGGTTGGGGCCCGGCAGGTGGTTCCGGCGAGCCGAGCAGGTGGCTCCGGCGCGCCCGGCAGGTGCTTCCGCTGCGCCCGGCAGGTGGTTCCGGCGAGGCGAGCAGGTGGCTCCGGCGCGCTCGGCAGGTGTTTCCGCTGCGCCCGGCAGGTGGTTCCGGCGAGGCGAGCAGGTGGCTCCGGCGCGCCCGGCAGGTGCTTCCGCTGGGCCCGGGAGGTGGTTCCGGCGAGGCGAGCAGGTGGCTCCAGCGCGCCGGGCAGGTGGTTCCGGCGAGGCGAGCAGGTGGCTCCAGCGCGCCGGGCAGGTGGTTCCGGCGAGGCGAGCAGGTGGCTCCGGCGCGCTCGGCAGGTGCTTCCGCTGCACCCGGCAGGTGGTTCCGGCGAGGCGAGCAGGTTGTTCCTGCGTGCTTGGCAGGTGGTTCAGTTGGGTCTGGCAGGTGGTTTCGGTCTGTTCGGGGTGTGGTTCCAGCATCTCAGGCACATGGTTCTGGCACGTCTGAGAGGTGGTTCCGGCTGGCCCAACAGGTGTTTCTGGAGTCTCCGCCAAGTGGTGCTGGCGTAGCTGGCAGGTGATGTTGGCGTGACTGGCAGGTGGTTCCAGCCAGCCCGGCAGGTGTTTCCGGAGTGTTCACCAACTGGCTGTGGCGTAGCCGGCAGGTGATTTTGGCGTGTCCGACAGGTGGTTCTGGCGAGTCGAGCAGGTGCTTCCGGCATGCTCGGCAGGTGCTTCCGGTGTCATTGGCATGTGGTTCTGGCAGGTCTGAGAGGTGGTTCCGGCATGCCTGACAGGTGATTCCGGAGTGTTCGCCAAGCGGTTCTGGCATAGGCGGCAGGTGATTTTGCCATGTCCAGAATGTGGTTCCAGCGAGTCGAACATGTGGTTCCGGCGTGTCCGGCAGGTGTTTCCGGTCTGTCCAGCAGGTGGTTCTGGGGTGTCCGGCATGAGGTTCTGGCACGTCTGAGAGGTGGTTCCGGCCGGCCCGACATGCGTTTCCGGAGTGTCCGCCACGTGGTTCAGGCACGTCTGAGAGGTGGTTCCAGCATGCCCGGCAGGTTTTCCCGGAGAGTCCTCCAAGTGGTTCTGGCGTAGCCCGCAGGTGATTTTGGTGTGTCCGGCAGGTTGTTCCGTTCTGTCCGATAGGTTGTTCCGGCATGTCCAGCACGTGCTTCTGGCACTTCTGAGAGGTGGTTCTGGCATGCCGGGCAGGTTATTCCGGAGTGTCCGGTAAGTGGTTCTGGTGTAGCCGGCAGTTCATTTTGGCGTGTCTGGCACATGGGTCCTGCGAGTCGAGCAGGTGGTTCCGGCGTGCTCGGCAGGTGGTCCAGGCATGTCCGGCAGGTGGTTCCAGTCTGTCCAGGACGTGGTTCCAGCGTGTCCGGCACGTGGTTCTCTTACGTCTGAGAGGTGGTTCCTGCATGCCTGGCAGGTTATTGCGGATTGTCTGCCAGGTGGTTCTCTCATAGCCAGCTGTTGATTTTGGCCTGTCAGGCAGGTGGTTCTGGTGAGTCCAGCAGGTGGCTCCGGCGTGCTCGGCAGGTGGTTCTGGCATGTCTGGCAGGTGGTTCCGGCGAGTTGAGCAGCTGGTTCCAGCCTGTCCGTCAGGTTAGGGTTAGGGATAGGGTTAGGGTTACGGTTAGGGTTAGGGTTTAGGGTTTGGGGTTAGGGGTTAGGGTTAGGGGTAGGGTTAGGGTTAGGGTTACGGTTGGGTTAGGGTTTAGGGTTAGGCTTAGGGTTAGGGGTTAGGGTTAGGGTTAGAGTTTGGGGATAGGGTTAGGGTTAGGGTTAGGGTTGGGGCCCGGCAGGTGGTTCCGGCGAGCCGAGCAGGTGGCTCCGGCGCGCCCGGCAGGTGCTTCCGCTGCGCCCGGCAGGTGGTTCCGGCGAGGCGAGCAGGTGGCTCCGGCGCGCTCGGCAGGTGTTTCCGCTGCGCCCGGCAGGTGGTTCCGGCGAGGCGAGCAGGTGGCTCCGGCGCGCCCGGCAGGTGCTTCCGCTGGGCCCGGGAGGTGGTTCCGGCGAGGCGAGCAGGTGGCTCCAGCGCGCCGGGCAGGTGGTTCCGGCGAGGCGAGCAGGTGGCTCCGGCGCGCTCGGCAGGTGCTTCCGCTGCGCCCGGCAGGTGGTTCCGGCGAGGCGAGCAGGTTGTTCCTGCGTGCTCGGCAGGTGGTTCAGTTGGGTCTGGCAGGTGGTTTCGGTCTGTTCGGGGTGTGGTTCCAGCATCTCAGGCACATGGTTCTGGCACGTCTGAGAGGTGGTTCCGGCTGGCCCAACAGGTGTTTCTGGAGTCTCCGCCAAGTGGTTCTGGCGTAGCTGGCAGGTGATGTTGGCGTGACTGGCAGGTGGTTCCAGCCAGCCCGGCAGGTGTTTCCGGAGTGTTCACCAACTGGCTGTGGCGTAGCCGGCAGGTGATTTTGGCGTGTCCGACAGGTGGTTCTGGCGAGTCGAGCAGGTGCTTCCGGCATGCTCGGCAGGTGCTTCCGGTGTCATTGGCATGTGGTTCTGGCAGGTCTGAGAGGTGGTTCCGGCATGCCTGACAGGTGATTCCGGAGTGTTCGCCAAGCGGTTCTGGCATAGGCGGCAGGTGATTTTGCCATGTCCAGAATGTGGTTCCAGCGAGTCGAACATGTGGTTCCGGCGTGTCCGGCAGGTGTTTCCGGTCTGTCCAGCAGGTGGTTCTGGGGTGTCCGGCATGAGGTTCTGGCACGTCTGAGAGGTGGTTCCGGCCGGCCCGACATGCGTTTCCGGAGTGTCCGCCACGTGGTTCAGGCACGTCTGAGAGGTGGTTCCAGCATGCCCGGCAGGTTTTCCCGGAGAGTCCTCCAAGTGGTTCTGGCGTAGCCCGCAGGTGATTTTGGTGTGTCCGGCAGGTTGTTCCGTTCTGTCCGATAGGTTGTTCCGGCATGTCCAGCACGTGCTTCTGGCACTTCTGAGAGGTGGTTCTGGCATGCCGGGCAGGTTATTCCGGAGTGTCCGGTAAGTGGTTCTGGTGTAGCCGGCAGTTCATTTTGGCGTGTCTGGCACATGGGTCCTGCGAGTCGAGCAGGTGGTTCCGGCGTGCTCGGCAGGTGGTCCAGGCATGTCCGGCAGGTGGTTCCAGTCTGTCCAGGACGTGGTTCCAGCGTGTCCGGCACGTGGTTCTCTTACGTCTGAGAGGTGGTTCCTGCATGCCTGGCAGGTTATTGCGGATTGTCTGCCAGGTGGTTCTCTCATAGCCAGCTGTTGATTTTGGCCTGTCAGGCAGGTGGTTCTGGTGAGTCCAGCAGGTGGCTCCGGCGTGCTCGGCAGGTGGTTCTGGCATGTCTGGCAGGTGGTTCCGGCGAGTTGAGCAGCTGGTTCCAGCCTGTCCGTCAGGTTAAGGTTAGGGATAGGGTTAGGGTTACGGTTAGGGTTAGGGTTTAGGGTTTGGGGTTAGGGGTTAGGGTTAGGGGTAGGGTTAGGGTTAGGGTTACGGTTGGGTTAGGGTTTAGGGTTAGGCTTAGGGTTAGGGGTTAGGGTTAGGGTTAGGGTTTGGGGATAGGGTTAGGGTTAGGGTTAGGGTTGGGGCCCGGCAGGTGGTTCCGGCGAGCCGAGCAGGTGGCTCCGGCGCGCCCGGCAGGTGCTTCCGCTGCGCCCGGCAGGTGGTTCTGGCGAGGCGAGCAGGTGGCTCCGGCGCGCTCGGCAGGTGTTTCCGCTGCGCCCGGCAGGTGGTTCCGGCGAGGCGAGCAGGTGGCTCCGGCGCGCCCGGCAGGTGCTTCCGCTGGGCCCGGGAGGTGGTTCCGGCGAGGCGAGCAGGTGGCTCCAGCGCGCCGGGCAGGTGGTTCCGGCGAGGCGAGCAGGTGGCTCCAGCGCGCCGGGCAGGTGGTTCCGGCGAGGCGAGCAGGTGGCTCCGGCGCGCTCGGCAGGTGCTTCCGCTGCACCCGGCAGGTGGTTCCGGCGAGGCGAGCAGGTTGTTCCTGCGTGCTTGGCAGGTGGTTCAGTTGGGTCTGGCAGGTGGTTTCGGTCTGTTCGGGGTGTGGTTCCAGCATCTCAGGCACATGGTTCTGGCACGTCTGAGAGGTGGTTCCGGCTGGCCCAACAGGTGTTTCTGGAGTCTCCGCCAAGTGGTGCTGGCGTAGCTGGCAGGTGATGTTGGCGTGACTGGCAGGTGGTTCCAGCCAGCCCGGCAGGTGTTTCCGGAGTGTTCACCAACTGGCTGTGGCGTAGCCGGCAGGTGATTTTGGCGTGTCCGACAGGTGGTTCTGGCGAGTCGAGCAGGTGCTTCCGGCATGCTCGGCAGGTGCTTCCGGTGTCATTGGCATGTGGTTCTGGCAGGTCTGAGAGGTGGTTCCGGCATGCCTGACAGGTGATTCCGGAGTGTTCGCCAAGCGGTTCTGGCATAGGCGGCAGGTGATTTTGCCATGTCCAGAATGTGGTTCCAGCGAGTCGAACATGTGGTTCCGGCGTGTCCGGCAGGTGTTTCCGGTCTGTCCAGCAGGTGGTTCTGGGGTGTCCGGCATGAGGTTCTGGCACGTCTGAGAGGTGGTTCCGGCCGGCCCGACATGCGTTTCCGGAGTGTCCGCCACGTGGTTCAGGCACGTCTGAGAGGTGGTTCCAGCATGCCCGGCAGGTTTTCCCGGAGAGTCCTCCAAGTGGTTCTGGCGTAGCCCGCAGGTGATTTTGGTGTGTCCGGCAGGTTGTTCCGTTCTGTCCGATAGGTTGTTCCGGCATGTCCAGCACGTGCTTCTGGCACTTCTGAGAGGTGGTTCTGGCATGCCGGGCAGGTTATTCCGGAGTGTCCGGTAAGTGGTTCTGGTGTAGCCGGCAGTTCATTTTGGCGTGTCTGGCACATGGGTCCTGCGAGTCGAGCAGGTGGTTCCGGCGTGCTCGGCAGGTGGTCCAGGCATGTCCGGCAGGTGGTTCCAGTCTGTCCAGGACGTGGTTCCAGCGTGTCCGGCACGTGGTTCTCTTACGTCTGAGAGGTGGTTCCTGCATGCCTGGCAGGTTATTGCGGATTGTCTGCCAGGTGGTTCTCTCATAGCCAGCTGTTGATTTTGGCCTGTCAGGCAGGTGGTTCTGGTGAGTCCAGCAGGTGGCTCCGGCGTGCTCGGCAGGTGGTTCTGGCATGTCTGGCAGGTGGTTCCGGCGAGTTGAGCAGCTGGTTCCAGCCTGTCCGTCAGGTTAAGGTTAGGGATAGGGTTAGGGTTACGGTTAGGGTTAGGGTTTAGGGTTTGGGGTTAGGGGTTAGGGTTAGGGGTAGGGTTAGGGTTAGGGTTACGGTTGGGTTAGGGTTTAGGGTTAGGCTTAGGGTTAGGGGTTAGGGTTAGGGTTAGGGTTTGGGGATAGGGTTAGGGTTAGGGTTAGGGTTGGGGCCCGGCAGGTGGTTCCGGCGAGCCGAGCAGGTGGCTCCGGCGCGCCCGGCAGGTGCTTCCGCTGCGCCCGGCAGGTGGTTCCGGCGAGGCGAGCAGGTGGCTCCGGCGCGCTCGGCAGGTGTTTCCGCTGCGCCCGGCAGGTGGTTCCGGCGAGGCGAGCAGGTGGCTCCGGCGCGCCCGGCAGGTGCTTCCGCTGGGCCCGGGAGGTGGTTCCGGCGAGGCGAGCAGGTGGCTCCAGCGCGCCGGGCAGGTGGTTCCGGCGAGGCGAGCAGGTGGCTCCAGCGCGCCGGGCAGGTGGTTCCGGCGAGGCGAGCAGGTGGCTCCGGCGCGCTCGGCAGGTGCTTCCGCTGCACCCGGCAGGTGGTTCCGGCGAGGCGAGCAGGTTGTTCCTGCGTGCTTGGCAGGTGGTTCAGTTGGGTCTGGCAGGTGGTTTCGGTCTGTTCGGGGTGTGGTTCCAGCATCTCAGGCACATGGTTCTGGCACGTCTGAGAGGTGGTTCCGGCTGGCCCAACAGGTGTTTCTGGAGTCTCCGCCAAGTGGTGCTGGCGTAGCTGGCAGGTGATGTTGGCGTGACTGGCAGGTGGTTCCAGCCAGCCCGGCAGGTGTTTCCGGAGTGTTCACCAACTGGCTGTGGCGTAGCCGGCAGGTGATTTTGGCGTGTCCAACAGGTGGTTCTGGCGAGTCGAGCAGGTGCTTCCGGCATGCTCGGCAGGTGCTTCCGGTGTCATTGGCATGTGGTTCTGGCAGGTCTGAGAGGTGGTTCCGGCATGCCTGACAGGTGATTCCGGAGTGTTCGCCAAGCGGTTCTGGCATAGGCGGCAGGTGATTTTGCCATGTCCAGAATGTGGTTCCAGCGAGTCGAACATGTGGTTCCGGCGTGTCCGGCAGGTGTTTCCGGTCTGTCCAGCAGGTGGTTCTGGGGTGTCCGGCATGAGGTTCTGGCACGTCTGAGAGGTGGTTCCGGCCGGCCCGACATGCGTTTCCGGAGTGTCCGCCACGTGGTTCAGGCACGTCTGAGAGGTGGTTCCAGCATGCCCGGCAGGTTTTCCCGGAGAGTCCTCCAAGTGGTTCTGGCGTAGCCCGCAGGTGATTTTGGTGTGTCCGGCAGGTTGTTCCGTTCTGTCCGATAGGTTGTTCCGGCATGTCCAGCACGTGCTTCTGGCACTTCTGAGAGGTGGTTCTGGCATGCCGGGCAGGTTATTCCGGAGTGTCCGGTAAGTGGTTCTGGTGTAGCCGGCAGTTCATTTTGGCGTGTCTGGCACATGGGTCCTGCGAGTCGAGCAGGTGGTTCCGGCGTGCTCGGCAGGTGGTCCAGGCATGTCCGGCAGGTGGTTCCAGTCTGTCCAGGACGTGGTTCCAGCGTGTCCGGCACGTGGTTCTCTTACGTCTGAGAGGTGGTTCCTGCATGCCTGGCAGGTTATTGCGGATTGTCTGCCAGGTGGTTCTCTCATAGCCAGCTGTTGATTTTGGCCTGTCAGGCAGGTGGTTCTGGTGAGTCCAGCAGGTGGCTCCGGCGTGCTCGGCAGGTGGTTCTGGCATGTGTGGCAGGTGGTTCCGGCGAGTTGAGCAGCTGGTTCCAGCCTGTCCGTCAGGTTAGGGTTAGGGATAGGGTTAGGGTTACGGTTAGGGTTAGGGTTTAGGGTTTGGGGTTAGGGGTTAGGGTTAGGGGAAGGGTTAGGGTTAGGGTTACGGTTGGGTTAGGGTTTAGGGTTAGGCTTAGGGTTAGGGGTTAGGGTTAGGGTTAGGGTTTGGGGATAGGGTTAGGGTTAGGGTTAGGGTTAGGGCCCGGCACGTGGTTCCGGCGAGGTGAGCAGGTGGCTCCGGCGCGCTCGGCAGGTGCTTCCGCTGGGCCCGGCAGGTTGTTCCGGCGAGGCGAGCAGGTGGCTCCGGCGTGCTTGGCACGTGCTTCCGCTGGGCCCGCCAGGTGGTTCCGGCGAGGCGAGCAGGTGGCTCCGGCGCGCCCGGCAGGTGCTTCCGCTGTGCCTGGTAGGTGGTTCCGGCGAGGCGAGCAGGTGGCTCCAGCGCGCCGGGCAGGTGGTTCCGGCGAGGCGAGCAGGTGGCTCCGGCGCGCTCGGCAGGTGCTTCCGCTGCACCCGGCAGGTGGTTCCGGCGAGGCGAGCAGGTTGTTCCTGCGTGCTTGGCAGGTGGTTCAGTTGGGTCTGGCAGGTGGTTTCGGTCTGTTCGGGGTGTGGTTCCAGCATCTCAGTCACATGGTTCTGGCACGTCTGAGAGGTGGTTCCGGCTGGCCCAACAGGTGTTTCTGGAGTCTCCGCCAAGTGGTTCTGGCGTAGCTGGCAGGTGATGTTGGCGTGACTGGCAGGTGGTTCCAGCCAGCCCGGCAGGTGTTTCCGGAGTGTTCACCAACTGGCTGTGGCGTAGCCGGCAGGTGATTTTGGCGTGTCCGACAGGTGGTTCTGGCGAGTCGAGCAGGTGCTTCCGGCATGCTCGGCAGGTGCTTCCGGTGTCATTGGCATGTGGTTCTGGCAGGTCTGAGAGGTGGTTCCGGCATGCCTGACAGGTGATTCCGGAGTGTTCGCCAAGCGGTTCTGGCATAGGCGGCAGGTGATTTTGCCATGTCCAGAATGTGGTTCCAGCGAGTCGAACATGTGGTTCCGGCGTGTCCGGCAGGTGTTTCCGGTCTGTCCAGCAGGTGGTTCTGGGGTGTCCGGCATGAGGTTCTGGCACGTCTGAGAGGTGGTTCCGGCCGGCCCGACATGCGTTTCCGGAGTGTCCGCCACGTGGTTCAGGCACGTCTGAGAGGTGGTTCCAGCATGCCCGGCAGGTTTTCCCGGAGAGTCCTCCAAGTGGTTCTGGCGTAGCCCGCAGGTGATTTTGGTGTGTCCGGCAGGTTGTTCCGTTCTGTCCGATAGGTTGTTCCGGCATGTCCAGCACGTGCTTCTGGCACTTCTGAGAGGTGGTTCTGCCATGCCGGGCAGGTTATTCCGGAGTGTCCGGTAAGTGGTTCTGGTGTAGCCGGCAGTTCATTTTGGCGTGTCTGGCACATGGGTCCTGCGAGTCGAGCAGGTGGTTCCGGCGTGCTCGGCAGGTGGTCCAGGCATGTCCGGCAGGTGGTTCCAGTCTGTCCAGGACGTGGTTCCAGCGTGTCCGGCACGTGGTTCTCTTACGTCTGAGAGGTGGTTCCTGCATGCCTGGCAGGTTATTGCGGATTGTCTGCCAGGTGGTTCTCTCATAGCCAGCTGTTGATTTTGGCCTGTCAGGCAGGTGGTTCTGGTGAGTCCAGCAGGTGGCTCCGGCGTGCTCGGCAGGTGGTTCTGGCATGTCTGGCAGGTGGTTCCGGCGAGTTGAGCAGCTGGTTCCAGCCTGTCCGTCAGGTTAGGGTTAGGGATAGGGTTAGGGTTACGGTTAGGGTTAGGGTTTAGGGTTTGGGGTTAGGGGTTAGGGTTAGGGGTAGGGTTAGGGTTAGGGTTACGGTTGGGTTAGGGTTTAGGGTTAGGCTTAGGGTTAGGGGTTAGGGTTAGGGTTAGGGTTTGGGGATAGGGTTAGGGTTAGGGTTAGGGTTAGGGCCCGGCACGTGGTTCCGGCGAGGCGAGCAGGTGGCTCCGGCGCGCTCGGCAGGTGCTTCCGCTGGGCCCGGCAGGTGGTTCCGGCGAGGCGAGCAGGTGGCTCCGGCGTGCTTGGCACGTGCTTCCGCTGGGCCCGGCAGGTGGTTCCGGCGAGGCGAGCAGGTGGCTCCGGCGCGCTCGGCAGGTGCTTCCGCTGCACCCGGCAGGTGGTTCCGGCGAGGCGAGCAGGTGGCTCCGGCGCGTCCGGCAGGTGCTTCTGCTGGGCCTGGCAGGTGGTTCCGGCGAGGCGAGCAGGTGGCTCTGGCGCGCCGGGCAGGTGGTTCCGGTGAGGCGAGCAGGTGGCTCCGGCGCGCTCGGCAGGTGCTTCCGCTGCGCCCGGCAGGTGGTTCCGGCGAGGCGAGCAGGTTGTTCCTGCGTGCTTGGCAGGTGGTTCAGTTGGGTCTGGCAGGTGGTTTCGGTCTGTTTGGGGTGTGGTTCCAGCATCTCAGGCACATGGTTCTGGCACGTCTGAGAGGTGGTTCCGGCTGGCCCAACAGGTGTTTCTGGAGTCTCCGCCAAGTGGTTCTGGCGTAGCTGGCAGGTGATGTTGGCGTGACTGGCAGGTGGTTCCAGCCAGCCCGGCAGGTGTTTCCGGAGTGTTCACCAACTGGCTGTGGCGTAGCCGGCAGGTGATTTTGGCGTGTCCGACAGGTGGTTCTGGCGAGTCGAGCAGGTGCTTCCGGCATGCTCGGCAGGTGCTTCCGGTGTCATTGGCATGTGGTTCTGGCAGGTCTGAGAGGTGGTTCCGGCATGCCTGACAGGTGATTCCGGAGTGTTCGCCAAGCGGTTCTGGCATAGGCGGCAGGTGATTTTGCCATGTCCAGAATGTGGTTCCAGCGAGTCGAACATGTGGTTCCGGCGTGTCCGGCAGGTGTTTCCGGTCTGTCCAGCAGGTGGTTCTGGGGTGTCCGGCATGAGGTTCTGGCACGTCTGAGAGGTGGTTCCGGCCGGCCCGACATGCGTTTCCGGAGTGTCCGCCACGTGGTTCAGGCACGTCTGAGAGGTGGTTCCAGCATGCCCGGCAGGTTCTCCCGGAGAGTCCTCCAAGTGGTTCTGGCGTAGCCCGCAGGTGATTTTGGTGTGTCCGGCAGGTTGTTCCGTTCTGTCCGATAGGTTGTTCCGGCATGTCCAGCACGTGCTTCTGGCACTTCTGAGAGGTGGTTCTGGCATGCCGGGCAGGTTATTCCGGAGTGTCCGGTAAGTGGTTCTGGTGTAGCCGGCAGTTCATTTTGGCGTGTCTGGCACATGGGTCCTGCGAGTCGAGCAGGTGGTTCCGGCGTGCTCGGCAGGTGGTCCAGGCATGTCCGGCAGGTGGTTCCAGTCTGTCCAGGACATGGTTCCAGCGTGTCCGGCACGTGGTTCTCTTACGTCTGAGAGGTGGTTCCTGCATGCCTGGAAGGTTATTGCGGATTGTCTGCCAGGTGGTTCTCTCATAGCCAGCTGTTGATTTTGGCCTGTCAGGCAGGTGGTTCTGGTGAGTCCAGCAGGTGGCTCCGGCGTGCTCGGCAGGTGGTTCTGGCATGTCTGGCAGGTGGTTCCGGCGAGTTGAGCAGCTGGTTCCAGCCTGTCCGTCAGGTTAGGGTTAGGGATAGGGTTAGGGTTACGGTTAGGGTTAGGGTTTAGGGTTTGGGGTTAGGGGTTAGGGTTAGGGGTAGGGTTAGGTTTGGGTTACGGTTGGGTTAGGGTTTAGGGTTAGGCTTAGGGTTAGGGGTTAGGGTTAGGGTTTGGGGATAGGGTTAGGGTTAGGGTTAGGGTTAGGGTTGGGGCCCGGCAGGTGGTTCCGGCGAGCCGAGCAGGTGGCTCCGGCGCGCCCGGCAGGTGCTTCCGCTGCGCCCGGCAGGTGGTTCCGGCAGGGCGAGCAGGTGGCTCCGGCGCGCTCGGCAGGTGCTTCCGCTGCGCCCGGCAGGTGGTTCCGGCGAGGCGAGCAGGTTGTTCCTGCGTGCTCGGCAGGTGGTTCAGTTGGTTCTGGCAGGTGGTTTCGGTCTGTTCGGGGTGTGGTTCCAGCATCTCAGGCACATGGTTCTGGCACGTCTGAGAGGTGGTTCCGGCTGGCCCAACAGGTGTTTCTGGAGTCTCCGCCAAGTGGTTCTGGCGTAGCTGGCAGGTGATGTTGGCGTGACTGGCAGGTGGTTCCAGCCAGCCCGGCAGGTGTTTCCGGAGTGTTCACCAACTGGCTGTGGCGTAGCCGGCAGGTGATTTTGGCGTGTCCGACAGGTGGTTCTGGCGAGTCGAGCAGGTGCTTCCGGCATGCTCGGCAGGTGCTTCCGGTGTCATTGGCATGTGGTTCTGGCAGGTCTGAGAGGTGGTTCCGGCATGCCTGACAGGTGATTCCGGAGTGTTCGCCAAGCGGTTCTGGCATAGGCGGCAGGTGATTTTGCCATGTCCAGAATGTGGTTCCAGCGAGTCGAACATGTGGTTCCGGCGTGTCCGGCAGGTGTTTCCGGTCTGTCCAGCAGGTGGTTCTGGGGTGTCCGGCATGAGGTTCTGGCACGTCTGAGAGGTGGTTCCGGCCGGCCCGACATGCGTTTCCGGAGTGTCCGCCACGTGGTTCAGGCACGTCTGAGAGGTGGTTCCAGCATGCCCGGCAGGTTTTCCCGGAGAGTCCTCCAAGTGGTTCTGGCGTAGCCCGCAGGTGATTTTGGTGTGTCCGGCAGGTTGTTCCGTTCTGTCCGATAGGTTGTTCCGGCATGTCCAGCACGTGCTTCTGGCACTTCTGAGAGGTGGTTCTGCCATGCCGGGCAGGTTATTCCGGAGTGTCCGGTAAGTGGTTCTGGTGTAGCCGGCAGTTCATTTTGGCGTGTCTGGCACATGGGTCCTGCGAGTCGAGCAGGTGGTTCCGGCGTGCTCGGCAGGTGGTCCAGGCATGTCCGGCAGGTGGTTCCAGTCTGTCCAGGACGTGGTTCCAGCGTGTCCGGCACGTGGTTCTCTTACGTCTGAGAGGTGGTTCCTGCATGCCTGGCAGGTTATTGCGGATTGTCTGCCAGGTGGTTCTCTCATAGCCAGCTGTTGATTTTGGCCTGTCAGGCAGGTGGTTCTGGTGAGTCCAGCAGGTGGCTCCGGCGTGCTCGGCAGGTGGTTCTGGCATGTCTGGCAGGTGGTTCCGGCGAGTTGAGCAGCTGGTTCCAGCCTGTCCGTCAGGTTAGGGTTAGGGATAGGGTTAGGGTTACGGTTAGGGTTAGGGTTTAGGGTTTGGGGTTAGGGGTTAGGGTTAGGGGTAGGGTTAGGGTTAGGGTTACGGTTGGGTTAGGGTTTAGGGTTAGGCTTAGGGTTAGGGGTTAGGGTTAGGGTTAGGGTTTGGGGATAGGGTTAGGGTTAGGGTTAGGGTTGGGGCCCGGCAGGTGGTTCCGGCGAGCCGAGCAGGAGGCTCCGGCGCGCCCGGCAGGTGCTTCCGCTGCGCCCGGCATGTGGTTCCGGCGAGGCGAGCAGGTGGCTCCGGCGCGCTCGTCAGGTGCTTCCGCTGCGCCCGGCAGGTGGTTCCGGCGAGGCGAGCAGGTTGTTCCTGCGTGCTCGGCAGGTGGTTCAGTTGGTTCTGACAGGTGGTTTCGGTCTGTTCGGGGTGTGGTTCCAGCATCTCAGGCACATGGTTCTGGCACGTCTGAGAGGTGGTTCCGGCTGGCCCAACAGGTGTTTCTGGAGTCTCCGCCAAGTGGTTCTGGCGTAGCTGGCAGGTGATGTTGGCGTGACTGGCAGGTGGTTCCAGCCAGCCCGGCAGGTGTTTCCGGAGTGTTCACCAACTGGCTGTGGCGTAGCCGGCAGGTGATTTTGGCGTGTCCGACAGGTGGTTCTGGCGAGTCGAGCAGGTGCTTCCGGCATGCTCGGCAGGTGCTTCCGGTGTCATTGGCATGTGGTTCTGGCAGGTCTGAGAGGTGGTTCCGGCATGCCTGACAGGTGATTCCGGAGTGTTCGCCAAGCGGTTCTGGCATAGGCGGCAGGTGATTTTGCCATGTCCAGAATGTGGTTCCAGCGAGTCGAACATGTGGTTCCGGCGTGTCCGGCAGGTGTTTCCGGTCTGTCCAGCAGGTGGTTCTGGGGTGTCCGGCATGAGGTTTTGGCACGTCTGAGAGGTGGTTCCGGCCGGCCCGACATGCGTTTCCGGAGTGTCCGCCACGTGGTTCAGGCACGTCTGAGAGGTGGTTCCAGCATGCCCGGCAGGTTCTCCCGGAGAGTCCTCCAAGTGGTTCTGGCGTAGCCCGCAGGTGATTTTGGTGTGTCCGGCAGGTTGTTCCGTTCTGTCCGATAGGTTGTTCCGGCATGTCCAGCACGTGCTTCTGGCACTTCTGAGAGGTGGTTCTGGCATGCCGGGCAGGTTATTCCGGAGTGTCCGGTAAGTGGTTCTGGTGTAGCCGGCAGTTCATTTTGGCGTGTCTGGCACATGGGTCCTGCGAGTCGAGCAGGTGGTTCCGGCGTGCTCGGCAGGTGGTCCAGGCATGTCCGGCAGGTGGTTCCAGTCTGTCCAGGACATGGTTCCAGCGTGTCCGGCACGTGGTTCTCTTACGTCTGAGAGGTGGTTCCTGCATGCCTGGAAGGTTATTGCGGATTGTCTGCCAGGTGGTTCTCTCATAGCCAGCTGTTGATTTTGGCCTGTCAGGCAGGTGGTTCTGGTGAGTCCAGCAGGTGGCTCCGGCGTGCTCGGCAGGTGGTTCTGGCATGTCTGGCAGGTGGTTCCGGCGAGTTGAGCAGCTGGTTCCAGCCTGTCCGTCAGGTTAGGGTTAGGGATAGGGTTAGGGTTACGGTTAGGGTTAGGGTTTAGGGTTTGGGGTTAGGGGTTAGGGTTAGGGGTAGGGTTAGGGTTAGGGTTACGGTTGGGGTAGGGTTTAGGGTTAGGCTTAGGGTTAGGGGTTAGGGTTAGGGTTAGGGTTTGGGGATAGGGTTAGGGTTAGGGTTAGGGTTAGGGCCCGGCAGGTGATTCCGGCGAGCCGAGCAGGTGGCTCCGGCGCGCCCGGCAGGTGCTTCCGCTGCGCCCGGCAGGTGGTTCCGGCGAGGCGAGCAGGTGGCTCCGGCGCGCTCGGCAGGTGCTTCCGCTGCGCCCGGCAGGTGGTTCCGGCGAGGCGAGCAGGTTGTTCCTGCGTGCTCGGCAGGTGGTTCAGTTGGTTCTGGCAGGTGGTTTCGGTCTGTTCGGGGTGTGGTTCCAGCATCTCAGGCACATGGTTCTGGCACGTCTGAGAGGTGGTTCCGGCTGGCCCAACAGGTGTTTCTGGAGTCTCCGCCAAGTGGTTCTGGCGTAGCTGGCAGGTGATGTTGGCGTGACTGGCAGGTGGTTCCAGCCAGCCCGGCAGGTGTTTCCGGAGTGTTCACCAACTGGCTGTGGCGTAGCCGGCAGGTGATTTTGGCGTGTCCGACAGGTGGTTCTGGCGAGTCGAGCAGGTGCTTCCGGCATGCTCGGCAGGTGCTTCCGGTGTCATTGGCATGTGGTTCTGGCAGGTCTGAGAGGTGGTTCCGGCATGCCTGACAGGTGATTCCGGAGTGTTCGCCAAGCGGTTCTGGCATAGGCGGCAGGTGATTTTGCCATGTCCAGAATGTGGTTCCAGCGAGTCGAACATGTGGTTCCGGCGTGTCCGGCAGGTGTTTCCGGTCTGTCCAGCAGGTGGTTCTGGGGTGTCCGGCATGAGGTTCTGGCACGTCTGAGAGGTGGTTCCGGCCGGCCCGACATGCGTTTCCGGAGTGTCCGCCACGTGGTTCAGGCACGTCTGAGAGGTGGTTCCAGCATGCCCGGCAGGTTCTCCCGGAGAGTCCTCCAAGTGGTTCTGGCGTAGCCCGCAGGTGATTTTGGTGTGTCCGGCAGGTTGTTCCGTTCTGTCCGATAGGTTGTTCCGGCATGTCCAGCACGTGCTTCTGGCACTTCTGAGAGGTGGTTCTGGCATGCCGGGCAGGTTATTCCGGAGTGTCCGGTAAGTGGTTCTGGTGTAGCCGGCAGTTCATTTTGGCGTGTCTGGCACATGGGTCCTGCGAGTCGAGCAGGTGGTTCCGGCGTGCTCGGCAGGTGGTCCAGGCATGTCCGGCAGGTGGTTCCAGTCTGTCCAGGACATGGTTCCAGCGTGTCCGGCACGTGGTTCTCTTACGTCTGAGAGGTGGTTCCTGCATGCCTGGAAGGTTATTGCGGATTGTCTGCCAGGTGGTTCTCTCATAGCCAGCTGTTGATTTTGGCCTGTCAGGCAGGTGGTTCTGGTGAGTCCAGCAGGTGGCTCCGGCGTGCTCGGCAGGTGGTTCTGGCATGTCTGGCAGGTGGTTCCGGCGAGTTGAGCAGCTGGTTCCAGCCTGTCCGTCAGGTTAGGGTTAGGGATAGGGTTAGGGTTACGGTTAGGGTTAGGGTTTAGGGTTTGGGGTTAGGGGTTAGGGTTAGGGGTAGGGTTAGGGTTAGGGTTACGGTTGGGTTAGGGTTTAGGGTTAGGCTTAGGGTTAGGGGTTAGGGTTAGGGTTAGGGTTTGGGGATAGGGTTAGGGTTAGGGTTAGGGTTAGGGCCCGGCAGGTGATTCCGGCGAGCCGAGCAGGTGGCTCCGGCGCGCCCGGCAGGTGCTTCCGCTGCGCCCGGCAGGTGGTTCCGGCGAGGCGAGCAGGTGGCTCCGGCGCGCTCGGCAGGTGCTTCCGCTGCGCCCGGCAGGTGGTTCCGGCGAGGCGAGCAGGTTGTTCCTGCGTGCTCGGCAGGTGGTTCAGTTGGTTCTGGCAGGTGGTTTCGGTCTGTTCGGGGTGTGGTTCCAGCATCTCAGGCACATGGTTCTGGCACGTCTGAGAGGTGGTTCCGGCTGGCCCAACAGGTGTTTCTGGAGTCTCCGCCAAGTGGTTCTGGCGTAGCTGGCAGGTGATGTTGGCGTGACTGGCAGGTGGTTCCAGCCAGCCCGGCAGGTGTTTCCGGAGTGTTCACCAACTGGCTGTGGCGTAGCCGGCAGGTGATTTTGGCGTGTCCGACAGGTGGTTCTGGCGAGTCGAGCAGGTGCTTCCGGCATGCTCGGCAGGTGCTTCCGGTGTCATTGGCATGTGGTTCTGGCAGGTCTGAGAGGTGGTTCCGGCATGCCTGACAGGTGATTCCGGAGTGTTCGCCAAGCGGTTCTGGCATAGGCGGCAGGTGATTTTGCCATGTCCAGAATGTGGTTCCAGCGAGTCGAACATGTGGTTCCGGCGTGTCCGGCAGGTGTTTCCGGTCTGTCCAGCAGGTGGTTCTGGGGTGTCCGGCATGAGGTTCTGGCACGTCTGAGAGGTGGTTCCGGCCTGCCCGACATGCGTTTCCGGAGTGTCCGCCACGTGGTTCAGGCACGTCTGAGAGGTGGTTCCAGCATGCCCGGCAGGTTTTCCCGGAGAGTCCTCCAAGTGGTTCTGGCGTAGCCCGCAGGTGATTTTGGTGTGTCCGGCAGGTTGTTCCGTTCTGTCCGATAGGTTGTTCCGGCATGTCCAGCACGTGCTTCTGGCACTTCTGAGAGGTGGTTCTGGCATGCCGGGCAGGTTATTCCGGAGTGTCCGGTAAGTGGTTCTGGTGTAGCCGGCAGTTCATTTTGGCGTGTCTGGCACATGGGTCCTGCGAGTCGAGCAGGTGGTTCCGGCGTGCTCGGCAGGTGGTCCAGGCATGTCCGGCAGGTGGTTCCAGTCTGTCCAGGACGTGGTTCCAGCGTGTCCGGCACGTGGTTCTCTTACGTCTGAGAGGTGGTTCCTGCATGCCTGGCAGGTTATTGCGGATTGTCTGCCAGGTGGTTCTCTCATAGCCAGCTGTTGATTTTGGCCTGTCAGGCAGGTGGTTCTGGTGAGTCCAGCAGGTGGCTCCGGCGTGCTCGGCAGGTGGTTCTGGCATGTCTGGCAGGTGGTTCCGGCGAGTTGAGCAGCTGGTTCCAGCCTGTCCGTCAGGTTAGGGTTAGGGATAGGGTTAGGGTTACGGTTAGGGTTAGGGTTTAGGGTTTGGGGTTAGGGGTTAGGGTTAGGGGTAGGGTTAGGGTTAGGGTTACGGTTGGGTTAGGGTTTAGGGTTAGGCTTAGGGTTAGGGGTTAGGGTTAGGGTTAGGGTTTGGGGATAGGGTTAGGGTTAGGGTTAGGGTTAGGGCCCGGCACGTGGTTCCGGCGAGGCGAGCAGGTGGCTCCGGCGCGCTCGGCTGGTGCTTCCGCTGGGCCCGGCAGGTGGTTCCGGCGAGGCGAGCAGGTGGCTCCGGCGTGCTTGGCACGTGCTTCCGCTGGGCCCGGCAGGTGGTTCCGGCGAGGCGAGCAGGTTGTTCCTGCGTGCTCGGCAGGTGGTTCAGTTGGGTCTGGCAGGTGGTTTCGGTCTGTTCGGGGTGTGGTTCCAGCATCTCAGGCACATGGTTCTGGCACGTCTGAGAGGTGGTTCCGGCTGGCCCAACAGGTGTTTCTGGAGTCTCCGCCAAGTGGTTCTGGCGTAGCTGGCAGGTGATGTTGGCGTGACTGGCAGGTGGTTCCAGCCAGCCCGGCAGGTGTTTCCGGAGTGTTCACCAACTGGCTGTGGCGTAGCCGGCAGGTGATTTTGGCGTTTCCGACAGGTGGTTCTGGCGAGTCGAGCAGGTGCTTCCGGCATGCTCGGCAGGTGCTTCCGGTGTCATTGGCATGTGGTTCTGGCATGTCTGAGAGGTGGTTCCGGCATGCCTGACAGGTGATTCCGGAGTGTTCGCCAAGCGGTTCTGGCATAGGCGGCAGGTGATTTTGCCATGTCCAGAATGTGGTTCCAGCGAGTCGAACATGTGGTTCCGGTGTGTCCGGCAGGTGTTTCCGGTCTGTCCAGCAGGTGGTTCTGGGGTGTCCGGCATGAGGTTCTGGCACGTCTGAGAGGTGGTTCCGGCCGGCCCGACATGCGTTTCCGGAGTGTCCGCCACGTGGTTCAGGCACGTCTGAGAGGTGGTTCCAGCATGCCCGGCAGGTTTTCCCGGAGAGTCCTCCAAGTGGTTCTGGCGTAGCCCGCAGGTGATTTTGGTGTGTCCGGCAGGTTGTTCCGTTCTGTCCGATAGGTTGTTCCGGCATGTCCAGCACGTGCTTCTGGCACTTCTGAGAGGTGGTTCTGGCATGCCGGGCAGGTTATTCCGGAGTGTCCGGTAAGTGGTTCTGGTGTAGCCGGCAGTTCATTTTGGCGTGTCTGGCACATGGGTCCTGCGAGTCGAGCAGGTGGTTCCGGCGTGCTCGGCAGGTGGTCCAGGCATGTCCGGCAGGTGGTTCCAGTCTGTCCAGGACGTGGTTCCAGCGTGTCCGGCACGTGGTTCTCTTACGTCTGAGAGGTGGTTCCTGCATGCCTGGCAGGTTATTGCGGATTGTCTGCCAGGTGGTTCTCTCATAGCCAGCTGTTGATTTTGGCCTGTCAGGCAGGTGGTTCTGGTGAGTCCAGCAGGTGGCTCCGGCGTGCTCGGCAGGTGGTTCTAGCATGTCTGGCAGGTGGTTCCGGCGAGTTGAGCAGCTGGTTCCAGCCTGTCCGTCAGGTTAGGGTTAGGGATAGGGTTAGGGTTACGGTTAGGGTTAGGGTTTAGGGTTTGGGGTTAGGGGTTAGGGTTAGGGGTAGGGTTAGGGTTAGGGTTACGGTTGGGTTAGGGTTTAGGGTTAGGCTTAGGGTTAGGGGTTAGGGTTAGGGTTAGGGTTTGGGGATAGGGTTAGGGTTAGGGTTAGGGTTAGGGCCCGGCAGGTGGTTCCGGCGAGGCGAGCAGGTGGCTCCGGCGCGCCCGGCAGGTGCTTCTGCTGGGCCTGGCAGGTGGTTCCGGCGAGGCGAGCAGGTGGCTCCGGCGCGCCCGGCAGGTGCTTCTGCTGGGCCTGGCAGGTGGTTCCGGCGAGGCGAGCAGGTGGCTCCGGCGCGCTCGGCAGGTGCTTCCGCTGCGCCCGGCATGTGGTTCCGGCGAGGCGAGCAGGTTGTTCCTGCGTGCTTGGCAGGTGGTTCAGTTGGGTCTGGCAGGTGGTTTCGGTCTGTTTGGGGTGTGGTTCCAGCATCTCAGGCACATGGTTCTGGCACGTCTGAGAGGTGGTTCCGGCTGGCCCAACAGGTGTTTCTGGAGTCTCCGCCAAGTGGTTCTGGCGTAGCTGGCAGGTGATGTTGGCGTGACTGGCAGGTGGTTCCAGCCAGCCCGGCAGGTGTTTCCGGAGTGTTCACCAACTGGCTGTGGCGTAGCCGGCAGGTGATTTTGGCGTGTCCGACAGGTGGTTCTGGCGAGTCGAGCAGGTGCTTCCGGCATGCTCGGCAGGTGCTTCCGGTGTCATTGGCATGTGGTTCTGGCAGGTCTGAGAGATGGTTCCGGCATGCCTGACAGGTGATTCCGGAGTGTTCGCCAAGCGGTTCTGGCATAGGCGGCAGGTGATTTTGCCATGTCCAGAATGTGGTTCCAGCGAGTCGAACATGTGGTTCCGGCGTGTCCGGCAGGTGTTTCCGGTCTGTCCAGCAGGTGGTTCTGGGGTGTCCGGCATGAGGTTCTGGCACGTCTGAGAGGTGGTTCCGGCCGGCCCGACATGCGTTTCCGGAGTGTCCGCCACGTGGTTCAGGCACGTCTGAGAGGTGGTTCCAGCATGCCCGGCAGGTTTTCCCGGAGAGTCCTCCAAGTGGTTCTGGCGTAGCCCGCAGGTGATTTTGGTGTGTCCGGCAGGTTGTTCCGTTCTGTCCGATAGGTTGTTCCGGCATGTCCAGCACGTGCTTCTGGCACTTCTGAGAGGTGGTTCTGGCATGCCGGGCAGGTTATTCCGGAGTGTCCGGTAAGTGGTTCTGGTGTAGCCGGCAGTTCATTTTGGCGTGTCTGGCACATGGGTCCTGCGAGTCGAGCAGGTGGTTCCGGCGTGCTCGGCAGGTGGTCCAGGCATGTCCGGCAGGTGGTTCCAGTCTGTCCAGGACGTGGTTCCAGCGTGTCCGGCACGTGGTTCTCTTACGTCTGAGAGGTGGTTCCTGCATGCCTGGCAGGTTATTGCGGATTGTCTGCCAGGTGGTTCTCTCATAGCCAGCTGTTGATTTTGGCCTGTCAGGCAGGTGGTTCTGGTGAGTCCAGCAGGTGGCTCCGGCGTGCTCGGCAGGTGGTTCTGGCATGTCTGGCAGGTGGTTCCGGCGAGTTGAGCAGCTGGTTCCAGCCTGTCCGTCAGGTTAGGGTTAGGGATAGGGTTAGGGTTACGGTTAGGGTTAGGGTTTAGGGTTTGGGGTTAGGGGTTAGGGTTAGGGGTAGGGTTAGGGTTAGGGTTACGGTTGGGTTAGGGTTTAGGGTTAGGCTTAGGGTTAGGGGTTAGGGTTAGGGTTAGGGTTTGGGGATAGGGTTAGGGTTAGGGTTAGGGCCCGGCACGTGGTTCCGGCGAGGCGAGCAGGTGGCTCCGGCGCGCCCGGCAGGTGCTTCTGCTGGGCCTGGCAGGTGGTTCCGGCGAGGCGAGCAGGTGGCTCCGGCGCGCCGGGCAGGTGGTTCCGGCGAGGCGAGCAGGTGGCTCCGGCGCGCTCGGCAGGTGCTTCCGCTGCGCCCGGCATGTGGTTCCGGCGAGGCGAGCAGGTTGTTCCTGCGTGCTTGGCAGGTGGTTCAGTTGGGTCTGGCAGGTGGTTTCGGTCTGTTCGGGGTGTGGTTCCAGCATCTCAGGCACATGGTTCTGGCACGTCTGAGAGGTGGTTCCGGCTGGCCCAACAGGTGTTTCTGGAGTCTCCGCCAAGTGGTTCTGGCGTAGCTGGCAGGTGATGTTGGCGTGACTGGCAGGTGGTTCCAGCCAGCCCGGCAGGTGTTTCCGGAGTGTTCACCAACTGGCTGTGGCGTAGCCGGCAGGTGATTTTGGCGTGTCCGACAGGTGGTTCTGGCGAGTCGAGCAGGTGCTTCCGGCATGCTCGGCAGGTGCTTCCGGTGTCATTGGCATGTGGTTCTGGCATGTCTGAGAGGTGGTTCCGGCATGCCTGACAGGTGATTCCGGAGTGTTCGCCAAGCGGTTCTGGCATAGGCGGCAGGTGATTTTGCCATGTCCAGAATGTGGTTCCAGCGAGTCGAACATGTGGTTCCGGCGTGTCCGGCAGGTGTTTCCGGTCTGTCCAGCAGGTGGTTCTGGGGTGTCCGGCATGAGGTTCTGGCACGTCTGAGAGGTGGTTCCGGCCGGCCCGACATGCGTTTCCGGAGTGTCCGCCACGTGGTTCAGGCACGTCTGAGAGGTGGTTCCAGCATGCCCGGCAGGTTTTCCCGGAGAGTCCTCCAAGTGGTTCTGGCGTAGCCCGCAGGTGATTTTGGTGTGTCCGGCAGGTTGTTCCGTTCTGTCCGATAGGTTGTTCCGGCATGTCCAGCACATGCTTCTGGCACTTCTGAGAGGTGGTTCTGGCATGCCGGGCAGGTTATTCCGGAGTGTCCGGTAAGTGGTTCTGGTGTAGCCGGCAGTTCATTTTGGCGTGTCTGGCACATGGGTCCTGCGAGTCGAGCAGGTGGTTCCGGCGTGCTCGGCAGGTGGTCCAGGCATGTCCGGCAGGTGGTTCCAGTCTGTCCAGGACGTGGTTCCAGCGTGTCCGGCACGTGGTTCTCTTACGTCTGAGAGGTGGTTCCTGCATGCCTGGCAGGTTATTGCGGATTGTCTGCCAGGTGGTTCTCTCATAGCCAGCTGTTGATTTTGGCCTGTCAGGCAGGTGGTTCTGGTGAGTCCAGCAGGTGGCTCCGGCGTGCTCGGCAGGTGGTTCTGGCATGTCTGGCAGGTGGTTCCGGCGAGTTGAGCAGCTGGTTCCAGCCTGTCCGTCAGGTTAGGGTTAGGGATAGGGTTAGGGTTACGCTTAGGGTTAGGGTTTAGGGTTTGGGGTTAGGGGTTAGGGTTAGGGGTAGGGTTAGGGTTAGGGTTACGGTTGGGTTAGGGTTTAGGGTTAGGCTTAGGGTTAGGGGTTAGGGTTAGGGTTAGGGTTTGGGGATAGGGTTAGGGTTAGGGTTAGGGTTAGGGCCCGGCAGGTGGTTCCGGCGAGGCGAGCAGGTGGCTCCGGCGCGCCCGGCAGGTGCTTCTGCTGGGCCTGGCAGGTGGTTCCGGCGAGGCGAGCAGGTGGCTCCGGCGCGCCGGGCAGGTGGTTCCGGCGAGGCGAGCAGGTGGCTCCGGCGCGCTCGGCAGGTGCTTCCGCTGCGCCCGGCATGTGGTTCCGGCGAGGCGAGCAGGTTGTTCCTGCGTGCTTGGCAGGTGGTTCAGTTGGGTCTGGCAGGTGGTTTCGGTCTGTTTGGGGTGTGGTTCCAGCATCTCAGGCACATGGTTCTGGCACGTCTGAGAGGTGGTTCCGGCTGGCCCAACAGGTGTTTCTGGAGTCTCCGCCAAGTGGTTCTGGCGTAGCTGGCAGGTGATGTTGGCGTGACTGGCAGGTGGTTCCAGCCAGCCCGGCAGGTGTTTCCGGAGTGTTCACCAACTGGCTGTGGCGTAGCCGGCAGGTGATTTTGGCGTGTCCGACAGGTGGTTCTGGCGAGTCGAGCAGGTGCTTCCGGCATGCTCGGCAGGTGCTTCCGGTGTCATTGGCATGTGGTTCTGGCAGGTCTGAGAGATGGTTCCGGCATGCCTGACAGGTGATTCCGGAGTGTTCGCCAAGCGGTTCTGGCATAGGCGGCAGGTGATTTTGCCATGTCCAGAATGTGGTTCCAGCGAGTCGAACATGTGGTTCCGGCGTGTCCGGCAGGTGTTTCCGGTCTGTCCAGCAGGTGGTTCTGGGGTGTCCGGCATGAGGTTCTGGCACGTCTGAGAGGTGGTTCCGGCCGGCCCGACATGCGTTTCCGGAGTGTCCGCCACGTGGTTCAGGCACGTCTGAGAGGTGGTTCCAGCATGCCCGGCAGGTTTTCCCGGAGAGTCCTCCAAGTGGTTCTGGCGTAGCCCGCAGGTGATTTTGGTGTGTCCGGCAGGTTGTTCCGTTCTGTCCGATAGGTTGTTCCGGCATGTCCAGCACGTGCTTCTGGCACTTCTGAGAGGTGGTTCTGGCATGCCGGGCAGGTTATTCCGGAGTGTCCGGTAAGTGGTTCTGGTGTAGCCGGCAGTTCATTTTGGCGTGTCTGGCACATGGGTCCTGCGAGTCGAGCAGGTGGTTCCGGCGTGCTCGGCAGGTGGTCCAGGCATGTCCGGCAGGTGGTTCCAGTCTGTCCAGGACGTGGTTCCAGCGTGTCCGGCACGTGGTTCTCTTACGTCTGAGAGGTGGTTCCTGCATGCCTGGCAGGTTATTGCGGATTGTCTGCCAGGTGGTTCTCTCATAGCCAGCTGTTGATTTTGGCCTGTCAGGCAGGTGGTTCTGGTGAGTCCAGCAGGTGGCTCCGGCGTGCTCGGCAGGTGGTTCTGGCATGTCTGGCAGGTGGTTCCGGCGAGTTGAGCAGCTGGTTCCAGCCTGTCCGTCAGGTTAGGGTTAGGGATAGGGTTAGGGTTACGCTTAGGGTTAGGGTTTAGGGTTTGGGGTTAGGGGTTAGGGTTAGGGGTAGGGTTAGGGTTAGGGTTACGGTTGGGTTAGGGTTTAGGGTTAGGCTTAGGGTTAGGGGTTAGGGTTAGGGTTAGGGTTTGGGGATAGGGTTAGGGTTAGGGTTAGGGTTAGGGCCCGGCAGGTGGTTCCGGCGAGGCGAGCAGGTGGCTCCGGCGCGCCCGGCAGGTGCTTCTGCTGGGCCTGGCAGGTGGTTCCGGCGAGGCGAGCAGGTGGCTCCGGCGCGCCGGGCAGGTGGTTCCGGCGAGGCGAGCAGGTGGCTCCGGCGCGCTCGGCAGGTGCTTCCGCTGCGCCCGGCATGTGGTTCCGGCGAGGCGAGCAGGTTGTTCCTGCGTGCTTGGCAGGTGGTTCAGTTGGGTCTGGCAGGTGGTTTCGGTCTGTTTGGGGTGTGGTTCCAGCATCTCAGGCACATGGTTCTGGCACGTCTGAGAGGTGGTTCCGGCTGGCCCAACAGGTGTTTCTGGAGTCTCCGCCAAGTGGTTCTGGCGTAGCTGGCAGGTGATGTTGGCGTGACTGGCAGGTGGTTCCAGCCAGCCCGGCAGGTGTTTCCGGAGTGTTCACCAACTGGCTGTGGCGTAGCCGGCAGGTGATTTTGGCGTGTCCGACAGGTGGTTCTGGCGAGTCGAGCAGGTGCTTCCGGCATGCTCGGCAGGTGCTTCCGGTGTCATTGGCATGTGGTTCTGGCAGGTCTGAGAGGTGGTTCCGGCATGCCTGACAGGTGATTCCGGAGTGTTCGCCAAGCGGTTCTGGCATAGGCGGCAGGTGATTTTGCCATGTCCAGAATGTGGTTCCAGCGAGTCGAACATGTGGTTCCGGCGTGTCCGGCAGGTGTTTCCGGTCTGTCCAGCAGGTGGTTCTGGGGTGTCCGGCATGAGGTTCTGGCACGTCTGAGAGGTGGTTCCGGCCGGCCCGACATGCGTTTCCGGAGTGTCCGCCACGTGGTTCAGGCACGTCTGAGAGGTGGTTCCAGCATGCCCGGCAGGTTTTCCCGGAGAGTCCTCCAAGTGGTTCTGGCGTAGCCCGCAGGTGATTTTGGTGTGTCCGGCAGGTTGTTCCGTTCTGTCCGATAGGTTGTTCCGGCATGTCCAGCACGTGCTTCTGGCACTTCTGAGAGGTGGTTCTGGCATGCCGGGCAGGTTATTCCGGAGTGTCCGGTAAGTGGTTCTGGTGTAGCCGGCAGTTCATTTTGGCGTGTCTGGCACATGGGTCCTGCGAGTCGAGCAGGTGGTTCCGGCGTGCTCGGCAGGTGGTCCAGGCATGTCCGGCAGGTGGTTCCAGTCTGTCCAGGACGTGGTTCCAGCGTGTCCGGCACGTGGTTCTCTTACGTCTGAGAGGTGGTTCCTGCATGCCTGGCAGGTTATTGCGGATTGTCTGCCAGGTGGTTCTCTCATAGCCAGCTGTTGATTTTGGCCTGTCAGGCAGGTGGTTCTGGTGAGTCCAGCAGGTGGCTCCGGCGTGCTCGGCAGGTGGTTCTGGCATGTCTGGCAGGTGGTTCCGGCGAGTTGAGCAGCTGGTTCCAGCCTGTCCGTCAGGTTAGGGTTAGGGATAGGGTTAGGGTTACGGTTAGGGTTAGGGTTTAGGGTTTGGGGTTAGGGGTTAGGGTTAGGGGTAGGGTTAGGGTTAGGGTTACGGTTGGGTTAGGGTTTAGGGTTAGGCTTAGGGTTAGGGGTTAGGGTTAGGGTTAGGGCCCGGCACGTGGTTCCGGCGAGGCGAGCAGGTGGCTCCGGCGCGCCCGGCAGGTGCTTCTGCTGGGCCTGGCAGGTGGTTCCGGCGAGGCGAGCAGGTGGCTCCGGCGCGCCGGGCAGGTGGTTCCGGCGAGGCGAGCAGGTGGCTCCGGCGCGCTCGGCAGGTGCTTCCGCTGCGCCCGGCATGTGGTTCCGGCGAGGCGAGCAGGTTGTTCCTGCGTGCTTGGCAGGTGGTTCAGTTGGGTCTGGCAGGTGGTTTCGGTCTGTTTGGGGTGTGGTTCCAGCATCTCAGGCACATGGTTCTGGCACGTCTGAGAGGTGGTTCCGGCTGGCCCAACTGGTGTTTCTGGAGTCTCCGCCAAGTGGTTCTGGCGTAGCTGGCAGGTGATGTTGGCGTGACTGGCAGGTGGTTCCAGCCAGCCCGGCAGGTGTTTCCGGAGTGTTCACCAACTGGCTGTGGCGTAGCCGGCAGGTGATTTTGGCGTGTCCGACAGGTGGTTCTGGCGAGTCGAGCAGGTGCTTCCGGCATGCTCGGCAGGTGCTTCCGGTGTCATTGGCATGTGGTTCTGGCATGTCTGAGAGATGGTTCCGGCATGCCTGACAGGTGATTCCGGAGTGTTCGCCAAGCAGTTCTGGCATAGGCGGCAGGTGATTTTGCCATGTCCAGAATGTGGTTCCAGCGAGTCGAACATGTGGTTCCGGCGTGTCCGGCAGGTGTTTCCGGTCTGTCCAGCAGGTGGTTCTGGGGTGTCCGGCATGAGGTTCTGGCACGTCTGAGAGGTGGTTCCGGCCGGCCCGACATGCGTTTCCGGAGTGTCCGCCACGTGGTTCAGGCACGTCTGAGAGGTGGTTCCAGCATGCCCGGCAGGTTTTCCCGGAGAGTCCTCCAAGTGGTTCTGGCGTAGCCCGCAGGTGATTTTGGTGTGTCCGGCAGGTTGTTCCGTTCTGTCCGATAGGTTGTTCCGGCATGTCCAGCACGTGCTTCTGGCACTTCTGAGAGGTGGTTCTGGCATGCCGGGCAGGTTATTCCGGAGTGTCCGGTAAGTGGTTCTGGTGTAGCCGGCAGTTCATTTTGGCGTGTCTGGCACATGGGTCCTGCGAGTCGAGCAGGTGGTTCCGGCGTGCTCGGCAGGTGGTCCAGGCATGTCCGGCAGGTGGTTCCAGTCTGTCCAGGACGTGGTTCCAGCGTGTCCGGCACGTGGTTCTCTTACGTCTGAGAGGTGGTTCCTGCATGCCTGGCAGGTTATTGCGGATTGTCTGCCAGGTGGTTCTCTCATAGCCAGCTGTTGATTTTGGCCTGTCAGGCAGGTGGTTCTGGTGAGTCCAGCAGGTGGCTCCGGCGTGCTCGGCAGGTGGTTCTGGCATGTCTGGCAGGTGGTTCCGGCGAGTTGAGCAGCTGGTTCCAGCCTGTCCGTCAGGTTAGGGTTAGGGATAGGGTTAGGGTTACGGTTAGGGTTAGGGTTTAGGGTTTGGGGTTAGGGGTTAGGGTTAGGGGTAGGGTTAGGGTTAGGGTTACGGTTGGGTTAGGGTTTAGGGTTAGGCTTAGGGTTAGGGGTTAGGGTTAGGGTTAGGGTTTGGGGATAGGGTTAGGGTTAGGGTTAGGGTTAGGGCCCGGCACGTGGTTCCGGCGAGGCGAGCAGGTGGCTCCGGCGCGCCCGGCAGGTGCTTCTGCTGGGCCTGGCAGGTGGTTCCGGCGAGGCGAGCAGGTGGCTCCGGCGCGCCGGGCAGGTGGTTCCGGCGAGGCGAGCAGGTGGCTCCGGCGCGCTCGGCAGGTGCTTCCGCTGCGCCCGGCATGTGGTTCCGGCGAGGCGAGCAGGTTGTTCCTGCGTGCTTGGCAGGTGGTTCAGTTGGGTCTGGCAGGTGGTTTCGGTCTGTTTGGGGTGTGGTTCCAGCATCTCAGGCACATGGTTCTGGCACGTCTGAGAGGTGGTTCCGGCTGGCCCAACAGGTGTTTCTGGAGTCTCCGCCAAGTGGTTCTGGCGTAGCTGGCAGGTGATGTTGGCGTGACTGGCAGGTGGTTCCAGCCAGCCCGGCAGGTGTTTCCGGAGTGTTCACCAACTGGCTGTGGCGTAGCCGGCAGGTGATTTTGGCGTGTCCGACAGGTGGTTCTGGCGAGTCGAGCAGGTGCTTCCGGCATGCTCGGCAGGTGCTTCCGGTGTCATTGGCATGTGGTTCTGGCAGGTCTGAGAGGTGGTTCCGGCATGCCTGACAGGTGATTCCGGAGTGTTCGCCAAGCGGTTCTGGCATAGGCGGCAGGTGATTTTGCCATGTCCAGAATGTGGTTCCAGCGAGTCGAACATGTGGTTCCGGCGTGTCCGGCAGGTGTTTCCGGTCTGTCCAGCAGGTGGTTCTGGGGTGTCCGGCATGAGGTTCTGGCACGTCTGAGAGGTGGTTCCGGCCGGCCCGACATGCGTTTCCGGAGTGTCCGCCACGTGGTTCAGGCACGTCTGAGAGGTGGTTCCAGCATGCCCGGCAGGTTTTCCCGGAGAGTCCTCCAAGTGGTTCTGGCGTAGCCCGCAGGTGATTTTGGTGTGTCCGGCAGGTTGTTCCGTTCTGTCCGATAGGTTGTTCCGGCATGTCCAGCACGTGCTTCTGGCACTTCTGAGAGGTGGTTCTGGCATGCCGGGCAGGTTATTCCGGAGTGTCCGGTAAGTGGTTCTGGTGTAGCCGGCAGTTCATTTTGGCGTGTCTGGCACATGGGTCCTGCGAGTCGAGCAGGTGGTTCCGGCGTGCTCGGCAGGTGGTCCAGGCATGTCCGGCAGGTGGTTCCAGTCTGTCCAGGACGTGGTTCCAGCGTGTCCGGCACGTGGTTCTCTTACGTCTGAGAGGTGGTTCCTGCATGCCTGGCAGGTTATTGCGGATTGTCTGCCAGGTGGTTCTCTCATAGCCAGCTGTTGATTTTGGCCTGTCAGGCAGGTGGTTCTGGTGAGTCCAGCAGGTGGCTCCGGCGTGCTCGGCAGGTGGTTCTGGCATGTCTGGCAGGTGGTTCCGGCGAGTTGAGCAGCTGGTTCCAGCCTGTCCGTCAGGTTAGGGTTAGGGATAGGGTTAGGGTTACGGTTAGGGTTAGGGTTTAGGGTTTGGGGTTAGGGGTTAGGGTTAGGGGTAGGGTTAGGGTTAGGGTTACGGTTGGGTTAGGGTTTAGGGTTAGGCTTAGGGTTAGGGGTTAGGGTTAGGGTTAGGGCCCGGCACGTGGTTCCGGCGAGGCGAGCAGGTGGCTCCGGCGCGCCCGGCAGGTGCTTCTGCTGGGCCTGGCAGGTGGTTCCGGCGAGGCGAGCAGGTGGCTCCGGCGCGCCGGGCAGGTGGTTCCGGCGAGGCGAGCAGGTGGCTCCGGCGCGCTCGGCAGGTGCTTCCGCTGCGCCCGGCATGTGGTTCCGGCGAGGCGAGCAGGTTGTTCCTGCGTGCTTGGCAGGTGGTTCAGTTGGGTCTGGCAGGTGGTTTCGGTCTGTTTGGGGTGTGGTTCCAGCATCTCAGGCACATGGTTCTGGCACGTCTGAGAGGTGGTTCCGGCTGGCCCAACTGGTGTTTCTGGAGTCTCCGCCAAGTGGTTCTGGCGTAGCTGGCAGGTGATGTTGGCGTGACTGGCAGGTGGTTCCAGCCAGCCCGGCAGGTGTTTCCGGAGTGTTCACCAACTGGCTGTGGCGTAGCCGGCAGGTGATTTTGGCGTGTCCGACAGGTGGTTCTGGCGAGTCGAGCAGGTGCTTCCGGCATGCTCGGCAGGTGCTTCCGGTGTCATTGGCATGTGGTTCTGGCATGTCTGAGAGATGGTTCCGGCATGCCTGACAGGTGATTCCGGAGTGTTCGCCAAGCAGTTCTGGCATAGGCGGCAGGTGATTTTGCCATGTCCAGAATGTGGTTCCAGCGAGTCGAACATGTGGTTCCGGCGTGTCCGGCAGGTGTTTCCGGTCTGTCCAGCAGGTGGTTCTGGGGTGTCCGGCATGAGGTTCTGGCACGTCTGAGAGGTGGTTCCGGCCGGCCCGACATGCGTTTCCGGAGTGTCCGCCACGTGGTTCAGGCACGTCTGAGAGGTGGTTCCAGCATGCCCGGCAGGTTTTCCCGGAGAGTCCTCCAAGTGGTTCTGGCGTAGCCCGCAGGTGATTTTGGTGTGTCCGGCAGGTTGTTCCGTTCTGTCCGATAGGTTGTTCCGGCATGTCCAGCACGTGCTTCTGGCACTTCTGAGAGGTGGTTCTGGCATGCCGGGCAGGTTATTCCGGAGTGTCCGGTAAGTGGTTCTGGTGTAGCCGGCAGTTCATTTTGGCGTGTCTGGCACATGGGTCCTGCGAGTCGAGCAGGTGGTTCCGGCGTGCTCGGCAGGTGGTCCAGGCATGTCCGGCAGGTGGTTCCAGTCTGTCCAGGACGTGGTTCCAGCGTGTCCGGCACGTGGTTCTCTTACGTCTGAGAGGTGGTTCCTGCATGCCTGGCAGGTTATTGCGGATTGTCTGCCAGGTGGTTCTCTCATAGCCAGCTGTTGATTTTGGCCTGTCAGGCAGGTGGTTCTGGTGAGTCCAGCAGGTGGCTCCGGCGTGCTCGGCAGGTGGTTCTGGCATGTCTGGCAGGTGGTTCCGGCGAGTTGAGCAGCTGGTTCCAGCCTGTCCGTCAGGTTAGGGTTAGGGATAGGGTTAGGGTTACGGTTAGGGTTAGGGTTTAGGGTTTGGGGTTAGGGGTTAGGGTTAGGGGTAGGGTTAGGGTTAGGGTTACGGTTGGGTTAGGGTTTAGGGTTAGGCTTAGGGTTAGGGGTTAGGGTTAGGGTTAGGGTTTGGGGATAGGGTTAGGGTTAGGGTTAGGGTTAGGGCCCGGCACGTGGTTCCGGCGAGGCGAGCAGGTGGCTCCGGCGCGCCCGGCAGGTGCTTCTGCTGGGCCTGGCAGGTGGTTCCGGCGAGGCGAGCAGGTGGCTCCGGCGCGCCGGGCAGGTGGTTCCGGCGAGGCGAGCAGGTGGCTCCGGCGCGCTCGGCAGGTGCTTCCGCTGCGCCCGGCATGTGGTTCCGGCGAGGCGAGCAGGTTGTTCCTGCGTGCTTGGCAGGTGGTTCAGTTGGGTCTGGCAGGTGGTTTCGGTCTGTTTGGGGTGTGGTTCCAGCATCTCAGGCACATGGTTCTGGCACGTCTGAGAGGTGGTTCCGGCTGGCCCAACAGGTGTTTCTGGAGTCTCCGCCAAGTGGTTCTGGCGTAGCTGGCAGGTGATGTTGGCGTGACTGGCAGGTGGTTCCAGCCAGCCCGGCAGGTGTTTCCGGAGTGTTCACCAACTGGCTGTGGCGTAGCCGGCAGGTGATTTTGGCGTGTCCGACAGGTGGTTCTGGCGAGTCGAGCAGGTGCTTCCGGCATGCTCGGCAGGTGCTTCCGGTGTCATTGGCATGTGGTTCTGGCAGGTCTGAGAGGTGGTTCCGGCATGCCTGACAGGTGATTCCGGAGTGTTCGCCAAGCGGTTCTGGCATAGGCGGCAGGTGATTTTGCCATGTCCAGAATGTGGTTCCAGCGAGTCGAACATGTGGTTCCGGCGTGTCCGGCAGGTGTTTCCGGTCTGTCCAGCAGGTGGTTCTGGGGTGTCCGGCATGAGGTTCTGGCACGTCTGAGAGGTGGTTCCGGCCGGCCCGACATGCGTTTCCGGAGTGTCCGCCACGTGGTTCAGGCACGTCTGAGAGGTGGTTCCAGCATGCCCGGCAGGTTTTCCCGGAGAGTCCTCCAAGTGGTTCTGGCGTAGCCTGCAGGTGATTTTGGTGTGTCCGGCAGGTTGTTCCGTTCTGTCCGATAGGTTGTTCCGGCATGTCCAGCACGTGCTTCTGGCACTTCTGAGAGGTGGTTCTGGCATGCCGGGCAGGTTATTCCGGAGTGTCCGGTAAGTGGTTCTGGTGTAGCCGGCAGTTCATTTTGGCGTGTCTGGCACATGGGTCCTGCGAGTCGAGCAGGTGGTTCCAGCGTGCTCGGCAGGTGGTCCAGGCATGTCCGGCAGGTGGTTCCAGTCTGTCCAGGACGTGGTTCCAGCGTGTCCGGCACGTGGTTCTCTTACGTCTGAGAGGTGGTTCCTGCATGCCTGGCAGGTTATTGCGGATTGTCTGCCAGGTGGTTCTCTCATAGCCAGCTGTTGATTTTGGCCTGTCAGGCAGGTGGTTCTGGTGAGTCCAGCAGGTGGCTCCGGCGTGCTCGGCAGGTGGTTCTGGCATGTCTGGCAGGTGGTTCCGGCGAGTTGAGCAGCTGGTTCCAGCCTGTCCGTCAGGTTAGGGTTAGGGATAGGGTTAGGGTTACGGTTAGGGTTAGGGTTTAGGGTTTGGGGTTAGGGGTTAGGGTTAGGGGTAGGGTTAGGGTTAGGGTTACGGTTGGGTTAGGGTTTAGGGTTAGGCTTAGGGTTAGGGGTTAGGGTTAGGGTTAGGGTTTGGGGATAGGGTTAGGGTTAGGGTTAGGGTTAGGGCCCGGCACGTGGCTCCGGCGAGGCGAGCAGGTGGCTCCGGCGCGCCCGGCAGGTGCTTCTGCTGGGCCTGGCAGGTGGTTCCGGCGAGGCGAGCAGGTGGCTCCGGCGCGCCGGGCAGGTGGTTCCGGCGAGGCGAGCAGGTGGCTCCGGCGCGCTCAGCAGGTGCTTCCGCTGCGCCCGGCATGTGGTTCCGGCGAGGCGAGCAGGTAGTTCCTGCGTGCTTGGCAGGTTGTTCAGTTGGGTCTGGCAGGTGGTTTCGGTCTGTTTGGGGTGTGGTTCCAGCATCTCAGGCACATGGTTCTGGCACGTCTGAGAGGTGGTTCCGGCTGGCCCAACAGGTGTTTCTGGAGTCTCCGCCAAGTGGTTCTGGCGTAGCTGGCAGGTGATGTTGGCGTGACTGGCAGGTGGTTCCAGCCAGCCCGGCAGGTGTTTCCGGAGTGTTCACCAACTGGCTGTGGCGTAGCCGGCAGGTGATTTTGGCGTGTCCGACAGGTGGTTCTGGCGAGTCGAGCAGGTGCTTCCGGCATGCTCGGCAGGTGCTTCTGGTGTCAATGGCATGTGGTTCTGGCAGGTCTGAGAGGTGGTTCCGGCATGCCTGACAGGTGATTCCGGAGTGTTCGCCAAGCGGTTCTGGCATAGGCGGCAGGTGATTTTGCCATGTCCAGAATGTGGTTCCAGCGAGTCGAACATGTGGTTCCGGCGTGTCCGGCAGGTGTTTCCGGTCTGTCCAGCAGGTGGTTCTGGGGTGTCCGGCATGAGGTTCTGGCACGTCTGAGAGGTGGTTCCGGCCGGCCCGACATGCGTTTCCGGAGTGTCCGCCACGTGGTTCAGGCACGTCTGAGAGGTGGTTCCAGCATGCCCGGCAGGTTTTCCCGGAGAGTCCTCCAAGTGGTTCTGGCGTAGCCCGCAGGTGATTTTGGTGTGTCCGGCACGTTGTTCCGTTCTGTCCGATAGGTTGTTCCGGCATGTCCAGCACGTGCTTCTGGCACTTCTGAGAGGTGGTTCTGGCATGCCGGGCAGGTTATTCCGGAGTGTCCGGTAAGTGGTTCTGGTGTAGCCGGCAGTTCATTTTGGCGTGTCTGGCACATGGGTCCTGCGAGTCGAGCAGGTGGTTCCGGCGTGCTCGGCAGGTGGTCCAGGCATGTCCGGCAGGTGGTTCCAGTCTGTCCAGGACGTGGTTCCAGCGTGTCCGGCACGTGGTTCTCTTACGTCTGAGAGGTGGTTCCTGCATGCCTGGCAGGTTATTGCGGATTGTCTGCCAGGTGGTTCTCTCATAGCCAGCTGTTGATTTTGGCCTGTCAGGCGGGTGGTTCTGGTGAGTCCAGCAGGTGGCTCCGGCGTGCTCGGCAGGTGGTTCTGGCATGTCTGGCAGGTGGTTCCGGCGAGTTGAGCAGCTGGTTCCAGCCTGTCCGTCAGGTTAGGGTTAGGGATAGGGTTAGGGTTACGGTTAGGGTTAGGGTTTAGGGTTTGGGGTTAGGGGTTAGGGTTAGGGGTAGGGTTAGGGTTAGGGTTACGGTTGGGTTAGGGTTTAGGGTTAGGCTTAGGGTTAGGGGTTAGGGTTAGGGTTAGGGTTTGGGGATAGGGTTAGGGTTAGGGTTAGGGTTAGGGCCTGGCACGTGGTTCCGGCGAGGCGAGCAGGTGGCTCCGGCGCGCCCGGCAGGTGCTTCTGCTGGGCCTGGCAGGTGGTTCCGGCGAGGCGAGCAGGTGGCTCCGGCGCGCCGGGCAGGTGGTTCCGGCGAGGCGAGCAGGTGGCTCCGGCGCGCTCAGCAGGTGCTTCCGCTGCGCCCGGCATGTGGTTCCGGCGAGGCGAGCAGGTTGTTCCTGCGTGCTTGGCAGGTGGTTCAGTTGGGTCTGGCAGGTGGTTTCGGTCTGTTTGGGGTGTGGTTCCAGCATCTCAGGCACATGGTTCTGGCACGTCTGAGAGGTGGTTCCGGCTGGCCCAACAGGTGTTTCTGGAGTCTCTGCCAAGTGGTTCTGGCGTAGCTGGCAGGTGATGTTGGCGTGACTGGCAGGTGGTTCCAGCCAGCCCGGCAGGTGTTTCCGGAGTGTTCACCAACTGGCTGTGGCGTAGCCGGCAGGTGATTTTGGCGTGTCCGACAGGTGGTTCTGGCGAGTCGAGCAGGTGCTTCCGGCATGCTCGGCAGGTGCTTCTGGTGTCAATGGCATGTGGTTCTGGCAGGTCTGAGAGGTGGTTCCGGCATGCCTGACAGGTGATTCCGGAGTGTTCGCCAAGCGGTTCTGGCATAGGCGGCAGGTGATTTTGCCATGTCCAGAATGTGGTTCCAGCGAGTCGAACATGTGGTTCCGGCGTGTCCGGCAGGTGTTTCCGGTCTGTCCAGCAGGTGGTTCTGGGGTGTCCGGCATGAGGTTCTGGCACGTCTGAGAGGTGGTTCCGGCCGGCCCGACATGCGTTTCCGGAGTGTCCGCCACGTGGTTCAGGCACGTCTGAGAGGTGGTTCCAGCATGCCCGGCAGGTTTTCCCGGAGAGTCCTCCAAGTGGTTCTGGCGTAGCCCGCAGGTGATTTTGGTGTGTCCGGCAGGTTGTTCCGTTCTGTCCGATAGGTTGTTCCGGCATGTCCAGCACGTGCTTCTGGCACTTCTGAGAGGTGGTTCTGGCATGCCGGGCAGGTTATTCCGGAGTGTCCGGTAAGTGGTTCTGGTGTAGCCGGCAGTTCATTTTGGCGTGTCTGGCACATGGGTCCTGCGAGTCGAGCAGGTGGTTCCGGCGTGCTCGGCAGGTGGTCCAGGCATGTCCGGCAGGTGGTTCCAGTCTGTCCAGGACGTGGTTCCAGCGTGTCCGGCACGTGGTTCTCTTACGTCTGAGAGGTGGTTCCTGCATGCCTGGCAGGTTATTGCGGATTGTCTGCCAGGTGGTTCTCTCATAGCCAGCTGTTGATTTTGGCCTGTCAGGCAGGTGGTTCTGGTGAGTCCAGCAGGTGGCTCCGGCGTGCTCGGCAGGTGGTTCTGGCATGTCTGGCAGGTGGTTCCGGCGAGTTGAGCAGCTGGTTCCAGCCTGTCCGTCAGGTTAGGGTTAGGGATAGGGTTAGGGTTACGGTTAGGGTTAGGGTTTAGGGTTTGGGGTTAGGGGTTAGGGTTAGGGGTAGGGTTAGGGTTAGGGTTACGGTTGGGTTAGGGTTTAGGGTTAGGCTTAGGGTTAGGGGTTAGGGTTAGGGTTAGGGTTTGGGGATAGGGTTAGGGTTAGGGTTAGGGTTAGGGCCCGGCACGTGGTTCCGGCGAGGCGAGCAGGTGGCTCCGGCGCGCCCGGCAGGTGCTTCTGCTGGGCCTGGCAGGTGGTTCCGGCGAGGCGAGCAGGTGGCTCCAGCGCGCCGGGCAGGTGGTTCCGGCGAGGCGAGCAGGTGGCTCCGGCGCGCTCGGCAGGTGCTTCCGCTGCGCCCGGCATGTGGTTCCGGGAGGCGAGCAGGTTGTTCCTGCGTGCTTGGCAGGTGGTTCAGTTGGGTCTGGCAGGTGGTTTCGGTCTGCTCAGCGTGTGGTTCCAGCATCTCAGGCACATGGTTCTGGCACGTCTGAGAGGTGGTTCCGGCTGGCACAACAGGTGTTTCTGGAGTCTCCGCCAAGTGGTTCTGGCGTAGCTGGCAGGTGATGTTGGCGTGACTGGCAGGTGGTTCCAGCCAGCCCGGCAGGTGTTTCCGGAGTGTTCACCAACTGGCTGTGGCGTAGCCGGCAGGTGATTTTGGCGTGTCCGACAGGTGGTTCTGGCGAGTCGAGCAGGTGCTTCCGGCATGCTCGGCAGGTGCTTCCGGTGTCATTGGCATGTGGTTCTGGCAGGTCTGAGGGGTGGTTCCGGCATGCCTGACAGGTGATTCCGGAGTGTTCGCCAAGCGGTTCTGGCATAGGCGGCAGGTGATTTTGCCATGTCCAGAATGTGGTTCCAGCGAGTCGAACATGTGGTTCCGGCGTGTCCGGCAGGTGTTTCCGGTCTGTCCAGCAGGTGGTTCTGGGGTGTCCGGCATGAGGTTCTGGCACGTCTGAGAGGTGGTTCCGGCCGGCCCGACGTGCGTTTCCGGAGTGTCCGCCACGTGGTTCAGGCACGTCTGAGAGGTGGTTCCAGCATGCCCGGCAGGTTTTCCCGGAGAGTCCTCCAAGTGGTTCTGGCGTAGCCCGCAGGTGATTTTGGTGTGTCCGGCACGTTGTTCCGTTCTGTCCGATAGGTTGTTCCGGCATGTCCAGCACGTGCTTCTGGCACTTCTGAGAGGTGGTTCTGGCATGCCGGGCAGGTTATTCCGGAGTGTCCGGTAAGTGGTTCTGGTGTAGCCGGCAGTTCATTTTGGCGTGTCTGGCACATGGGTCCTGCGAGTCGAGCAGGTGGTTCCGGCGTGCTCGGCAGGTGGTCCAGGCATGTCCGGCAGGTGGTTCCAGTCTGTCCAGGACGTGGTTCCAGCGTGTCCGGCACGTGGTTCTCTTACGTCTGAGAGGTGGTTCCTGCATGCCTGGCAGGTTATTGCGGATTGTCTGCCAGGTGGTTCTCTCATAGCCAGCTGTTGATTTTGGCCTGTCAGGCGGGTGGTTCTGGTGAGTCCAGCAGGTGGCTCCGGCGTGCTCGGCAGGTGGTTCTGGCATGTCTGGCAGGTGGTTCCGGCGAGTTGAGCAGCTGGTTCCAGCCTGTCCGTCAGGTTAGGGTTAGGGATAGGGTTAGGGTTACGGTTAGGGTTAGGGTTTAGGGTTTGGGGTTAGGGGTTAGGGTTAGGGGTAGGGTTAGGGTTAGGGTTACGGTTGGGTTAGGGTTTAGGGTTAGGCTTAGGGTTAGGGGTTAGGGTTAGGGTTAGGGTTTGGGGATAGGGTTAGGGTTAGGGTTAGGGTTAGGGCCCGGCACGTGGTTCCGGCGAGGCGAGCAGGTGGCTCCGGCGCGCCCGGCAGGTGCTTCTGCTGGGCCTGGCAGGTGGTTCCGGCGAGGCGAGCAGGTGGCTCCGGCGCGCCGGGCAGGTGGTTCCGGCGAGGCGAGCAGGTGGCTCCGGCGCGCTCGGCAGGTGCTTCCGCTGCGCCCGGCATGTGGTTCCGGCGAGGCGAGCAGGTTGTTCCTGCGTGCTTGGCAGGTGGTTCAGTTGGGTCTGGCAGGTGGTTTCGGTCTGTTCGGGGTGTGGTTCCAGCATCTCAGGCACATGGTTCTGGCACGTCTGAGAGGTGGTTCCGGCTGGCCCAACAGGTGTTTCTGGAGTCTCCGCCAAGTGGTTCTGGCGTAGCTGGCAGGTGATGTTGGCGTGACTGGCAGGTGGTTCCAGCCAGCCCGGCAGGTGTTTCCGGAGTGTTCACCAACTGGCTGTGGCGTAGCCGGCAGGTGATTTTGGCGTGTCCGACAGGTGGTTCTGGCGAGTCGAGCAGGTGCTTCCGGCATGCTCGGCAGGTGCTTCCGGTGTCATTGGCATGTGGTTCTGGCAGGTCTGAGAGGTGGTTCCGGCATGCCTGACAGGTGATTCCGGAGTGTTCGCCAAGCGGTTCTGGCATAGGCGGCAGGTGATTTTGCCATGTCCAGAATGTGGTTCCAGCGAGTCGAACATGTGGTTCCGGCGTGTCCGGCAGGTGTTTCCGGTCTGTCCAGCAGGTGGTTCTGGGGTGTCCGGCATGAGGTTCTGGCACGTCTGAGAGGTGGTTCCGGCCGGCCCGACGTGCGTTTCCGGAGTGTCCGCCACGTGGTTCAGGCACGTCTGAGAGGTGGTTCCAGCATGCCCGGCAGGTTTTCCCGGAGAGTCCTCCAAGTGGTTCTGGCGTAGCCCGCAGGTGATTTTGGTGTGTCCGGCACGTTGTTCCGTTCTGTCCGATAGGTTGTTCCGGCATGTCCAGCACGTGCTTCTGGCACTTCTGAGAGGTGGTTCTGGCATGCCGGGCAGGTTATTCCGGAGTGTCCGGTAAGTGGTTCTGGTGTAGCCGGCAGTTCATTTTGGCGTGTCTGGCACATGGGTCCTGCGAGTCGAGCAGGTGGTTCCGGCGTGCTCGGCAGGTGGTCCAGGCATGTCCGGCAGGTGGTTCCAGTCTGTCCAGGACGTGGTTCCAGCGTGTCCGGCACGTGGTTCTCTTACGTCTGAGAGGTGGTTCCTGCATGCCTGGCAGGTTATTGCGGATTGTCTGCCAGGTGGTTCTCTCATAGCCAGCTGTTGATTTTGGCCTGTCAGGCAGGTGGTTCTGGTGAGTCCAGCAGGTGGCTCCGGCGTGCTCGGCAGGTGGTTCTGGCATGTCTGGCAGGTGGTTCCGGCGAGTTGAGCAGCTGGTTCCAGCCTGTCCGTCAGGTTAGGGTTAGGGATAGGGTTAGGGTTACGGTTAGGGTTAGGGTTTAGGGTTTGGGGTTAGGGGTTAGGGTTAGGGGTAGGGTTAGGGTTAGGGTTACGGTTGGGTTAGGGTTTAGGGTTAGGCTTAGGGTTAGGGGTTAGGGTTAGGGTTAGGGTTTGGGGATAGGGTTAGGGTTAGGGTTAGGGCCCGGCACGTGGTTCCGGCGAGGCGAGCAGGTGGCTCCGGCGCGCCCGGCAGGTGCTTCTGCTGGGCCTGGCAGGTCGTTCCGGCGAGGCGAGCAGGTGGCTCCGGCGCGCCGGGCAGGTGGTTCCGGCGAGGCGAGCAGGTGGCTCCGGCGCGCTCGGCAGGTGCTTCCGCTGCGCCCGGCAGGTGGTTCCGGCGAGGCGAGCAGGTTGTTCCTGCGTGCTTGGCAGGTGGTTCAGTTGGGTCTGGCAGGTGGTTTCGGTCTGTTCGGGGTGTGGTTCCAGCATCTCAGGCACATGGTTCTGGCACGTCTGAGAGGTGGTTCCGGCTGGCCCAACAGGTGTTTCTGGAGTCTCCGCCAAGTGGTTCTGGCGTAGCTGGCAGGTGATGTTGGCGTGACTGGCAGGTGGTTCCAGCCAGCCCGGCAGGTGTTTCCGGAGTGTTCACCAACTGGCTGTGGCGTAGCCGGCAGGTGATTTTGGCGTGTCCGACAGGTGGTTCTGGCGAGTCGAGCAGGTGCTTCCGGCATGCTCGGCAGGTGCTTCCGGTGTCATTGGCATGTGGTTCTGGCAGGTCTGAGAGGTGGTTCCGGCATGCCTGACAGGTGATTCCGGAGTGTTCGCCAAGCGGTTCTGGCATAGGCGGCAGGTGATTTTGCCATGTCCAGAATGTGGTTCCAGCGAGTCGAACATGTGGTTCCGGCGTGTCCGGCAGGTGTTTCCGGTCTGTCCAGCAGGTGGTTCTGGGGTGTCCGGCATGAGGTTCTGGCACGTCTGAGAGGTGGTTCCGGCCGGCCCGACGTGCGTTTCCGGAGTGTCCGCCACGTGGTTCAGGCACGTCTGAGAGGTGGTTCCAGCATGCCCGGCAGGTTTTCCCGGAGAGTCCTCCAAGTGGTTCTGGCGTAGCCCGCAGGTGATTTTGGTGTGTCCGGCACGTTGTTCCGTTCTGTCCGATAGGTTGTTCCGGCATGTCCAGCACGTGCTTCTGGCACTTCTGAGAGGTGGTTCTGGCATGCCGGGCAGGTTATTCCGGAGTGTCCGGTAAGTGGTTCTGGTGTAGCCGGCAGTTCATTTTGGCGTGTCTGGCACATGGGTCCTGCGAGTCGAGCAGGTGGTTCCGGCGTGCTCGGCAGGTGGTCCAGGCATGTCCGGCAGGTGGTTCCAGTCTGTCCAGGACGTGGTTCCAGCGTGTCCGGCACGTGGTTCTCTTACGTCTGAGAGGTGGTTCCTGCATGCCTGGCAGGTTATTGCGGATTGTCTGCCAGGTGGTTCTCTCATAGCCAGCTGTTGATTTTGGCCTGTCAGGCGGGTGGTTCTGGTGAGTCCAGCAGGTGGCTCCGGCGTGCTCGGCAGGTGGTTCTGGCATGTCTGGCAGGTGGTTCCGGCGAGTTGAGCAGCTGGTTCCAGCCTGTCCGTCAGGTTAGGGTTAGGGATAGGGTTAGGGTTACGGTTAGGGTTAGGGTTTAGGGTTTGGGGTTAGGGGTTAGGGTTAGGGGTAGGGTTAGGGTTAGGGTTACGGTTGGGTTAGGGTTTAGGGTTAGGCTTAGGGTTAGGGGTTAGGGTTAGGGTTAGGGTTTGGGGATAGGGTTAGGGTTAGGGTTAGGGTTAGGGCCCGGCACGTGGTTCCGGCGAGGCGAGCAGGTGGCTCCGGCGCGCCCGGCAGGTGCTTCTGCTGGGCCTGGCAGGTGGTTCCGGCGAGGCGAGCAGGTGGCTCCGGCGCGCCGGGCAGGTGGTTCCGGCGAGGCGAGCAGGTGGCTCCGGCGCGCTCGGCAGGTGCTTCCGCTGCGCCCGGCAGGTGGTTCCGGCGAGGCGAGCAGGTTGTTCCTGCGTGCTTGGCAGGTGGTTCAGTTGGGTCTGGCAGGTGGTTTCGGTCTGTTCGGGGTGTGGTTCCAGCATCTCAGGCACATGGTTCTGGCACGTCTGAGAGGTGGTTCCGGCTGGCCCAACAGGTGTTTCTGGAGTCTCCGCCAAGTGGTTCTGGCGTAGCTGGCAGGTGATGTTGGCGTGACTGGCAGGTGGTTCCAGCCAGCCCGGCAGGTGTTTCCGGAGTGTTCACCAACTGGCTGTGGCGTAGCCGGCAGGTGATTTTGGCGTGTCCGACAGGTGGTTCTGGCGAGTCGAGCAGGTGCTTCCGGCATGCTCGGCAGGTGCTTCCGGTGTCATTGGCATGTGGTTCTGGCAGGTCTGAGAGGTGGTTCCGGCATGCCTGACAGGTGATTCCGGAGTGTTCGCCAAGCGGTTCTGGCATAGGCGGCAGGTGATTTTGCCATGTCCAGAATGTGGTTCCAGCGAGTCGAACATGTGGTTCCGGCGTGTCCGGCAGGTGTTTCCGGTCTGTCCAGCAGGTGGTTCTGGGGTGTCCGGCATGAGGTTCTGGCACGTCTGAGAGGTGGTTCCGGCCGGCCCGACGTGCGTTTCCGGAGTGTCCGCCACGTGGTTCAGGCACGTCTGAGAGGTGGTTCCAGCATGCCCGGCAGGTTTTCCCGGAGAGTCCTCCAAGTGGTTCTGGCGTAGCCCGCAGGTGATTTTGGTGTGTCCGGCACGTTGTTCCGTTCTGTCCGATAGGTTGTTCCGGCATGTCCAGCACGTGCTTCTGGCACTTCTGAGAGGTGGTTCTGGCATGCCGGGCAGGTTATTCCGGAGTGTCCGGTAAGTGGTTCTGGTGTAGCCGGCAGTTCATTTTGGCGTGTCTGGCACATGGGTCCTGCGAGTCGAGCAGGTGGTTCCGGCATGCTCGGCAGGTGGTCCAGGCATGTCCGGCAGGTGGTTCCAGTCTGTCCAGGACGTGGTTCCAGCGTGTCCGGCACGTGGTTCTCTTACGTCTGAGAGGTGGTTCCTGCATGCCTGGCAGGTTATTGCGGATTGTCTGCCAGGTGGTTCTCTCATAGCCAGCTGTTGATTTTGGCCTGTCAGGCGGGTGGTTCTGGTGAGTCCAGCAGGTGGCTCCGGCGTGCTCGGCAGGTGGTTCTGGCATGTCTGGCAGGTGGTTCCGGCGAGTTGAGCAGCTGGTTCCAGCCTGTCCGTCAGGTTAGGGTTAGGGATAGGGTTAGGGTTACGGTTAGGGTTAGGGTTTAGGGTTTGGGGTTAGGGGTTAGGGTTAGGGGAAGGGTTAGGGTTAGGGTTACGGTTGGGTTAGGGTTTAGGGTTAGGCTTAGGGTTAGGGGTTAGGGTTAGGGTTAGGGTTTGGGGATAGGGTTAGGGTTAGGGTTAGGGTTAGGGCCCGGCACGTGGTTCCGGCGAGGCGAGCAGGTGGCTGCGGCGCGCTCGGCAGGTGCTTCCGCTGGGCCCGGCAGGTGGTTCCGGCGAGGTGAGCAGGTGGCTCCGGCGCGCTCGGCACGTGCTTCCGCTGGGCCCGGCAGGTGGTTCCGGCGAGGCGAGCAGGTGGCTCCGGCGCGCTCGCCAGGTGCTTCCGCTGCGCCCGGCATGTGGTTCCGGCGAGGCGAGCAGGTAGTTCCTGCGTGCTTGGCAGGTTGTTCAGTTGGGTCTGGCAGGTGGTTTCGGTCTGTTTGGGGTGTGGTTCCAGCATCTCAGGCACATGGTTCTGGCACGTCTGAGAGGTGGTTCCGGCTGGCCCAACAGGTGTTTCTGGAGTCTCCGCCAAGTGGTTCTGGCGTAGCTGGCAGGTGATGTTGGCGTGACTGGCAGGTGGTTCCAGCCAGCCCGGCAGGTGTTTCCGGAGTGTTCACCAACTGGCTGTGGCGTAGCCGGCAGGTGATTTTGGCGTGTCCGACAGGTGGTTCTGGCGAGTCGAGCAGGTGCTTCCGGCATGCTCGGCAGGTGCTTCCGGTGTCAATGGCATGTGGTTCTGGCAGGTCTGAGAGGTGGTTCCGGCATGCCTGACAGGTGATTCCGGAGTGTTCGCCAAGCGGTTCTGGCATAGGCGGCAGGTGATTTTGCCATGTCCAGAATGTGGTTCCAGCGAGTCGAACATGTGGTTCCGGCGTGTCCGGCAGGTGTTTCCGGTCTGTCCAGCAGGTGGTTCTGGGGTGTCCGGCATGAGGTTCTGGCACGTCTGAGAGGTGGTTCCGGCCGGCCCGACATGCGTTTCCGGAGTGTCCGCCACGTGGTTCAGGCACGTCTGAGAGGTGGTTCCAGCATGCCCGGCAGGTTTTCCCGGAGAGTCCTCCAAGTGGTTCTGGCGTAGCCCGCAGGTGATTTTGGTGTGTCCGGCACGTTGTTCCGTTCTGTCCGATAGGTTGTTCCGGCATGTCCAGCACGTGCTTCTGGCACTTCTGAGAGGTGGTTCTGGCATGCCGGGCAGGTTATTCCGGAGTGTCCGGTAAGTGGTTCTGGTGTAGCCGGCAGTTCATTTTGGCGTGTCTGGCACATGGGTCCTGCGAGTCGAGCAGGTGGTTCCGGCGTGCTCGGCAGGTGGTCCAGGCATGTCCGGCAGGTGGTTCCAGTCTGTCCAGGACGTGGTTCCAGCGTGTCCGGCACGTGGTTCTCTTACGTCTGAGAGGTGGTTCCTGCATGCCTGGCAGGTTATTGCGGATTGTCTGCCAGGTGGTTCTCTCATAGCCAGCTGTTGATTTTGGCCTGTCAGGCGGGTGGTTCTGGTGAGTCCAGCAGGTGGCTCCGGCGTGCTCGGCAGGTGGTTCTGGCATGTCTGGCAGGTGGTTCCGGCGAGTTGAGCAGCTGGTTCCAGCCTGTCCGTCAGGTTAGGGTTAGGGATAGGGTTAGGGTTACGGTTAGGGTTAGGGTTTAGGGTTTGGGGTTAGGGGTTAGGGTTAGGGGTAGGGTTAGGGTTAGGGTTACGGTTGGGTTAGGGTTTAGGGTTAGGCTTAGGGTTAGGGGTTAGGGTTAGGGTTAGGGTTTGGGGATAGGGTTAGGGTTAGGGTTAGGGTTAGGGCCTGGCACGTGGTTCCGGCGAGGCGAGCAGGTGGCTCCGGCGCGCCCGGCAGGTGCTTCTGCTGGGCCTGGCAGGTGGTTCCGGCGAGGCGAGCAGGTGGCTCCGGCGCGCCGGGCAGGTGGTTCCGGCGAGGCGAGCAGGTGGCTCCGGCGCGCTCAGCAGGTGCTTCCGCTGCGCCCGGCATGTGGTTCCGGCGAGGCGAGCAGGTTGTTCCTGCGTGCTTGGCAGGTGGTTCAGTTGGGTCTGGCAGGTGGTTTCGGTCTGTTTGGGGTGTGGTTCCAGCATCTCAGGCACATGGTTCTGGCACGTCTGAGAGGTGGTTCCGGCTGGCCCAACAGGTGTTTCTGGAGTCTCTGCCAAGTGGTTCTGGCGTAGCTGGCAGGTGATGTTGGCGTGACTGGCAGGTGGTTCCAGCCAGCCCGGCAGGTGTTTCCGGAGTGTTCACCAACTGGCTGTGGCGTAGCCGGCAGGTGATTTTGGCGTGTCCGACAGGTGGTTCTGGCGAGTCGAGCAGGTGCTTCCGGCATGCTCGGCAGGTGCTTCTGGTGTCAATGGCATGTGGTTCTGGCAGGTCTGAGAGGTGGTTCCGGCATGCCTGACAGGTGATTCCGGAGTGTTCGCCAAGCGGTTCTGGCATAGGCGGCAGGTGATTTTGCCATGTCCAGAATGTGGTTCCAGCGAGTCGAACATGTGGTTCCGGCGTGTCCGGCAGGTGTTTCCGGTCTGTCCAGCAGGTGGTTCTGGGGTGTCCGGCATGAGGTTCTGGCACGTCTGAGAGGTGGTTCCGGCCGGCCCGACATGCGTTTCCGGAGTGTCCGCCACGTGGTTCAGGCACGTCTGAGAGGTGGTTCCAGCATGCCCGGCAGGTTTTCCCGGAGAGTCCTCCAAGTGGTTCTGGCGTAGCCCGCAGGTGATTTTGGTGTGTCCGGCAGGTTGTTCCGTTCTGTCCGATAGGTTGTTCCGGCATGTCCAGCACGTGCTTCTGGCACTTCTGAGAGGTGGTTCTGGCATGCCGGGCAGGTTATTCCGGAGTGTCCGGTAAGTGGTTCTGGTGTAGCCGGCAGTTCATTTTGGCGTGTCTGGCACATGGGTCCTGCGAGTCGAGCAGGTGGTTCCGGCGTGCTCGGCAGGTGGTCCAGGCATGTCCGGCAGGTGGTTCCAGTCTGTCCAGGACGTGGTTCCAGCGTGTCCGGCACGTGGTTCTCTTACGTCTGAGAGGTGGTTCCTGCATGCCTGGCAGGTTATTGCGGATTGTCTGCCAGGTGGTTCTCTCATAGCCAGCTGTTGATTTTGGCCTGTCAGGCAGGTGGTTCTGGTGAGTCCAGCAGGTGGCTCCGGCGTGCTCGGCAGGTGGTTCTGGCATGTCTGGCAGGTGGTTCCGGCGAGTTGAGCAGCTGGTTCCAGCCTGTCCGTCAGGTTAGGGTTAGGGATAGGGTTAGGGTTACGGTTAGGGTTAGGGTTTAGGGTTTGGGGTTAGGGGTTAGGGTTAGGGGTAGGGTTAGGGTTAGGGTTACGGTTGGGTTAGGGTTTAGGGTTAGGCTTAGGGTTAGGGGTTAGGGTTAGGGTTAGGGTTTGGGGATAGGGTTAGGGTTAGGGTTAGGGTTAGGGCCCGGCACGTGGTTCCGGCGAGGCGAGCAGGTGGCTCCGGCGCGCCCGGCAGGTGCTTCTGCTGGGCCTGGCAGGTGGTTCCGGCGAGGCGAGCAGGTGGCTCCAGCGCGCCGGGCAGGTGGTTCCGGCGAGGCGAGCAGGTGGCTCCGGCGCGCTCGGCAGGTGCTTCCGCTGCGCCCGGCATGTGGTTCCGGGAGGCGAGCAGGTTGTTCCTGCGTGCTTGGCAGGTGGTTCAGTTGGGTCTGGCAGGTGGTTTCGGTCTGCTCAGCGTGTGGTTCCAGCATCTCAGGCACATGGTTCTGGCACGTCTGAGAGGTGGTTCCGGCTGGCACAACAGGTGTTTCTGGAGTCTCCGCCAAGTGGTTCTGGCGTAGCTGGCAGGTGATGTTGGCGTGACTGGCAGGTGGTTCCAGCCAGCCCGGCAGGTGTTTCCGGAGTGTTCACCAACTGGCTGTGGCGTAGCCGGCAGGTGATTTTGGCGTGTCCGACAGGTGGTTCTGGCGAGTCGAGCAGGTGCTTCCGGCATGCTCGGCAGGTGCTTCCGGTGTCATTGGCATGTGGTTCTGGCAGGTCTGAGGGGTGGTTCCGGCATGCCTGACAGGTGATTCCGGAGTGTTCGCCAAGCGGTTCTGGCATAGGCGGCAGGTGATTTTGCCATGTCCAGAATGTGGTTCCAGCGAGTCGAACATGTGGTTCCGGCGTGTCCGGCAGGTGTTTCCGGTCTGTCCAGCAGGTGGTTCTGGGGTGTCCGGCATGAGGTTCTGGCACGTCTGAGAGGTGGTTCCGGCCGGCCCGACGTGCGTTTCCGGAGTGTCCGCCACGTGGTTCAGGCACGTCTGAGAGGTGGTTCCAGCATGCCCGGCAGGTTTTCCCGGAGAGTCCTCCAAGTGGTTCTGGCGTAGCCCGCAGGTGATTTTGGTGTGTCCGGCACGTTGTTCCGTTCTGTCCGATAGGTTGTTCCGGCATGTCCAGCACGTGCTTCTGGCACTTCTGAGAGGTGGTTCTGGCATGCCGGGCAGGTTATTCCGGAGTGTCCGGTAAGTGGTTCTGGTGTAGCCGGCAGTTCATTTTGGCGTGTCTGGCACATGGGTCCTGCGAGTCGAGCAGGTGGTTCCGGCGTGCTCGGCAGGTGGTCCAGGCATGTCCGGCAGGTGGTTCCAGTCTGTCCAGGACGTGGTTCCAGCGTGTCCGGCACGTGGTTCTCTTACGTCTGAGAGGTGGTTCCTGCATGCCTGGCAGGTTATTGCGGATTGTCTGCCAGGTGGTTCTCTCATAGCCAGCTGTTGATTTTGGCCTGTCAGGCGGGTGGTTCTGGTGAGTCCAGCAGGTGGCTCCGGCGTGCTCGGCAGGTGGTTCTGGCATGTCTGGCAGGTGGTTCCGGCGAGTTGAGCAGCTGGTTCCAGCCTGTCCGTCAGGTTAGGGTTAGGGATAGGGTTAGGGTTACGGTTAGGGTTAGGGTTTAGGGTTTGGGGTTAGGGGTTAGGGTTAGGGGTAGGGTTAGGGTTAGGGTTACGGTTGGGTTAGGGTTTAGGGTTAGGCTTAGGGTTAGGGGTTAGGGTTAGGGTTAGGGTTTGGGGATAGGGTTAGGGTTAGGGTTAGGGTTAGGGCCCGGCACGTGGTTCCGGCGAGGCGAGCAGGTGGCTCCGGCGCGCCCGGCAGGTGCTTCTGCTGGGCCTGGCAGGTGGTTCCGGCGAGGCGAGCAGGTGGCTCCGGCGCGCCGGGCAGGTGGTTCCGGCGAGGCGAGCAGGTGGCTCCGGCGCGCTCGGCAGGTGCTTCCGCTGCGCCCGGCATGTGGTTCCGGCGAGGCGAGCAGGTTGTTCCTGCGTGCTTGGCAGGTGGTTCAGTTGGGTCTGGCAGGTGGTTTCGGTCTGTTCGGGGTGTGGTTCCAGCATCTCAGGCACATGGTTCTGGCACGTCTGAGAGGTGGTTCCGGCTGGCCCAACAGGTGTTTCTGGAGTCTCCGCCAAGTGGTTCTGGCGTAGCTGGCAGGTGATGTTGGCGTGACTGGCAGGTGGTTCCAGCCAGCCCGGCAGGTGTTTCCGGAGTGTTCACCAACTGGCTGTGGCGTAGCCGGCAGGTGATTTTGGCGTGTCCGACAGGTGGTTCTGGCGAGTCGAGCAGGTGCTTCCGGCATGCTCGGCAGGTGCTTCCGGTGTCATTGGCATGTGGTTCTGGCAGGTCTGAGAGGTGGTTCCGGCATGCCTGACAGGTGATTCCGGAGTGTTCGCCAAGCGGTTCTGGCATAGGCGGCAGGTGATTTTGCCATGTCCAGAATGTGGTTCCAGCGAGTCGAACATGTGGTTCCGGCGTGTCCGGCAGGTGTTTCCGGTCTGTCCAGCAGGTGGTTCTGGGGTGTCCGGCATGAGGTTCTGGCACGTCTGAGAGGTGGTTCCGGCCGGCCCGACGTGCGTTTCCGGAGTGTCCGCCACGTGGTTCAGGCACGTCTGAGAGGTGGTTCCAGCATGCCCGGCAGGTTTTCCCGGAGAGTCCTCCAAGTGGTTCTGGCGTAGCCCGCAGGTGATTTTGGTGTGTCCGACACGTTGTTCCGTTCTGTCCGATAGGTTGTTCCGGCATGTCCAGCACGTGCTTCTGGCACTTCTGAGAGGTGGTTCTGGCATGCCGGGCAGGTTATTCCGGAGTGTCCGGTAAGTGGTTCTGGTGTAGCCGGCAGTTCATTTTGGCGTGTCTGGCACATGGGTCCTGCGAGTCGAGCAGGTGGTTCCGGCGTGCTCGGCAGGTGGTCCAGGCATGTCCGGCAGGTGGTTCCAGTCTGTCCAGGACGTGGTTCCAGCGTGTCCGGCACGTGGTTCTCTTACGTCTGAGAGGTGGTTCCTGCATGCCTGGCAGGTTATTGCGGATTGTCTGCCAGGTGGTTCTCTCATAGCCAGCTGTTGATTTTGGCCTGTCAGGCAGGTGGTTCTGGTGAGTCCAGCAGGTGGCTCCGGCGTGCTCGGCAGGTGGTTCTGGCATGTCTGGCAGGTGGTTCCGGCGAGTTGAGCAGCTGGTTCCAGCCTGTCCGTCAGGTTAGGGTTAGGGATAGGGTTAGGGTTACGGTTAGGGTTAGGGTTTAGGGTTTGGGGTTAGGGGTTAGGGTTAGGGGTAGGGTTAGGGTTAGGGTTACGGTTGGGTTAGGGTTTAGGGTTAGGCTTAGGGTTAGGGGTTAGGGTTAGGGTTAGGGTTTGGGGATAGGGTTAGGGTTAGGGTTAGGGCCCGGCACGTGGTTCCGGCGAGGCGAGCAGGTGGCTCCGGCGCGCCCGGCAGGTGCTTCTGCTGGGCCTGGCAGGTCGTTCCGGCGAGGCGAGCAGGTGGCTCCGGCGCGCCGGGCAGGTGGTTCCGGCGAGGCGAGCAGGTGGCTCCGGCGCGCTCGGCAGGTGCTTCCGCTGCGCCCGGCAGGTGGTTCCGGCGAGGCGAGCAGGTTGTTCCTGCGTGCTTGGCAGGTGGTTCAGTTGGGTCTGGCAGGTGGTTTCGGTCTGTTCGGGGTGTGGTTCCAGCATCTCAGGCACATGGTTCTGGCACGTCTGAGAGGTGGTTCCGGCTGGCCCAACAGGTGTTTCTGGAGTCTCCGCCAAGTGGTTCTGGCGTAGCTGGCAGGTGATGTTGGCGTGACTGGCAGGTGGTTCCAGCCAGCCCGGCAGGTGTTTCCGGAGTGTTCACCAACTGGCTGTGGCGTAGCCGGCAGGTGATTTTGGCGTGTCCGACAGGTGGTTCTGGCGAGTCGAGCAGGTGCTTCCGGCATGCTCGGCAGGTGCTTCCGGTGTCATTGGCATGTGGTTCTGGCAGGTCTGAGAGGTGGTTCCGGCATGCCTGACAGGTGATTCCGGAGTGTTCGCCAAGCGGTTCTGGCATAGGCGGCAGGTGATTTTGCCATGTCCAGAATGTGGTTCCAGCGAGTCGAACATGTGGTTCCGGCGTGTCCGGCAGGTGTTTCCGGTCTGTCCAGCAGGTGGTTCTGGGGTGTCCGGCATGAGGTTCTGGCACGTCTGAGAGGTGGTTCCGGCCGGCCCGACGTGCGTTTCCGGAGTGTCCGCCACGTGGTTCAGGCACGTCTGAGAGGTGGTTCCAGCATGCCCGGCAGGTTTTCCCGGAGAGTCCTCCAAGTGGTTCTGGCGTAGCCCGCAGGTGATTTTGGTGTGTCCGGCACGTTGTTCCGTTCTGTCCGATAGGTTGTTCCGGCATGTCCAGCACGTGCTTCTGGCACTTCTGAGAGGTGGTTCTGGCATGCCGGGCAGGTTATTCCGGAGTGTCCGGTAAGTGGTTCTGGTGTAGCCGGCAGTTCATTTTGGCGTGTCTGGCACATGGGTCCTGCGAGTCGAGCAGGTGGTTCCGGCGTGCTCGGCAGGTGGTCCAGGCATGTCCGGCAGGTGGTTCCAGTCTGTCCAGGACGTGGTTCCAGCGTGTCCGGCACGTGGTTCTCTTACGTCTGAGAGGTGGTTCCTGCATGCCTGGCAGGTTATTGCGGATTGTCTGCCAGGTGGTTCTCTCATAGCCAGCTGTTGATTTTGGCCTGTCAGGCGGGTGGTTCTGGTGAGTCCAGCAGGTGGCTCCGGCGTGCTCGGCAGGTGGTTCTGGCATGTCTGGCAGGTGGTTCCGGCGAGTTGAGCAGCTGGTTCCAGCCTGTCCGTCAGGTTAGGGTTAGGGATAGGGTTAGGGTTACGGTTAGGGTTAGGGTTTAGGGTTTGGGGTTAGGGGTTAGGGTTAGGGGTAGGGTTAGGGTTAGGGTTACGGTTGGGTTAGGGTTTAGGGTTAGGCTTAGGGTTAGGGGTTAGGGTTAGGGTTAGGGTTTGGGGATAGGGTTAGGGTTAGGGTTAGGGTTAGGGCCCGGCACGTGGTTCCGGCGAGGCGAGCAGGTGGCTCCGGCGCGCCCGGCAGGTGCTTCTGCTGGGCCTGGCAGGTGGTTCCGGCGAGGCGAGCAGGTGGCTCCGGCGCGCCGGGCAGGTGGTTCCGGCGAGGCGAGCAGGTGGCTCCGGCGCGCTCGGCAGGTGCTTCCGCTGCGCCCGGCAGGTGGTTCCGGCGAGGCGAGCAGGTTGTTCCTGCGTGCTTGGCAGGTGGTTCAGTTGGGTCTGGCAGGTGGTTTCGGTCTGTTCGGGGTGTGGTTCCAGCATCTCAGGCACATGGTTCTGGCACGTCTGAGAGGTGGTTCCGGCTGGCCCAACAGGTGTTTCTGGAGTCTCCGCCAAGTGGTTCTGGCGTAGCTGGCAGGTGATGTTGGCGTGACTGGCAGGTGGTTCCAGCCAGCCCGGCAGGTGTTTCCGGAGTGTTCACCAACTGGCTGTGGCGTAGCCGGCAGGTGATTTTGGCGTGTCCGACAGGTGGTTCTGGCGAGTCGAGCAGGTGCTTCCGGCATGCTCGGCAGGTGCTTCCGGTGTCATTGGCATGTGGTTCTGGCAGGTCTGAGAGGTGGTTCCGGCATGCCTGACAGGTGATTCCGGAGTGTTCGCCAAGCGGTTCTGGCATAGGCGGCAGGTGATTTTGCCATGTCCAGAATGTGGTTCCAGCGAGTCGAACATGTGGTTCCGGCGTGTCCGGCAGGTGTTTCCGGTCTGTCCAGCAGGTGGTTCTGGGGTGTCCGGCATGAGGTTCTGGCACGTCTGAGAGGTGGTTCCGGCCGGCCCGACGTGCGTTTCCGGAGTGTCCGCCACGTGGTTCAGGCACGTCTGAGAGGTGGTTCCAGCATGCCCGGCAGGTTTTCCCGGAGAGTCCTCCAAGTGGTTCTGGCGTAGCCCGCAGGTGATTTTGGTGTGTCCGGCACGTTGTTCCGTTCTGTCCGATAGGTTGTTCCGGCATGTCCAGCACGTGCTTCTGGCACTTCTGAGAGGTGGTTCTGGCATGCCGGGCAGGTTATTCCGGAGTGTCCGGTAAGTGGTTCTGGTGTAGCCGGCAGTTCATTTTGGCGTGTCTGGCACATGGGTCCTGCGAGTCGAGCAGGTGGTTCCGGCATGCTCGGCAGGTGGTCCAGGCATGTCCGGCAGGTGGTTCCAGTCTGTCCAGGACGTGGTTCCAGCGTGTCCGGCACGTGGTTCTCTTACGTCTGAGAGGTGGTTCCTGCATGCCTGGCAGGTTATTGCGGATTGTCTGCCAGGTGGTTCTCTCATAGCCAGCTGTTGATTTTGGCCTGTCAGGCGGGTGGTTCTGGTGAGTCCAGCAGGTGGCTCCGGCGTGCTCGGCAGGTGGTTCTGGCATGTCTGGCAGGTGGTTCCGGCGAGTTGAGCAGCTGGTTCCAGCCTGTCCGTCAGGTTAGGGTTAGGGATAGGGTTAGGGTTACGGTTAGGGTTAGGGTTTAGGGTTTGGGGTTAGGGGTTAGGGTTAGGGGAAGGGTTAGGGTTAGGGTTACGGTTGGGTTAGGGTTTAGGGTTAGGCTTAGGGTTAGGGGTTAGGGTTAGGGTTAGGGTTTGGGGATAGGGTTAGGGTTAGGGTTAGGGTTAGGGCCCGGCACGTGGTTCCGGCGAGGCGAGCAGGTGGCTGCGGCGCGCTCGGCAGGTGCTTCCGCTGGGCCCGGCAGGTGGTTCCGGCGAGGTGAGCAGGTGGCTCCGGCGCGCTCGGCACGTGCTTCCGCTGGGCCCGGCAGGTGGTTCCGGCGAGGCGAGCAGGTGGCTCCGGCGCGCTCGCCAGGTGCTTCCGCTGCGCCCGGCATGTGGTTCCGGCGAGGCGAGCAGGTTGTTCCTGCGTGCTTGGCAGGTGGTTCAGTTGGGTCTGGCAGGTGGTTTCGGTCTGTTTGGGGTGTGGTTCCAGCATCTCAGGCACATGGTTCTGGCACGTCTGAGAGGTGGTTCCGGCTGGCCCAACAGGTGTTTCTGGAGTCTCCGCCAAGTGGTTCTGGCGTAGCTGGCAGGTGATGTTGGCGTGACTGGCAGGTGGTTCCAGCCAGCCCGGCAGGTGTTTCCGGAGTGTTCACCAACTGGCTGTGGCGTAGCCGGCAGGTGATTTTGGCGTGTCCGACAGGTGGTTCTGGCGAGTCGAGCAGGTGCTTCCGGCATGCTCGGCAGGTGCTTCCGGTGTCATTGGCATGTGGTTCTGGCAGGTCTGAGAGGTGGTTCCGGCATGCCTGACAGGTGATTCCGGAGTGTTCGCCAAGCGGTTCTGGCATAGGCGGCAGGTGATTTTGCCATGTCCAGAATGTGGTTCCAGCGAGTCGAACATGTGGTTCCGGCGTGTCCGGCAGGTGTTTCCGGTCTGTCCAGCAGGTGGTTCTGGGGTGTCCGGCATGAGGTTCTGGCACGTCTGAGAGGTGGTTCCGGCCGGCCCGACATGCGTTTCCGGAGTGTCCGCCACGTGGTTCAGGCACGTCTGAGAGGTGGTTCCAGCATGCCCGGCAGGTTTTCCCGGAGAGTCCTCCAAGTGGTTCTGGCGTAGCCCGCAGGTGATTTTGGTGTGTCCGGCAGGTTGTTCCGTTCTGTCCGATAGGTTGTTCCGGCATGTCCAGCACGTGCTTCTGGCACTTCTGAGAGGTGGTTCTGGCATGCCGGGCAGGTTATTCCGGAGTGTCCGGTAAGTGGTTCTGGTGTAGCCGGCAGTTCATTTTGGCGTGTCTGGCACATGGGTCCTGCGAGTCGAGCAGGTGGTTCCGGCGTGCTCGGCAGGTGGTCCAGGCATGTCCGGCAGGTGGTTCCAGTCTGTCCAGGACGTGGTTCCAGCGTGTCCGGCACGTGGTTCTCTTACGTCTGAGAGGTGGTTCCTGCATGCCTGGCAGGTTATTGCGGATTGTCTGCCAGGTGGTTCTCTCATAGCCAGCTGTTGATTTTGGCCTGTCAGGCAGGTGGTTCTGGTGAGTCCAGCAGGTGGCTCCGGCATGCTCGGCAGGTGGTTCTGGCCTGTCTGGCAGGTGGTTCCGGCGAGTTGAGCAGCTGGTTCCAGCCTGTCCGTCAGGTTAGGGTTAGGGATAGGGTTAGGGTTACGGTTAGGGTTAGGGTTTAGGGTTTGGGGTTAGGGGTTAGGGTTAGGGGTAGGGTTAGGGTTAGGGTTACGGTTGGGTTAGGGTTTAGGGTTAGGCTTAGGGTTAGGGGTTAGGGTTAGGGTTAGGGTTTGGGGATAGGGTTAGGGTTAGGGTTAGGGTTAGGGTTAGGGCCCGGCACGTGGTTCCGGCGAGGCAAGCAGGTGGCTCCGGCGCGCCCGGCAGGTGCTTCTGCTGGGCCTGGCAGGTGGTTCCGGCGAGGCGAGCAGGTGGCTCCGGCGCGCCGGGCAGGTGGTTCCGGCGAGGCGAGCAGGTGGCTCCGGCGTGCTCGGCAGGTGCTTCCGCTGCGCCCGGCATGTGGTTCCGGTGAGGCGAGCAGGTTGTTCCTGCGTGCTTGGCAGGTGGTTCAGTTGGGTCTGGCAGGTGGTTTCGGTCTGTTCGGGGTGTGGTTCCAGCATCTCAGGCACATGGTTCTGGCACGTCTGAGAGGTGGTTCCGGCTGGCCCAACAGGTGTTTCTGGAGTCTCCGCCAAGTGGTTCTGGCGTAGCTGGCAGGTGATGTTGGCGTGACTGGCAGGTGGTTCCAGCCAGCCCGGCAGGTGTTTCCGGAGTGTTCACCAACTGGCTGTGGCGTAGCCGGCAGGTGATTTTGGCGTGTCCGACAGGTGGTTCTGGCGAGTCGAGCAGGTGCTTCCGGCATGCTCGGCAGGTGCTTCCGGTGTCATTGGCATGTGTTTCTGGCAGGTCTGAGAGGTGGTTCCGGCATGCCTGACAGGTGATTCCGGAGTGTTCGCCAAGCGGTTCTGGCATAGGCGGCAGGTGATTTTGCCATGTCCAGAATGTGGTTCCAGCGAGTCGAACATGTGGTTCCGGCGTGTCCGGCAGGTGTTTCCGGTCTGTCCAGCAGGTGGTTCTGGGGTGTCCGGCATGAGGTTCTGGCACGTCTGAGAGGTGGTTCCGGCCGGCCCGACGTGCGTTTCCGGAGTGTCCGCCACGTGGTTCAGGCACGTCTGAGAGGTGGTTCCAGCATGCCCGGCAGGTTTTCCCGGAGAGTCCTCCAAGTGGTTCTGGCGTAGCCCGCAGGTGATTTTGGTGTGTCCGGCACGTTGTTCCGTTCTGTCCGATAGGTTGTTCCGGCATGTCCAGCACGTGCTTCTGGCACTTCTGAGAGGTGGTTCTGGCATGCCGGGCAGGTTATTCCGGAGTGTCCGGTAAGTGGTTCTGGTGTAGCCGGCAGTTCATTTTGGCGTGTCTGGCACATGGGTCCTGCGAGTCGAGCAGGTGGTTCCGGCGTGCTCGGCAGGTGGTCCAGGCATGTCCGGCAGGTGGTTCCAGTCTGTCCAGGACGTGGTTCCAGCGTGTCCGGCACGTGGTTCTCTTACGTCTGAGAGGTGGTTCCTGCATGCCTGGCAGGTTATTGCGGATTGTCTGCCAGGTGGTTCTCTCATAGCCAGCTGTTGATTTTGGCCTGTCAGGCGGGTGGTTCTGGTGAGTCCAGCAGGTGGCTCCGGCGTGCTCGGCAGGTGGTTCTGGCATGTCTGGCAGGTGGTTCCGGCGAGTTGAGCAGCTGGTTCCAGCCTGTCCGTCAGGTTAGGGTTAGGGATAGGGTTAGGGTTACGGTTAGGGTTAGGGTTTAGGGTTTGGGGTTAGGGGTTAGGGTTAGGGGTAGGGTTAGGGTTAGGGTTACGGTTGGGTTAGGGTTTAGGGTTAGGCTTAGGGTTAGGGGTTAGGGTTAGGGTTAGGGTTTGGGGATAGGGTTAGGGTTAGGGTTAGGGTTAGGGCCCGGCACGTGGTTCCGGCGAGGCGAGCAGGTGGCTCCGGCGCGCTCGGCAGGTGCTTCCGCTGGGCCCGGCAGGTGGTTCCGGCGAGGTGAGCAGGTGGCTCCGGCGCGCTCGGCACGTGCTTCCGCTGGGCCCGGCAGGTGGTTCCGGCGAGGCGAGCAGGTGGCTCCGGCGCGCTCGGCAGGTGCTTCCGCTGCGCCCGGCAGGTGGTTCCGGCGAGGCGAGCAGGTTGTTCCTGCGTGCTCGGCAGGTGGTTCAGTTGGGTCTGGCAGGTGGTTTCGGTCTGTTCGGGGTGTGGTTCCAGCATCTCAGGCACATGGTTCTGGCACGTCTGACAGGTGGTTCCGGCTGGCCCAACAGGTGTTTCTGGAGTCTCCGCCAAGTGGTTCTGGTGTAGCTGGCAGGTGGTTCCAGCCAGCCCGGCAGGTGTTTCCGGAGTGTTCACCAACTGGCTGTGGCGTAGCCGGCAGGTGATTTTGGCGTGTCCGACAGGTGGTTCTGGCGAGTCGAGCAGGTGCTTCCGGCATGCTCGGCAGGTGCTTCCGGTGTCATTGGCATGTGGTTCTGGCAGGTCTGAGAGGTGGTTCCGGCATGCCTGACAGGTGATTCCGGAGTGTTCGCCAAGCGGTTCTGGCATAGGCGGCAGGTGATTTTGCCATGTCCAGAATGTGGTTCCAGCGAGTCGAACATGTGGTTCCGGCGTGTCCGGCAGGTGTTTCCGGTCTGTCCAGCAGGTGGTTCTGGGGTGTCCGGCATGAGGTTCTGGCACGTCTGAGAGGTGGTTCCGGCCGGCCCGACATGCGTTTCCGGAATGTCCGCCACGTGGTTCAGGCACGTCTGAGAGGTGGTTCCAGCATGCCCGGCAGGTTTTCCCGGAGAGTCCTCCAAGTGGTTCTGGCGTAGCCCGCAGGTGATTTTGGTGTGTCCGGCACGTTGTTCCGTTCTGTCCGATAGGTTGTTCCGGCATGTCCAGCACGTGCTTCTGGCACTTCTGAGAGGTGGTTCTGGCATGCCGGGCAGGTTATTCCGGAGTGTCCGGTAAGTGGTTCTGGTGTAGCCGGCAGTTCATTTTGGCGTGTCTGGCACATGGGTCCTGCGAGTCGAGCAGGTGGTTCCGGCGTGCTCGGCAGGTGGTCCAGGCATGTCCGGCAGGTGGTTCCAGTCTGTCCAGGACGTGGTTCCAGCGTGTCCGGCACGTGGTTCTCTTACGTCTGAGAGGTGGTTCCTGCATGCCTGGCAGGTTATTGCGGATTGTCTGCCAGGTGGTTCTCTAATAGCCAGCTGTTGATTTTGGCCTGTCAGGCAGGTGGTTCTGGTGAGTCCAGCAGGTGGCTCCGGCATGCTCGGCAGGTGGTTCTGGCATGTCTGGCAGGTGGTTCCGGCGAGTTGAGCAGCTGGTTCCAGCCTGTCCGTCAGGTTAGGGTTAGGGATAGGGTTAGGGTTACGGTTAGGGTTAGGGTTTAGGGTTTGGGTTTAGGGGTTAGGGTTAGGGGTAGGGTTAGGGTTAGGGTTACGGTTGGGTTAGGGTTTAGGGTTAGGCTTAGGGTTAGGGGTTAGGGTTAGGGTTAGGGTTTGGGGATAGGGTTAGGGTTAGGGTTAGGGTTAGGGCCCGGCACGTGGTTCCGGCGAGGCAAGCAGGTGGCTCCGGCGCGCCCGGCAGGTGCTTCTGCTGGGCCTGGCAGGTGGTTCCGGCGAGGCGAGCAGGTGGCTCCGGCGCGCCGGGCAGGTGGTTCCGGCGAGGCGAGCAGGTGGCTCCGGCGTGCTCGGCAGGTGCTTCCGCTGCGCCCGGCATGTGGTTCCGGTGAGGCGAGCAGGTTGTTCCTGCGTGCTTGGCAGGTGGTTCAGTTGGGTCTGGCAGGTGGTTTCGGTCTGTTCGGGGTGTGGTTCCAGCATCTCAGGCACATGGTTCTGGCACGTCTGAGAGGTGGTTCCGGCTGGCCCAACAGGTGTTTCTGGAGTCTCCGCCAAGTGGTTCTGGCGTAGCTGGCAGGTGATGTTGGCGTGACTGGCAGGTGGTTCCAGCCAGCCCGGCAGGTGTTTCCGGAGTGTTCACCAACTGGCTGTGGCGTAGCCGGCAGGTGATTTTGGCGTGTCCGACAGGTGGTTCTGGCGAGTCGAGCAGGTGCTTCCGGCATGCTCGGCAGGTGCTTCCGGTGTCATTGGCATGTGTTTCTGGCAGGTCTGAGAGGTGGTTCCGGCATGCCTGACAGGTGATTCCGGAGTGTTCGCCAAGCGGTTCTGGCATAGGCGGCAGGTGATTTTGCCATGTCCAGAATGTGGTTCCAGCGAGTCGAACATGTGGTTCCGGCGTGTCCGGCAGGTGTTTCCGGTCTGTCCAGCAGGTGGTTCTGGGGTGTCCGGCATGAGGTTCTGGCACGTCTGAGAGGTGGTTCCGGCCGGCCCGACGTGCGTTTCCGGAGTGTCCGCCACGTGGTTCAGGCACGTCTGAGAGGTGGTTCCAGCATGCCCGGCAGGTTTTCCCGGAGAGTCCTCCAAGTGGTTCTGGCGTAGCCCGCAGGTGATTTTGGTGTGTCCGGCACGTTGTTCCGTTCTGTCCGATAGGTTGTTCCGGCATGTCCAGCACGTGCTTCTGGCACTTCTGAGAGGTGGTTCTGGCATGCCGGGCAGGTTATTCCGGAGTGTCCGGTAAGTGGTTCTGGTGTAGCCGGCAGTTCATTTTGGCGTGTCTGGCACATGGGTCCTGCGAGTCGAGCAGGTGGTTCCGGCGTGCTCGGCAGGTGGTCCAGGCATGTCCGGCAGGTGGTTCCAGTCTGTCCAGGACGTGGTTCCAGCGTGTCCGGCACGTGGTTCTCTTACGTCTGAGAGGTGGTTCCTGCATGCCTGGCAGGTTATTGCGGATTGTCTGCCAGGTGGTTCTCTCATAGCCAGCTGTTGATTTTGGCCTGTCAGGCGGGTGGTTCTGGTGAGTCCAGCAGGTGGCTCCGGCGTGCTCGGCAGGTGGTTCTGGCCTGTCTGGCAGGTGGTTCCGGCGAGTTGAGCAGCTGGTTCCAGCCTGTCCGTCAGGTTAGGGTTAGGGATAGGGTTAGGGTTACGGTTAGGGTTAGGGTTTAGGGTTTGGGGTTAGGGGTTAGGGTTAGGGGTAGGGTTAGGGTTAGGGTTACGGTTGGGTTAGGGTTTAGGGTTAGGCTTAGGGTTAGGGGTTAGGGTTAGGGTTAGGGTTTGGGGATAGGGTTAGGGTTAGGGTTAGGGTTAGGGCCCGGCACGTGGTTCCGGCGAGGCGAGCAGGTGGCTCCGGCGCGCCCGGTAGGTGCTTCTGCTGGGCCTGGCAGGTGGTTCCGGCGAGGCGAGCAGGTGGCTCCGGCGCGCCGGGCAGGTGGTTCCGGCGAGGCGAGCAGGTGGCTCCGGCGCGCTCGGCAGGTGCTTCCGCTGCGCCCGGCAGGTGGTTCCGGCGAGGCGAGCAGGTTGTTCCTGCGTGCTTGGCAGGTGGTTCAGTTGGGTCTGGCAGGTGGTTTCGGTCTGTTCGGGGTGTGGTTCCAGCATCTCAGGCACATGGTTCTGGCACGTCTGAGAGGTGGTTCCGGCTGGCCCAACAGGTGTTTCTGGAGTCTCCGCCAAGTGGTTCTGGCGTAGCTGGCAGGTGATGTTGGCGTGACTGGCAGGTGGTTCCAGCCAGCCCGGCAGGTGTTTCCGGAGTGTTCACCAACTGGCTGTGGCGTAGCCGGCAGGTGATTTTGGCGTGTCCGACAGGTGGTTCTGGCGAGTCGAGCAGGTGCTTCCGGCATGCTCGGCAGGTGCTTCCGGTGTCATTGGCATGTGTTTCTGGCAGGTCTGAGAGGTGGTTCCGGCATGCCTGACAGGTGATTCCGGAGTGTTCGCCAAGCGGTTCTGGCATAGGCGGCAGGTGATTTTGCCATGTCCAGAATGTGGTTCCAGCGAGTCGAACATGTGGTTCCGGCGTGTCCGGCAGGTGTTTCCGGTCTGTCCAGCAGGTGGTTCTGGGGTGTCCGGCATGAGGTTCTGGCACGTCTGAGAGGTGGTTCCGGCCGGCCCGACGTGCGTTTCCGGAGTGTCCGCCACGTGGTTCAGGCACGTCTGAGAGGTGGTTCCAGCATGCCCGGCAGGTTTTCCCGGAGAGTCCTCCAAGTGGTTCTGGCGTAGCCCGCAGGTGATTTTGGTGTGTCCGGCACGTTGTTCCGTTCTGTCCGATAGGTTGTTCCGGCATGTCCAGCACGTGCTTCTGGCACTTCTGAGAGGTGGTTCTGGCATGCCGGGCAGGTTATTCCGGAGTGTCCGGTAAGTGGTTCTGGTGTAGCCGGCAGTTCATTTTGGCGTGTCTGGCACATGGGTCCTGCGAGTCGAGCAGGTGGTTCCGGCGTGCTCGGCAGGTGGTCCAGGCATGTCCGGCAGGTGGTTCCAGTCTGTCCAGGACGTGGTTCCAGCGTGTCCGGCACATGGTTCTCTTACGTCTGAGAGGTGGTTCCTGCATGCCTGGCAGGTTATTGCGGATTGTCTGCCAGGTGGTTCTCTCATAGCCAGCTGTTGATTTTGGCCTGTCAGGCGGGTGGTTCTGGTGAGTCCAGCAGGTGGCTCCGGCGTGCTCGGCAGGTGGTTCTGGCCTGTCTGGCAGGTGGTTCCGGCGAGTTGAGCAGCTGGTTCCAGCCTGTCCGTCAGGTTAGGGTTAGGGATAGGGTTAGGGTTACGGTTAGGGTTAGGGTTTAGGGTTTGGGGTTAGGGGTTAGGGTTAGGGGTAGGGTTAGGGTTAGGGTTACGGTTGGGTTAGGGTTTAGGGTTAGGCTTAGGGTTAGGGGTTAGGGTTAGGGTTAGGGTTTGGGGATAGGGTTAGGGTTAGGGTTAGGGTTAGGGCCCGGCACGTGGTTCCGGCGAGGCGAGCAGGTGGCTCCGGCGCGCCCGGTAGGTGCTTCTGCTGGGCCTGGCAGGTGGTTCCGGCGAGGCGAGCAGGTGGCTCCGGCGCGCCGGGCAGGTGGTTCCGGCGAGGCGAGCAGGTGGCTCCGGCGCGCTCGGCAGGTGCTTCCGCTGCGCCCGGCAGGTGGTTCCGGCGAGGCGAGCAGGTTGTTCCTGCGTGCTTGGCAGGTGGTTCAGTTGGGTCTGGCAGGTGGTTTCGGTCTGTTCGGGGTGTGGTTCCAGCATCTCAGGCACATGGTTCTGGCACGTCTGAGAGGTGGTTCCGGCTGGCCCAACAGGTGTTTCTGGAGTCTCCGCCAAGTGGTTCTGGCGTAGCTGGCAGGTGATGTTGGCGTGACTGGCAGGTGGTTCCAGCCAGCCCGGCAGGTGTTTCCGGAGTGTTCACCAACTGGCTGTGGCGTAGCCGGCAGGTGATTTTGGCGTGTCCGACAGGTGGTTCTGGCGAGTCGAGCAGGTGCTTCCGGCATGCTCGGCAGGTGCTTCCGGTGTCATTGGCATGTGGTTCTGGCAGGTCTGAGAGGTGGTTCCGGCATGCCTGACAGGTGATTCCGGAGTGTTCGCCAAGCGGTTCTGGCATAGGCGGCAGGTGATTTTGCCATGTCCAGAATGTGGTTCCAGCGAGTCGAACATGTGGTTCCGGCGTGTCCGGCAGGTGTTTCCGGTCTGTCCAGCAGGTGGTTCTGGGGTGTCCGGCATGAGGTTCTGGCACGTCTGAGAGGTGGTTCCGGCCGGCCCGACGTGCGTTTCCGGAGTGTCCGCCACGTGGTTCAGGCACGTCTGAGAGGTGGTTCCAGCATGCCCGGCAGGTTTTCCCGGAGAGTCCTCCAAGTGGTTCTGGCGTAGCCCGCAGGTGATTTTGGTGTGTCCGACACGTTGTTCCGTTCTGTCCGATAGGTTGTTCCGGCATGTCCAGCACGTGCTTCTGGCACTTCTGAGAGGTGGTTCTGGCATGCCGGGCAGGTTATTCCGGAGTGTCCGGTAAGTGGTTCTGGTGTAGCCGGCAGTTCATTTTGGCGTGTCTGGCACATGGGTCCTGCGAGTCGAGCAGGTGGTTCCGGCGTGCTCGGCAGGTGGTCCAGGCATGTCCGGCAGGTGGTTCCAGTCTGTCCAGGACGTGGTTCCAGCGTGTCCGGCACGTGGTTCTCTTACGTCTGAGAGGTGGTTCCTGCATGCCTGGCAGGTTATTGCGGATTGTCTGCCAGGTGGTTCTCTCATAGCCAGCTGTTGATTTTGGCCTGTCAGGCGGGTGGTTCTGGTGAGTCCAGCAGGTGGCTCCGGCGTGCTCGGCAGGTGGTTCTGGCCTGTCTGGCAGGTGGTTCCGGCGAGTTGAGCAGCTGGTTCCAGCCTGTCCGTCAGGTTAGGGTTAGGGATAGGGTTAGGGTTACGGTTAGGGTTAGGGTTTAGGGTTTGGGGTTAGGGGTTAGGGTTAGGGGTAGGGTTAGGGTTAGGGTTACGGTTGGGTTAGGGTTTAGGGTTAGGCTTAGGGTTAGGGGTTAGGGTTAGGGTTAGGGTTTGGGGATAGGGTTAGGGTTAGGGTTAGGGTTAGGGCCCGGCACGTGGTTCCGGCGAGGCGAGCAGGTGGCTCCGGCGCGCCCGGCAGGTGCTTCTGCTGGGCCTGGCAGGTGGTTCCGGCGAGGCGAGCAGGTGGCTCCGGCGCGCCGGGCAGGTGGTTCCGGCGAGGCGAGCAGGTGGCTCCGGCGCGCTCGGCAGGTGCTTCCGCTGCGCCCGGCAGGTGGTTCCGGCGAGGCGAGCAGGTTGTTCCTGCGTGCTTGGCAGGTGGTTCAGTTGGGTCTGGCAGGTGGTTTCGGTCTGTTCGGGGTGTGGTTCCAGCATCTCAGGCACATGGTTCTGGCACGTCTGAGAGGTGGTTCCGGCTGGCCCAACAGGTGTTTCTGGAGTCTCCGCCAAGTGGTTCTGGTGTAGCTGGCAGGTGATGTTGGCGTGACTGGCAGGTGGTTCCAGCCAGCCCGGCAGCTGTTTCCGGAGTGTTCACCAACTGGCTGTGGCGTAGCCGGCAGGTGATTTTGGCGTGTCCGACAGGTGGTTCTGGCGAGTCGAGCAGGTGCTTCCGGCATGCTCGGCAGGTGCTTCCGGTGTCATTGGCATGTGGTTCTGGCAGGTCTGAGAGGTGGTTCCGGCATGCCTGACAGGTGATTCCGGAGTGTTCGCCAAGCGGTTCTGGCATAGGCGGCAGGTGATTTTGCCATGTCCAGAATGTGGTTCCAGCGAGTCGAACATGTGGTTCCGGCGTGTCCGGCAGGTGTTTCCGGTCTGTCCAGCAGGTGGTTCTGGGGTGTCCGGCATGAGGTTCTGGCACGTCTGAGAGGTGGTTCCGGCCGGCCCGACGTGCGTTTCCGGAGTGTCCGCCACGTGGTTCAGGCACGTCTGAGAGGTGGTTCCAGCATGCCCGGCAGGTTTTCCCGGAGAGTCCTCCAAGTGGTTCTGGCGTAGCCCGCAGGTGATTTTGGTGTGTCCGGCACGTTGTTCCGTTCTGTCCGATAGGTTGTTCCGGCATGTCCAGCACGTGCTTCTGGCACTTCTGAGAGGTGGTTCTGGCATGCCGGGCAGGTTATTCCGGAGTGTCCGGTAAGTGGTTCTGGTGTAGCCGGCAGTTCATTTTGGCGTGTCTGGCACATGGGTCCTGCGAGTCGAGCAGGTGGTTCCGGCGTGCTCGGCAGGTGGTCCAGGCATGTCCGGCAGGTGGTTCCAGTCTGTCCAGGACGTGGTTCCAGCGTGTCCGGCACGTGGTTCTCTTACGTCTGAGAGGTGGTTCCTGCATGCCTGGCAGGTTATTGCGGATTGTCTGCCAGGTGGTTCTCTCATAGCCAGCTGTTGATTTTGGCCTGTCAGGCGGGTGGTTCTGGTGAGTCCAGCAGGTGGCTCCGGCGTGCTCGGCAGGTGGTTCTGGCCTGTCTGGCAGGTGGTTCCGGCGAGTTGAGCAGCTGGTTCCAGCCTGTCCGTCAGGTTAGGGTTAGGGATAGGGTTAGGGTTACGGTTAGGGTTAGGGTTTAGGGTTTGGGGTTAGGGGTTAGGGTTAGGGGTAGGGTTAGGGTTAGGGTTACGGTTGGGTTAGGGTTTAGGGTTAGGCTTAGGGTTAGGGGTTAGGGTTAGGGTTAGGGTTTGGGGATAGGGTTAGGGTTAGGGTTAGGGTTAGGGCCCGGCACGTGGTTCCGGCGAGGCGAGCAGGTGGCTCCGGCGCGCCCGGCAGGTGCTTCTGCTGGGCCTGGCAGGTGGTTCCGGCGAGGCGAGCAGGTGGCTCCGGCGCGCCGGGCAGGTGGTTCCGGCGAGGCGAGCAGGTGGCTCCGGCGCGCTCGGCAGGTGCTTCCGCTGCGCCCGGCAGGTGGTTCCGGCGAGGCGAGCAGGTTGTTCCTGCGTGCTTGGCAGGTGGTTCAGTTGGGTCTGGCAGGTGGTTTCGGTCTGTTCGGGGTGTGGTTCCAGCATCTCAGGCACATGGTTCTGGCACGTCTGAGAGGTGGTTCCGGCTGGCCCAACAGGTGTTTCTGGAGTCTCCGCCAAGTGGTTCTGGTGTAGCTGGCAGGTGATGTTGGCGTGACTGGCAGGTGGTTCCAGCCAGCCCGGCAGCTGTTTCCGGAGTGTTCACCAACTGGCTGTGGCGTAGCCGGCAGGTGATTTTGGCGTGTCCGACAGGTGGTTCTGGCGAGTCGAGCAGGTGCTTCCGGCATGCTCGGCAGGTGCTTCCGGTGTCATTGGCATGTGGTTCTGGCAGGTCTGAGAGGTGGTTCCGGCATGCCTGACAGGTGATTCCGGAGTGTTCGCCAAGCGGTTCTGGCATAGGCGGCAGGTGATTTTGCCATGTCCAGAATGTGGTTCCAGCGAGTCGAACATGTGGTTCCGGCGTGTCCGGCAGGTGTTTCCGGTCTGTCCAGCAGGTGGTTCTGGGGTGTCCGGCATGAGGTTCTGGCACGTCTGAGAGGTGGTTCCGGCCGGCCCGACGTGCGTTTCCGGAGTGTCCGCCACGTGGTTCAGGCACGTCTGAGAGGTGGTTCCAGCATGCCCGGCAGGTTTTCCCGGAGAGTCCTCCAAGTGGTTCTGGCGTAGCCCGCAGGTGATTTTGGTGTGTCCGGCACGTTGTTCCGTTCTGTCCGATAGGTTGTTCCGGCATGTCCAGCACGTGCTTCTGGCACTTCTGAGAGGTGGTTCTGGCATGCCGGGCAGGTTATTCCGGAGTGTCCGGTAAGTGGTTCTGGTGTAGCCGGCAGTTCATTTTGGCGTGTCTGGCACATGGGTCCTGCGAGTCGAGCAGGTGGTTCCGGCGTGCTCGGCAGGTGGTCCAGGCATGTCCGGCAGGTGGTTCCAGTCTGTCCAGGACGTGGTTCCAGCGTGTCCGGCACGTGGTTCTCTTACGTCTGAGAGGTGGTTCCTGCATGCCTGGCAGGTTATTGCGGATTGTCTGCCAGGTGGTTCTCTCATAGCCAGCTGTTGATTTTGGCCTGTCAGGCGGGTGGTTCTGGTGAGTCCAGCAGGTGGCTCCGGCGTGCTCGGCAGGTGGTTCTGGCATGTCTGGCAGGTGGTTCCGGCGAGTTGAGCAGCTGGTTCCAGCCTGTCCGTCAGGTTAGGGTTAGGGATAGGGTTAGGGTTACGGTTAGGGTTAGGGTTTAGGGTTTGGGGTTAGGGGTTAGGGTTAGGGGTAGGGTTAGGGTTAGGGTTACGGTTGGGTTAGGGTTTAGGGTTAGGCTTAGGGTTAGGGGTTAGGGTTAGGGTTAGGGTTTGGGGATAGGGTTAGGGTTAGGGTTAGGGTTAGGGCCCGGCACGTGGTTCCGGCGAGGCGAGCAGGTGGCTCCGGCGCGCCCGGCAGGTGCTTCTGCTGGGCCTGGCAGGTGGTTCCGGCGAGGCGAGCAGGTGGCTCCGGCGCGCCGGGCAGGTGGTTCCGGCGAGGCGAGCAGGTGGCTCCGGCGCGCTCGGCAGGTGCTTCCGCTGCGCCCGGCAGGTGGTTCCGGCGAGGCGAGCAGGTTGTTCCTGCGTGCTTGGCAGGTGGTTCAGTTGGGTCTGGCAGGTGGTTTCGGTCTGTTCGGGGTGTGGTTCCAGCATCTCAGGCACATGGTTCTGGCACGTCTGAGAGGTGGTTCCGGCTGGCCCAACAGGTGTTTCTGGAGTCTCCGCCAAGTGGTTCTGGCGTAGCTGGCAGGTGATGTTGGCGTGACTGGCAGGTGGTTCCAGCCAGCCCGGCAGGTGTTTCCGGAGTGTTCACCAACTGGCTGTGGCGTAGCCGGCAGGTGATTTTGGCGTGTCCGACAGGTGGTTCTGGCGAGTCGAGCAGGTGCTTCCGGCATGCTCGGCAGGTGCTTCCGGTGTCATTGGCATGTGGTTCTGGCAGGTCTGAGAGGTGGTTCCGGCATGCCTGACAGGTGATTCCGGAGTGTTCGCCAAGCGGTTCTGGCATAGGCGGCAGGTGATTTTGCCATGTCCAGAATGTGGTTCCAGCGAGTCGAACATGTGGTTCCGGCGTGTCCGGCAGGTGTTTCCGGTCTGTCCAGCAGGTGGTTCTGGGGTGTCCGGCATGAGGTTCTGGCACGTCTGAGAGGTGGTTCCGGCCGGCCCGACGTGCGTTTCCGGAGTGTCCGCCACGTGGTTCAGGCACGTCTGAGAGGTGGTTCCAGCATGCCCGGCAGGTTTTCCCGGAGAGTCCTCCAAGTGGTTCTGGCGTAGCCCGCAGGTGATTTTGGTGTGTCCGGCACGTTGTTCCGTTCTGTCCGATAGGTTGTTCCGGCATGTCCAGCACGTGCTTCTGGCACTTCTGAGAGGTGGTTCTGGCATGCCGGGCAGGTTATTCCGGAGTGTCCGGTAAGTGGTTCTGGTGTAGCCGGCAGTTCATTTTGGCGTGTCTGGCACATGGGTCCTGCGAGTCGAGCAGGTGGTTCCGGCGTGCTCGGCAGGTGGTCCAGGCATGTCCGGCAGGTGGTTCCAGTCTGTCCAGGACGTGGTTCCAGCGTGTCCGGCACGTGGTTCTCTTACGTCTGAGAGGTGGTTCCTGCATGCCTGGCAGGTTATTGCGGATTGTCTGCCAGGTGGGTCTCTCATAGCCAGCTGTTGATTTTGGCCTGTCAGGCGGGTGGTTCTGGTGAGTCCAGCAGGTGGCTCCGGCGTGCTCGGCAGGTGGTTCTGGCCTGTCTGGCAGGTGGTTCCGGCGAGTTGAGCAGCTGGTTCCAGCCTGTCCGTCAGGTTAGGGTTAGGGATAGGGTTAGGGTTACGGTTAGGGTTAGGGTTTAGGGTTTGGGGTTAGGGGTTAGGGTTAGGGGTAGGGTTAGGGTTAGGGTTACGGTTGGGTTAGGGTTTAGGGTTAGGCTTAGGGTTAGGGGTTAGGGTTAGGGTTAGGGTTTGGGGATAGGGTTAGGGTTAGGGTTAGGGTTAGGGCCCGGCACGTGGTTCCGGCGAGGCGAGCAGGTGGCTCCGGCGCGCCCGGCAGGTGCTTCTGCTGGGCCTGGCAGGTGGTTCCGGCGAGGCGAGCAGGTGGCTCCGGCGCGCCGGGCAGGTGGTTCCGGCGAGGCGAGCAGGTGGCTCCGGCGCGCTCGGCAGGTGCTTCCGCTGCGCCCGGCAGGTGGTTCCGGCGAGGCGAGCAGGTTGTTCCTGCGTGCTTGGCAGGTGGTTCAGTTGGGTCTGGCAGGTGGTTTCGGTCTGTTCGGGGTGTGGTTCCAGCATCTCAGGCACATGGTTCTGGCACGTCTGAGAGGTGGTTCCGGCTGGCCCAACAGGTGTTTCTGGAGTCTCCGCCAAGTGGTTCTGGTGTAGCTGGCAGGTGATGTTGGCGTGACTGGCAGGTGGTTCCAGCCAGCCCGGCAGCTGTTTCCGGAGTGTTCACCAACTGGCTGTGGCGTAGCCGGCAGGTGATTTTGGCGTGTCCGACAGGTGGTTCTGGCGAGTCGAGCAGGTGCTTCCGGCATGCTCGGCAGGTGCTTCCGGTGTCATTGGCATGTGGTTCTGGCAGGTCTGAGAGGTGGTTCCGGCATGCCTGACAGGTGATTCCGGAGTGTTCGCCAAGCGGTTCTGGCATAGGCGGCAGGTGATTTTGCCATGTCCAGAATGTGGTTCCAGCGAGTCGAACATGTGGTTCCGGCGTGTCCGGCAGGTGTTTCCGGTCTGTCCAGCAGGTGGTTCTGGGGTGTCCGGCATGAGGTTCTGGCACGTCTGAGAGGTGGTTCCGGCCGGCCCGACGTGCGTTTCCGGAGTGTCCGCCACGTGGTTCAGGCACGTCTGAGAGGTGGTTCCAGCATGCCCGGCAGGTTTTCCCGGAGAGTCCTCCAAGTGGTTCTGGCGTAGCCCGCAGGTGATTTTGGTGTGTCCGGCACGTTGTTCCGTTCTGTCCGATAGGTTGTTCCGGCATGTCCAGCACGTGCTTCTGGCACTTCTGAGAGGTGGTTCTGGCATGCCGGGCAGGTTATTCCGGAGTGTCCGGTAAGTGGTTCTGGTGTAGCCGGCAGTTCATTTTGGCGTGTCTGGCACATGGGTCCTGCGAGTCGAGCAGGTGGTTCCGGCGTGCTCGGCAGGTGGTCCAGGCATGTCCGGCAGGTGGTTCCAGTCTGTCCAGGACGTGGTTCCAGCGTGTCCGGCACGTGGTTCTCTTACGTCTGAGAGGTGGTTCCTGCATGCCTGGCAGGTTATTGCGGATTGTCTGCCAGGTGGTTCTCTCATAGCCAGCTGTTGATTTTGGCCTGTCAGGCGGGTGGTTCTGGTGAGTCCAGCAGGTGGCTCCGGCGTGCTCGGCAGGTGGTTCTGGCATGTCTGGCAGGTGGTTCCGGCGAGTTGAGCAGCTGGTTCCAGCCTGTCCGTCAGGTTAGGGTTAGGGATAGGGTTAGGGTTACGGTTAGGGTTAGGGTTTAGGGTTTGGGGTTAGGGGTTAGGGTTAGGGGTAGGGTTAGGGTTAGGGTTACGGTTGGGTTAGGGTTTAGGGTTAGGCTTAGGGTTAGGGGTTAGGGTTAGGGTTAGGGTTTGGGGATAGGGTTAGGGTTAGGGTTAGGGTTAGGGCCCGGCACGTGGTTCCGGCGAGGCGAGCAGGTGGCTCCGGCGCGCCCGGCAGGTGCTTCTGCTGGGCCTGGCAGGTGGTTCCGGCGAGGCGAGCAGGTGGCTCCGGCGCGCCGGGCAGGTGGTTCCGGCGAGGCGAGCAGGTGGCTCCGGCGCGCTCGGCAGGTGCTTCCGCTGCGCCCGGCAGGTGGTTCCGGCGAGGCGAGCAGGTTGTTCCTGCGTGCTTGGCAGGTGGTTCAGTTGGGTCTGGCAGGTGGTTTCGGTCTGTTCGGGGTGTGGTTCCAGCATCTCAGGCACATGGTTCTGGCACGTCTGAGAGGTGGTTCCGGCTGGCCCAACAGGTGTTTCTGGAGTCTCCGCCAAGTGGTTCTGGCGTAGCTGGCAGGTGATGTTGGCGTGACTGGCAGGTGGTTCCAGCCAGCCCGGCAGGTGTTTCCGGAGTGTTCACCAACTGGCTGTGGCGTAGCCGGCAGGTGATTTTGGCGTGTCCGACAGGTGGTTCTGGCGAGTCGAGCAGGTGCTTCCGGCATGCTCGGCAGGTGCTTCCGGTGTCATTGGCATGTGGTTCTGGCAGGTCTGAGAGGTGGTTCCGGCATGCCTGACAGGTGATTCCGGAGTGTTCGCCAAGCGGTTCTGGCATAGGCGGCAGGTGATTTTGCCATGTCCAGAATGTGGTTCCAGCGAGTCGAACATGTGGTTCCGGCGTGTCCGGCAGGTGTTTCCGGTCTGTCCAGCAGGTGGTTCTGGGGTGTCCGGCATGAGGTTCTGGCACGTCTGAGAGGTGGTTCCGGCCGGCCCGACGTGCGTTTCCGGAGTGTCCGCCACGTGGTTCAGGCACGTCTGAGAGGTGGTTCCAGCATGCCCGGCAGGTTTTCCCGGAGAGTCCTCCAAGTGGTTCTGGCGTAGCCCGCAGGTGATTTTGGTGTGTCCGGCACGTTGTTCCGTTCTGTCCGATAGGTTGTTCCGGCATGTCCAGCACGTGCTTCTGGCACTTCTGAGAGGTGGTTCTGGCATGCCGGGCAGGTTATTCCGGAGTGTCCGGTAAGTGGTTCTGGTGTAGCCGGCAGTTCATTTTGGCGTGTCTGGCACATGGGTCCTGCGAGTCGAGCAGGTGGTTCCGGCGTGCTCGGCAGGTGGTCCAGGCATGTCCGGCAGGTGGTTCCAGTCTGTCCAGGACGTGGTTCCAGCGTGTCCGGCACGTGGTTCTCTTACGTCTGAGAGGTGGTTCCTGCATGCCTGGCAGGTTATTGCGGATTGTCTGCCAGGTGGGTCTCTCATAGCCAGCTGTTGATTTTGGCCTGTCAGGCGGGTGGTTCTGGTGAGTCCAGCAGGTGGCTCCGGCGTGCTCGGCAGGTGGTTCTGGCCTGTCTGGCAGGTGGTTCCGGCGAGTTGAGCAGCTGGTTCCAGCCTGTCCGTCAGGTTAGGGTTAGGGATAGGGTTAGGGTTACGGTTAGGGTTAGGGTTTAGGGTTTGGGGTTAGGGGTTAGGGTTAGGGGTAGGGTTAGGGTTAGGGTTACGGTTGGGTTAGGGTTTAGGGTTAGGCTTAGGGTTAGGGGTTAGGGTTAGGGTTAGGGTTTGGGGATAGGGTTAGGGTTAGGGTTAGGGTTAGGGCCCGGCACGTGGTTCCGGCGAGGCGAGCAGGTGGCTCCGGCGCGCCCGGCAGGTGCTTCTGCTGGGCCTGGCAGGTGGTTCCGGCGAGGCGAGCAGGTGGCTCCGGCGCGCCGGGCAGGTGGTTCCGGCGAGGCGAGCAGGTGGCTCCGGCGCGCTCGGCAGGTGCTTCCGCTGCGCCCGGCAGGTGGTTCCGGCGAGGCGAGCAGGTTGTTCCTGCGTGCTTGGCAGGTGGTTCAGTTGGGTCTGGCAGGTGGTTTCGGTCTGTTCGGGGTGTGGTTCCAGCATCTCAGGCACATGGTTCTGGCACGTCTGAGAGGTGGTTCCGGCTGGCCCAACAGGTGTTTCTGGAGTCTCCGCCAAGTGGTTCTGGCGTAGCTGGCAGGTGATGTTGGCGTGACTGGCAGGTGGTTCCAGCCAGCCCGGCAGGTGTTTCCGGAGTGTTCACCAACTGGCTGTGGCGTAGCCGGCAGGTGATTTTGGCGTGTCCGACAGGTGGTTCTGGCGAGTCGAGCAGGTGCTTCCGGCATGCTCGGCAGGTGCTTCCGGTGTCATTGGCATGTGGTTCTGGCAGGTCTGAGAGGTGGTTCCGGCATGCCTGACAGGTGATTCCGGAGTGTTCGCCAAGCGGTTCTGGCATAGGCGGCAGGTGATTTTGCCATGTCCAGAATGTGGTTCCAGCGAGTCGAACATGTGGTTCCGGCGTGTCCGGCAGGTGTTTCCGGTCTGTCCAGCAGGTGGTTCTGGGGTGTCCGGCATGAGGTTCTGGCACGTCTGAGAGGTGGTTCCGGCCGGCCCGACATGCGTTTCCGGAATGTCCGCCACGTGGTTCAGGCACGTCTGAGAGGTGGTTCCAGCATGCCCGGCAGGTTTTCCCGGAGAGTCCTCCAAGTGGTTCTGGCGTAGCCCGCAGGTGATTTTGGTGTGTCCGGCACGTTGTTCCGTTCTGTCCGATAGGTTGTTCCGGCATGTCCAGCACGTGCTTCTGGCACTTCTGAGAGGTGGTTCTGGCATGCCGGGCAGGTTATTCCGGAGTGTCCGGTAAGTGGTTCTGGTGTAGCCGGCAGTTCATTTTGGCGTGTCTGGCACATGGGTCCTGCGAGTCGAGCAGGTGGTTCCGGCGTGCTCGGCAGGTGGTCCAGGCATGTCCGGCAGGTGGTTCCAGTCTGTCCAGGACGTGGTTCCAGCGTGTCCGGCACGTGGTTCTCTTACGTCTGAGAGGTGGTTCCTGCATGCCTGGCAGGTTATTGCGGATTGTCTGCCAGGTGGTTCTCTCATAGCCAGCTGTTGATTTTGGCCTGTCAGGCGGGTGGTTCTGGTGAGTCCAGCAGGTGGCTCCGGCGTGCTCGGCAGGTGGTTCTGGCATGTCTGGCAGGTGGTTCCGGCGAGTTGAGCAGCTGGTTCCAGCCTGTCCGTCAGGTTAGGGTTAGGGATAGGGTTAGGGTTACGGTTAGGGTTAGGGTTTAGGGTTTGGGGTTAGGGGTTAGGGTTAGGGGTAGGGTTAGGGTTAGGGTTACGGTTGGGTTAGGGTTTAGGGTTAGGCTTAGGGTTAGGGGTTAGGGTTAGGGTTAGGGTTTGGGGATAGGGTTAGGGTTAGGGTTAGGGTTAGGGCCCGGCACGTGGTTCCGGCGAGGCGAGCAGGTGGCTCCGGCGCGCCCGGCAGGTGCTTCTGCTGGGCCTGGCAGGTGGTTCCGGCGAGGCGAGCAGGTGGCTCCGGCGCGCCGGGCAGGTGGTTCCGGCGAGGCGAGCAGGTGGCTCCGGCGCGCTCGGCAGGTGCTTCCGCTGCGCCCGGCAGGTGGTTCCGGCGAGGCGAGCAGGTTGTTCCTGCGTGCTTGGCAGGTGGTTCAGTTGGGTCTGGCAGGTGGTTTCGGTCTGTTCGGGGTGTGGTTCCAGCATCTCAGGCACATGGTTCTGGCACGTCTGAGAGGTGGTTCCGGCTGGCCCAACAGGTGTTTCTGGAGTCTCCGCCAAGTGGTTCTGGCGTAGCTGGCAGGTGATGTTGGCGTGACTGGCAGGTGGTTCCAGCCAGCCCGGCAGGTGTTTCCGGAGTGTTCACCAACTGGCTGTGGCGTAGCCGGCAGGTGATTTTGGCGTGTCCGACAGGTGGTTCTGGCGAGTCGAGCAGGTGCTTCCGGCATGCTCGGCAGGTGCTTCCGGTGTCATTGGCATGTGGTTCTGGCAGGTCTGAGAGGTGGTTCCGGCATGCCTGACAGGTGATTCCGGAGTGTTCGCCAAGCGGTTCTGGCATAGGCGGCAGGTGATTTTGCCATGTCCAGAATGTGGTTCCAGCGAGTCGAACATGTGGTTCCGGCGTGTCCGGCAGGTGTTTCCGGTCTGTCCAGCAGGTGGTTCTGGGGTGTCCGGCATGAGGTTCTGGCACGTCTGAGAGGTGGTTCCGGCCGGCCCGACGTGCGTTTCCGGAGTGTCCGCCACGTGGTTCAGGCACGTCTGAGAGGTGGTTCCAGCATGCCCGGCAGGTTTTCCCGGAGAGTCCTCCAAGTGGTTCTGGCGTAGCCCGCAGGTGATTTTGGTGTGTCCGGCACGTTGTTCCGTTCTGTCCGATAGGTTGTTCCGGCATGTCCAGCACGTGCTTCTGGCACTTCTGAGAGGTGGTTCTGGCATGCCGGGCAGGTTATTCCGGAGTGTCCGGTAAGTGGTTCTGGTGTAGCCGGCAGTTCATTTTGGCGTGTCTGGCACATGGGTCCTGCGAGTCGAGCAGGTGGTTCCGGCGTGCTCGGCAGGTGGTCCAGGCATGTCCGGCAGGTGGTTCCAGTCTGTCCAGGACGTGGTTCCAGCGTGTCCGGCACGTGGTTCTCTTACGTCTGAGAGGTGGTTCCTGCATGCCTGGCAGGTTATTGCGGATTGTCTGCCAGGTGGGTCTCTCATAGCCAGCTGTTGATTTTGGCCTGTCAGGCGGGTGGTTCTGGTGAGTCCAGCAGGTGGCTCCGGCGTGCTCGGCAGGTGGTTCTGGCCTGTCTGGCAGGTGGTTCCGGCGAGTTGAGCAGCTGGTTCCAGCCTGTCCGTCAGGTTAGGGTTAGGGATAGGGTTAGGGTTACGGTTAGGGTTAGGGTTTAGGGTTTGGGGTTAGGGGTTAGGGTTAGGGGTAGGGTTAGGGTTAGGGTTACGGTTGGGTTAGGGTTTAGGGTTAGGCTTAGGGTTAGGGGTTAGGGTTAGGGTTAGGGTTTGGGGATAGGGTTAGGGTTAGGGTTAGGGTTAGGGCCCGGCACGTGGTTCCGGCGAGGCGAGCAGGTGGCTCCGGCGCGCCCGGCAGGTGCTTCTGCTGGGCCTGGCAGGTGGTTCCGGCGAGGCGAGCAGGTGGCTCCGGCGCGCCGGGCAGGTGGTTCCGGCGAGGCGAGCAGGTGGCTCCGGCGCGCTCGGCAGGTGCTTCCGCTGCGCCCGGCAGGTGGTTCCGGCGAGGCGAGCAGGTTGTTCCTGCGTGCTTGGCAGGTGGTTCAGTTGGGTCTGGCAGGTGGTTTCGGTCTGTTCGGGGTGTGGTTCCAGCATCTCAGGCACATGGTTCTGGCACGTCTGAGAGGTGGTTCCGGCTGGCCCAACAGGTGTTTCTGGAGTCTCCGCCAAGTGGTTCTGGCGTAGCTGGCAGGTGATGTTGGCGTGACTGGCAGGTGGTTCCAGCCAGCCCGGCAGGTGTTTCCGGAGTGTTCACCAACTGGCTGTGGCGTAGCCGGCAGGTGATTTTGGCGTGTCCGACAGGTGGTTCTGGCGAGTCGAGCAGGTGCTTCCGGCATGCTCGGCAGGTGCTTCCGGTGTCATTGGCATGTGGTTCTGGCAGGTCTGAGAGGTGGTTCCGGCATGCCTGACAGGTGATTCCGGAGTGTTCGCCAAGCGGTTCTGGCATAGGCGGCAGGTGATTTTGCCATGTCCAGAATGTGGTTCCAGCGAGTCGAACATGTGGTTCCGGCGTGTCCGGCAGGTGTTTCCGGTCTGTCCAGCAGGTGGTTCTGGGGTGTCCGGCATGAGGTTCTGGCACGTCTGAGAGGTGGTTCCGGCCGGCCCGACATGCGTTTCCGGAATGTCCGCCACGTGGTTCAGGCACGTCTGAGAGGTGGTTCCAGCATGCCCGGCAGGTTTTCCCGGAGAGTCCTCCAAGTGGTTCTGGCGTAGCCCGCAGGTGATTTTGGTGTGTCCGGCACGTTGTTCCGTTCTGTCCGATAGGTTGTTCCGGCATGTCCAGCACGTGCTTCTGGCACTTCTGAGAGGTGGTTCTGGCATGCCGGGCAGGTTATTCCGGAGTGTCCGGTAAGTGGTTCTGGTGTAGCCGGCAGTTCATTTTGGCGTGTCTGGCACATGGGTCCTGCGAGTCGAGCAGGTGGTTCCGGCGTGCTCGGCAGGTGGTCCAGGCATGTCCGGCAGGTGGTTCCAGTCTGTCCAGGACGTGGTTCCAGCGTGTCCGGCACGTGGTTCTCTTACGTCTGAGAGGTGGTTCCTGCATGCCTGGCAGGTTATTGCGGATTGTCTGCCAGGTGGTTCTCTCATAGCCAGCTGTTGATTTTGGCCTGTCAGGCAGGTGGTTCTGGTGAGTCCAGCAGGTGGCTCCGGCGTGCTCGGCAGGTGGTTCTGGCATGTCTGGCAGGTGGTTCCGGCGAGTTGAGCAGCTGGTTCCAGCCTGTCCGTCAGGTTAGGGTTAGGGATAGGGTTAGGGTTACGGTTAGGGTTAGGGTTTAGGGTTTGGGGTTAGGGGTTGGGGTAGGGTTAGGGTTAGGGTTACGGTTGGGTTAGGGTTTAGGGTTAGGCTTAGGGTTAGGGGTTAGGGTTAGGGTTAGGGTTTGGGGATAGGGTTAGGGTTAGGGTTAGGGCCCGGCACGTGGTTCCGGCGAGGCGAGCAGGTGGCTCCGGCGCGCCCGGCAGGTGCTTCTGCTGGGCCTGGCAGGTGGTTCCGGCGAGGCGAGCAGGTGGCTCCGGCGCGCCGGGCAGGTGGTTCCGGCGAGGCGAGCAGGTGGCTCCGGCGCGCTCGGCAGGTGCTTCCGCTGCGCCCGGCAGGTGGTTCCGGCGAGGCGAGCAGGTTGTTCCTGCGTGCTTGGCAGGTGGTTCAGTTGGGTCTGGCAGGTGGTTTCGGTCTGTTCGGGGTGTGGTTCCAGCATCTCAGGCACATGGTTCTGGCACGTCTGAGAGGTGGTTCCGGCTGGCCCAACAGGTGTTTCTGGAGTCTCCGCCAAGTGGTTCTGGCGTAGCTGGCAGGTGATGTTGGCGTGACTGGCAGGTGGTTCCAGCCAGCCCGGCAGGTGTTTCCGGAGTGTTCACCAACTGGCTGTGGCGTAGCCGGCAGGTGATTTTGGCGTGTCCGACAGGTGGTTCTGGCGAGTCGAGCAGGTGCTTCCGGCATGCTCGGCAGGTGCTTCCGGTGTCATTGGCATGTGGTTCTGGCAGGTCTGAGAGGTGGTTCCGGCATGCCTGACAGGTGATTCCGGAGTGTTCGCCAAGCGGTTCTGGCATAGGCGGCAGGTGATTTTGCCATGTCCAGAATGTGGTTCCAGCGAGTCGAACATGTGGTTCCGGCGTGTCCGGCAGGTGTTTCCGGTCTGTCCAGCAGGTGGTTCTGGGGTGTCCGGCATGAGGTTCTGGCACGTCTGAGAGGTGGTTCCGGCCGGCCCGACGTGCGTTTCCGGAGTGTCCGCCACGTGGTTCAGGCACGTCTGAGAGGTGGTTCCAGCATGCCCGGCAGGTTTTCCCGGAGAGTCCTCCAAGTGGTTCTGGCGTAGCCCGCAGGTGATTTTGGTGTGTCCGGCACGTTGTTCCGTTCTGTCCGATAGGTTGTTCCGGCATGTCCAGCACGTGCTTCTGGCACTTCTGAGAGGTGGTTCTGGCATGCCGGGCAGGTTATTCCGGAGTGTCCGGTAAGTGGTTCTGGTGTAGCCGGCAGTTCATTTTGGCGTGTCTGGCACATGGGTCCTGCGAGTCGAGCAGGTGGTTCCGGCGTGCTCGGCAGGTGGTCCAGGCATGTCCGGCAGGTGGTTCCAGTCTGTCCAGGACGTGGTTCCAGCGTGTCCGGCACGTGGTTCTCTTACGTCTGAGAGGTGGTTCCTGCATGCCTGGCAGGTTATTGCGGATTGTCTGCCAGGTGGTTCTCTCATAGCCAGCTGTTGATTTTGGCCTGTCAGGCGGGTGGTTCTGGTGAGTCCAGCAGGTGGCTCCGGCGTGCTCGGCAGGTGGTTCTGGCATGTCTGGCAGGTGGTTCCGGCGAGTTGAGCAGCTGGTTCCAGCCTGTCCGTCAGGTTAGGGTTAGGGATAGGGTTAGGGTTACGGTTAGGGTTAGGGTTTAGGGTTTGGGGTTAGGGGTTAGGGTTAGGGGTAGGGTTAGGGTTAGGGTTACGGTTGGGTTAGGGTTTAGGGTTAGGCTTAGGGTTAGGGGTTAGGGTTAGGGTTAGGGTTTGGGGATAGGGTTAGGGTTAGGGTTAGGGTTAGGGCCCGGCACGTGGTTCCGGCGAGGCGAGCAGGTGGCTCCGGCGCGCCCGGCAGGTGCTTCTGCTGGGCCTGGCAGGTGGTTCCGGCGAGGCGAGCAGGTGGCTCCGGCGCGCCGGGCAGGTGGTTCCGGCGAGGCGAGCAGGTGGCTCCGGCGCGCTCGGCAGGTGCTTCCGCTGCGCCCGGCAGGTGGTTCCGGCGAGGCGAGCAGGTTGTTCCTGCGTGCTTGGCAGGTGGTTCAGTTGGGTCTGGCAGGTGGTTTCGGTCTGTTCGGGGTGTGGTTCCAGCATCTCAGGCACATGGTTCTGGCACGTCTGAGAGGTGGTTCCGGCTGGCCCAACAGGTGTTTCTGGAGTCTCCGCCAAGTGGTTCTGGTGTAGCTGGCAGGTGATGTTGGCGTGACTGGCAGGTGGTTCCAGCCAGCCCGGCAGCTGTTTCCGGAGTGTTCACCAACTGGCTGTGGCGTAGCCGGCAGGTGATTTTGGCGTGTCCGACAGGTGGTTCTGGCGAGTCGAGCAGGTGCTTCCGGCATGCTCGGCAGGTGCTTCCGGTGTCATTGGCATGTGGTTCTGGCAGGTCTGAGAGGTGGTTCCGGCATGCCTGACAGGTGATTCCGGAGTGTTCGCCAAGCGGTTCTGGCATAGGCGGCAGGTGATTTTGCCATGTCCAGAATGTGGTTCCAGCGAGTCGAACATGTGGTTCCGGCGTGTCCGGCAGGTGTTTCCGGTCTGTCCAGCAGGTGGTTCTGGGGTGTCCGGCATGAGGTTCTGGCACGTCTGAGAGGTGGTTCCGGCCGGCCCGACGTGCGTTTCCGGAGTGTCCGCCACGTGGTTCAGGCACGTCTGAGAGGTGGTTCCAGCATGCCCGGCAGGTTTTCCCGGAGAGTCCTCCAAGTGGTTCTGGCGTAGCCCGCAGGTGATTTTGGTGTGTCCGGCAGGTTGTTCCGTTCTGTCCGATAGGTTGTTCCGGCATGTCCAGCACGTGCTTCTGGCACTTCTGAGAGGTGGTTCTGGCATGCCGGGCAGGTTATTCCGGAGTGTCCGGTAAGTGGTTCTGGTGTAGCCGGCAGTTCATTTTGGCGTGTCTGGCACATGGGTCCTGCGAGTCGAGCAGGTGGTTCCGGCGTGCTCGGCAGGTGGTCCAGGCATGTCCGGCAGGTGGTTCCAGTCTGTCCAGGACGTGGTTCCAGCGTGTCCGGCACGTGGTTCTCTTACGTCTGAGAGGTGGTTCCTGCATGCCTGGCAGGTTATTGCGGATTGTCTGCCAGGTGGTTCTCTCATAGCCAGCTGTTGATTTTGGCCTGTCAGGCAGGTGGTTCTGGTGAGTCCAGCAGGTGGCTCCGGCATGCTCGGCAGGTGGTTCTGGCATGTCTGGCAGGTGGTTCCGGCGAGTTGAGCAGCTGGTTCCAGCCTGTCCGTCAGGTTAGGGTTAGGGATAGGGTTAGGGTTACGGTTAGGGTTAGGGTTTAGGGTTTGGGGTTAGGGGTTAGGGTTAGGGGTAGGGTTAGGGTTAGGGTTACGGTTGGGTTAGGGTTTAGGGTTAGGCTTAGGGTTAGGGGTTAGGGTTAGGGTTAGGGTTTGGGGATAGGGTTAGGGTTAGGGTTAGGGTTAGGGCCCGGCACGTGGTTCCGGCGAGGCAAGCAGGTGGCTCCGGCGCGCCCGGCAGGTGCTTCTGCTGGGCCTGGCAGGTGGTTCCGGCGAGGCGAGCAGGTGGCTCCGGCGCGCCGGGCAGGTGGTTCCGGCGAGGCGAGCAGGTGGCTCCGGCGCGCTCGGCAGGTGCTTCCGCTGCGCCCGGCAGGTGGTTCCGGCGAGGCGAGCAGGTTGTTCCTGCGTGCTTGGCAGGTGGTTCAGTTGGGTCTGGCAGGTGGTTTCGGTCTGTTCGGGGTGTGGTTCCAGCATCTCAGGCACATGGTTCTGGCACGTCTGAGAGGTGGTTCCGGCTGGCCCAACAGGTGTTTCTGGAGTCTCCGCCAAGTGGTTCTGGCGTAGCTGGCAGGTGATGTTGGCGTGACTGGCAGGTGGTTCCAGCCAGCCCGGCAGGTGTTTCCGGAGTGTTCACCAACTGGCTGTGGCGTAGCCGGCAGGTGATTTTGGCGTGTCCGACAGGTGGTTCTGGCGAGTCGAGCAGGTGCTTCCGGCATGCTCGGCAGGTGCTTCCGGTGTCATTGGCATGTGGTTCTGGCAGGTCTGAGAGGTGGTTCCGGCATGCCTGACAGGTGATTCCGGAGTGTTCGCCAAGCGGTTCTGGCATAGGCGGCAGGTGATTTTGCCATGTCCAGAATGTGGTTCCAGCGAGTCGAACATGTGGTTCCGGCGTGTCCGGCAGGTGTTTCCGGTCTGTCCAGCAGGTGGTTCTGGGGTGTCCGGCATGAGGTTCTGGCACGTCTGAGAGGTGGTTCCGGCCGGCCCGACGTGCGTTTCCGGAGTGTCCGCCACGTGGTTCAGGCACGTCTGAGAGGTGGTTCCAGCATGCCCGGCAGGTTTTCCCGGAGAGTCCTCCAAGTGGTTCTGGCGTAGCCCGCAGGTGATTTTGGTGTGTCCGGCACGTTGTTCCGTTCTGTCCGATAGGTTGTTCCGGCATGTCCAGCACGTGCTTCTGGCACTTCTGAGAGGTGGTTCTGGCATGCCGGGCAGGTTATTCCGGAGTGTCCGGTAAGTGGTTCTGGTGTAGCCGGCAGTTCATTTTGGCGTGTCTGGCACATGGGTCCTGCGAGTCGAGCAGGTGGTTCCGGCGTGCTCGGCAGGTGGTCCAGGCATGTCCGGCAGGTGGTTCCAGTCTGTCCAGGACGTGGTTCCAGCGTGTCCGGCACGTGGTTCTCTTACGTCTGAGAGGTGGTTCCTGCATGCCTGGCAGGTTATTGCGGATTGTCTGCCAGGTGGTTCTCTCATAGCCAGCTGTTGATTTTGGCCTGTCAGGCGGGTGGTTCTGGTGAGTCCAGCAGGTGGCTCCGGCGTGCTCGGCAGGTGGTTCTGGCATGTCTGGCAGGTGGTTCCGGCGAGTTGAGCAGCTGGTTCCAGCCTGTCCGTCAGGTTAGGGTTAGGGATAGGGTTAGGGTTACGGTTAGGGTTAGGGTTTAGGGTTTGGGGTTAGGGGTTAGGGTTAGGGGTAGGGTTAGGGTTAGGGTTACGGTTGGGTTAGGGTTTAGGGTTAGGCTTAGGGTTAGGGGTTAGGGTTAGGGTTAGGGTTTGGGGATAGGGTTAGGGTTAGGGTTAGGGTTAGGGCCCGGCACGTGGTTCCGGCGAGGCGAGCAGGTGGCTGCGGCGCGCTCGGCAGGTGCTTCCGCTGGGCCCGGCAGGTGGTTCCGGCGAGGTGAGCAGGTGGCTCCGGCGCGCTCGGCACGTGCTTCCGCTGGGCCCGGCAGGTGGTTCCGGCGAGGCGAGCAGGTGGCTCCGGCGCGCTCGGCAGGTGCTTCCGCTGCGCCCGGCATGTGGTTCCGGCGAGGCGAGCAGGTTGTTCCTGCGTGCTTGGCAGGTGGTTCAGTTGGGTCTGGCAGGTGGTTTCGGTCTGTTTGGGGTGTGGTTCCAGCATCTCAGGCACATGGTTCTGGCACGTCTGAGAGGTGGTTCCGGCTGGCCCAACAGGTGTTTCTGGAGTCTCCGCCAAGTGGTTCTGGCGTAGCTGGCAGGTGATGTTGGCGTGACTGGCAGGTGGTTCCAGCCAGCCCGGCAGGTGTTTCCGGAGTGTTCACCAACTGGCTGTGGCGTAGCCGGCAGGTGATTTTGGCGTGTCCGACAGGTGGTTCTGGCGAGTCGAGCAGGTGCTTCCGGCATGCTCGGCAGGTGCTTCCGGTGTCATTGGCATGTGGTTCTGGCAGGTCTGAGAGGTGGTTCCGGCATGCCTGACAGGTGATTCCGGAGTGTTCGCCAAGCGGTTCTGGCATAGGCGGCAGGTGATTTTGCCATGTCCAGAATGTGGTTCCAGCGAGTCGAACATGTGGTTCCGGCGTGTCCGGCAGGTGTTTCCGGTCTGTCCAGCAGGTGGTTCTGGGGTGTCCGGCATGAGGTTCTGGCACGTCTGAGAGGTGGTTCCGGCCGGCCCGACATGCGTTTCCGGAGTGTCCGCCACGTGGTTCAGGCACGTCTGAGAGGTGGTTCCAGCATGCCCGGCAGGTTTTCCCGGAGAGTCCTCCAAGTGGTTCTGGCGTAGCCCGCAGGTGATTTTGGTGTGTCCGGCAGGTTGTTCCGTTCTGTCCGATAGGTTGTTCCGGCATGTCCAGCACGTGCTTCTGGCACTTCTGAGAGGTGGTTCTGGCATGCCGGGCAGGTTATTCCGGAGTGTCCGGTAAGTGGTTCTGGTGTAGCCGGCAGTTCATTTTGGCGTGTCTGGCACATGGGTCCTGCGAGTCGAGCAGGTGGTTCCGGCGTGCTCGGCAGGTGGTCCAGGCATGTCCGGCAGGTGGTTCCAGTCTGTCCAGGACGTGGTTCCAGCGTGTCCGGCACGTGGTTCTCTTACGTCTGAGAGGTGGTTCCTGCATGCCTGGCAGGTTATTGCGGATTGTCTGCCAGGTGGTTCTCTCATAGCCAGCTGTTGATTTTGGCCTGTCAGGCAGGTGGTTCTGGTGAGTCCAGCAGGTGGCTCCGGCATGCTCGGCAGGTGGTTCTGGCCTGTCTGGCAGGTGGTTCCGGCGAGTTGAGCAGCTGGTTCCAGCCTGTCCGTCAGGTTAGGGTTAGGGATAGGGTTAGGGTTAGGGTTACGGTTGGGTTAGGGTTTAGGGTTAGGCTTAGGGTTAGGGGTTAGGGTTAGGGTTAGGGTTTGGGGATAGGGTTAGGGTTAGGGTTAGGGTTAGGGCCCGGCACGTGGTTCCGGCGAGGCGAGCAGGTTGTTCCTGCGTGTTCGGCAGGTGGTTCAGTTGGGTCTGGCAGGTGGTTTCGGTCTGTTCGGGGTGTGGTTCCAGCATCTCAGGCACATGGTTCTGGCACGTCTGAGAGGTGGTTCCGGCTGGCCCAACAGGTGTTTCTGGAGTCTCCGCCAAGTGGTTCTGGCGTAGCTGGCAGGTGATGTTGGCGTGACTGGCAGGTGGTTCCAGCCAGCCCGGCAGGTGTTTCCGGAGTGTTCACCAACTGGCTGTGGCGTAGCCGGCAGGTGATTTTGGCGTGTCCGACAGGTGGTTCTGGCGAGTCGAGCAGGTGCTTCCGGCATGCTCGGCAGGTGCTTCCGGTGTCATTGGCATGTGTTTCTGGCAGGTCTGAGAGGTGGTTCCGGCATGCCTGACAGGTGATTCCGGAGTGTTCGCCAAGCGGTTCTGGCATAGGCGGCAGGTGATTTTGCCATGTCCAGAATGTGGTTCCAGCGAGTCGAACATGTGGTTCCGGCGTGTCCGGCAGGTGTTTCCGGTCTGTCCAGCAGGTGGTTCTGGGGTGTCCGGCATGAGGTTCTGGCACGTCTGAGAGGTGGTTCCGGCCGGCCCGACATGCGTTTCCGGAGTGTCCGCCACGTGGTTCAGGCACGTCTGAGAGGTGGTTCCAGCATGCCCGGCAGGTTTTCCCGGAGAGTCCTCCAAGTGGTTCTGGCGTAGCCCGCAGGTGATTTTGGTGTGTCCGGCACGTTGTTCCGTTCTGTCCGATAGGTTGTTCCGGCATGTCCAGCACGTGCTTCTGGCACTTCTGAGAGGTGGTTCTGGCATGCCGGGCAGGTTATTCCGGAGTGTCCGGTAAGTGGTTCTGGTGTAGCCGGCAGTTCATTTTGGCGTGTCTGGCACATGGGTCCTGCGAGTCGAGCAGGTGGTTCCGGCGTGCTCGGCAGGTGGTCCAGGCATGTCCGGCAGGTGGTTCCAGTCTGTCCAGGACGTGGTTCCAGCGTGTCCGGCACGTGGTTCTCTTACGTCTGAGAGGTGGTTCCTGCATGCCTGGCAGGTTATTGCGGATTGTCTGCCAGGTGGTTCTCTCATAGCCAGCTGTTGATTTTGGCCTGTCAGGCGGGTGGTTCTGGTGAGTCCAGCAGGTGGCTCCGGCGTGCTCGGCAGGTGGTTCTGGCATGTCTGGCAGGTGGTTCCGGCGAGTTGAGCAGCTGGTTCCAGCCTGTCCGTCAGGTTAGGGTTAGGGATAGGGTTAGGGTTACGGTTAGGGTTAGGGTTTAGGGTTTGGGGTTAGGGGTTAGGGTTAGGGGTAGGGTTAGGGTTAGGGTTACGGTTGGGTTAGGGTTTAGGGTTAGGCTTAGGGTTAGGGGTTAGGGTTAGGGTTAGGGTTTGGGGATAGGGTTAGGGTTAGGGTTAGGGTTAGGGCCCGGCACGTGGTTCCGGCGAGGCGAGCAGGTGGCTCCGGCGCGCTCGGCAGGTGCTTCCCTGGGCCCGGCAGGTGGTTCCGGCGAGGTGAGCAGGTGGCTCCGGCGCGCTCGGCACGTGCTTCCGCTGGGCCCGGCAGGTGGTTCCGGCGAGGCGAGCAGGTGGCTCCGGCGCGCTCGGCAGGTGCTTCCGCTGCGCCCGGCAGGTGGTTCCGGCGAGGCGAGCAGGTTGTTCCTGCGTGCTCGGCAGGTGGTTCAGTTGGGTCTGGCAGGTGGTTTCGGTCTGTTCGGGGTGTGGTTCCAGCATCTCAGGCACATGGTTCTGGCACGTCTGACAGGTGGTTCCGGCTGGCCCAACAGGTGTTTCTGGAGTCTCCGCCAAGTGGTTCTGGTGTAGCTGGCAGGTGGTTCCAGCCAGCCCGGCAGGTGTTTCCGGAGTGTTCACCAACTGGCTGTGGCGTAGCCGGCAGGTGATTTTGGCGTGTCCGACAGGTGGTTCTGGCGAGTCGAGCAGGTGCTTCCGGCATGCTCGGCAGGTGCTTCCGGTGTCATTGGCATGTGGTTCTGGCAGGTCTGAGAGGTGGTTCCGGCATGCCTGACAGGTGATTCCGGAGTGTTCGCCAAGCGGTTCTGGCATAGGCGGCAGGTGATTTTGCCATGTCCAGAATGTGGTTCCAGCGAGTCGAACATGTGGTTCCGGCGTGTCCGGCAGGTGTTTCCGGTCTGTCCAGCAGGTGGTTCTGGGGTGTCCGGCATGAGGTTCTGGCACGTCTGAGAGGTGGTTCCGGCCGGCCCGACGTGCGTTTCCGGAGTGTCCGCCACGTGGTTCAGGCACGTCTGAGAGGTGGTTCCAGCATGCCCGGCAGGTTTTCCCGGAGAGTCCTCCAAGTGGTTCTGGCGTAGCCCGCAGGTGATTTTGGTGTGTCCGGCACGTTGTTCCGTTCTGTCCGATAGGTTGTTCCGGCATGTCCAGCACGTGCTTCTGGCACTTCTGAGAGGTGGTTCTGGCATGCCGGGCAGGTTATTCCGGAGTGTCCGGTAAGTGGTTCTGGTGTAGCCGGCAGTTCATTTTGGCGTGTCTGGCACATGGGTCCTGCGAGTCGAGCAGGTGGTTCCGGCGTGCTCGGCAGGTGGTCCAGGCATGTCCGGCAGGTGGTTCCAGTCTGTCCAGGACGTGGTTCCAGCGTGTCCGGCACGTGGTTCTCTTACGTCTGAGAGGTGGTTCCTGCATGCCTGGCAGGTTATTGCGGATTGTCTGCCAGGTGGTTCTCTCATAGCCAGCTGTTGATTTTGGCCTGTCAGGCGGGTGGTTCTGGTGAGTCCAGCAGGTGGCTCCGGCGTGCTCGGCAGGTGGTTCTGGCATGTCTGGCAGGTGGTTCCGGCGAGTTGAGCAGCTGGTTCCAGCCTGTCCGTCAGGTTAGGGTTAGGGATAGGGTTAGGGTTACGGTTAGGGTTAGGGTTTAGGGTTTGGGGTTAGGGGTTAGGGTTAGGGGTAGGGTTAGGGTTAGGGTTACGGTTGGGTTAGGGTTTAGGGTTAGGCTTAGGGTTAGGGGTTAGGGTTAGGGTTAGGGTTTGGGGATAGGGTTAGGGTTAGGGTTAGGGTTAGGGCCCGGCACGTGGTTCCGGCGAGGCGAGCAGGTGGCTCCGGCGCGCTCGGCAGGTGCTTCCCTGGGCCCGGCAGGTGGTTCTGGCGAGGTGAGCAGGTGGCTCCGGCGCGCTCGGCACGTGCTTCCGCTGGGCCCGGCAGGTGGTTCCGGCGAGGCGAGCAGGTGGCTCCGGCGCGCTCGGCAGGTGCTTCCGCTGCGCCCGGCAGGTGGTTCCGGCGAGGCGAGCAGGTTGTTCCTGCGTGCTCGGCAGGTGGTTCAGTTGGGTCTGGCAGGTGGTTTCGGTCTGTTCGGGGTGTGGTTCCAGCATCTCAGGCACATGGTTCTGGCACGTCTGACAGGTGGTTCCGGCTGGCCCAACAGGTGTTTCTGGAGTCTCCGCCAAGTGGTTCTGGTGTAGCTGGCAGGTGGTTCCAGCCAGCCCGGCAGGTGTTTCCGGAGTGTTCACCAACTGGCTGTGGCGTAGCCGGCAGGTGATTTTGGCGTGTCCGACAGGTGGTTCTGGCGAGTCGAGCAGGTGCTTCCGGCATGCTCGGCAGGTGCTTCCGGTGTCATTGGCATGTGTTTCTGGCAGGTCTGAGAGGTGGTTCCGGCATGCCTGACAGGTGATTCCGGAGTGTTCGCCAAGCGGTTCTGGCATAGGCGGCAGGTGATTTTGCCATGTCCAGAATGTGGTTCCAGCGAGTCGAACATGTGGTTCCGGCGTGTCCGGCAGGTGTTTCCGGTCTGTCCAGCAGGTGGTTCTGGGGTGTCCGGCATGAGGTTCTGGCACGTCTGAGAGGTGGTTCCGGCCGGCCCGACATGCGTTTCCGGAGTGTCCGCCACGTGGTTCAGGCACGTCTGAGAGGTGGTTCCAGCATGCCCGGCAGGTTTTCCCGGAGAGTCCTCCAAGTGGTTCTGGCGTAGCCCGCAGGTGATTTTGGTGTGTCCGGCACGTTGTTCCGTTCTGTCCGATAGGTTGTTCCGGCATGTCCAGCACGTGCTTCTGGCACTTCTGAGAGGTGGTTCTGGCATGCCGGGCAGGTTATTCCGGAGTGTCCGGTAAGTGGTTCTGGTGTAGCCGGCAGTTCATTTTGGCGTGTCTGGCACATGGGTCCTGCGAGTCGAGCAGGTGGTTCCGGCGTGCTCGGCAGGTGGTCCAGGCATGTCCGGCAGGTGGTTCCAGTCTGTCCAGGACGTGGTTCCAGCGTGTCCGGCACGTGGTTCTCTTACGTCTGAGAGGTGGTTCCTGCATGCCTGGCAGGTTATTGCGGATTGTCTGCCAGGTGGTTCTCTCATAGCCAGCTGTTGATTTTGGCCTGTCAGGCGGGTGGTTCTGGTGAGTCCAGCAGGTGGCTCCGGCGTGCTCGGCAGGTGGTTCTGGCATGTCTGGCAGGTGGTTCCGGCGAGTTGAGCAGCTGGTTCCAGCCTGTCCGTCAGGTTAGGGTTAGGGATAGGGTTAGGGTTACGGTTAGGGTTAGGGTTTAGGGTTTGGGGTTAGGGGTTAGGGTTAGGGGTAGGGTTAGGGTTAGGGTTACGGTTGGGTTAGGGTTTAGGGTTAGGCTTAGGGTTAGGCGTTAGGGTTAGGGTTAGGGTTTGGGGATAGGGTTAGGGTTAGGGTTAGGGTTAGGGCCCGGCACGTGGTTCCGGCGAGGCGAGCAGGTGGCTCCGGCGCGCTCGGCAGGTGCTTCCGCTGGGCCCGGCAGGTGGTTCCGGCGAGGCGAGCAGGTGGCTCCGGCGCGCTCGGCACGTGCTTCCGCTGGGCCCTGCAGGTGGTTCCGGCGTGCTCGGCAGGTGGTCCAGGCATGTCCGGCAGGTGGTTCCAGTCTGTCCAGGACGTGGTTCCAGCGTGTCCGGCACGTGGTTCTCTTACGTCTGAGAGGTGGTTCCTGCATGCCTGGCAGGTTATTGCGGATTGTCTGCCAGGTGGTTCTCTCATAGCCAGCTGTTGATTTTGGCCTGTCAGGCGGGTGGTTCTGGTGAGTCCAGCAGGTGGCTCCGGCGTGCTCGGCAGGTGGTTCTGGCATGTCTGGCAGGTGGTTCCGGCGAGTTGAGCAGCTGGTTCCAGCCTGTCCGTCAGGTTAGGGTTAGGGATAGGGTTAGGGTTACGGTTAGGGTTAGGGTTTAGGGTTTGGGGTTAGGGGTTAGGGTTAGGTGTAGGGTTAGGGCTGGGTTACGGTTGGGTAAGGGTTTAGGGTTAGGCTTAGGGTTAGGGGTTAGGGTTAGGGTTAGGGTTTGGGGATAGGGTTAGGGTTAGGGTTAGGGTTAGGGCCCGGCACGTGCTTCCGGCGAGGCGAGCAGGTGGCTCCGGCGTGCTTGGCACGTGCTTCCGCTGGGCCCGGCAGGTGGTTCCGGCGAGGCGAGCAGGTGGCTCCAGCGCGCCGGGCAGGTGGTTCCGGCGAGGCGAGCAGGTGGCTCCGGCGCGCTCGGCAGGTGCTTCCGCTGCGCCCGGCAGGTGGTTCCGGCGAGGCGAGCAGGTTGTTCCTGCGTGCTTGGCAGGTGGTTCAGTTGGGTCTGGCAGGTGGTTTCGGTCTGTTCGGGGTGTGGTTCCAGCATCTCAGGCACATGGTTCTGGCACGTCTGAGAGGTGGTTCCGGCTGGCCCAACAGGTGTTTCTGGAGTCTCCGCCAAGTGGTTCTGGCGTAGCTGGCAGGTGATTTTGGCGTGACTGGCAGGTGGTTCCAGCCAGCCCGGCAGGTGTTTCCGGAGTGTTCACCAACTGGCTGTGGCGTAGCCGGCAGGTGATTTTGGCGTGTCCGACAGGTGGTTCTGGCGAGTCGAGCAGGTGCTTCCGGCATGCTCGGCAGGTGCTTCCGGTGTCATTGGCATGTGGTTCTGGCAGGTCTGAGAGGTGGTTCCGGCATGCCTGACAGGTGATTCCGGAGTGTTCGCCAAGCGGTTCTGGCATAGGCGGCAGGTGATTTTGCCATGTCCAGAATGTGGTTCCAGCGAGTCGAACATGTGGTTCCGGCGTGTCCGGCAGGTGTTTCCGGTCTGTCCAGCAGGTGGTTCTGGGGTGTCCGGCATGAGGTTCTGGCACGTCTGAGAGGTGGTTCCGGCCGGCCCGACATGCGTTTCCGGAGTGTCCGCCACGTGGTTCAGGCACGTCTGAGAGGTGGTTCCAGCATGCCCGGCAGGTTTTCCCGGAGAGTCCTCCAAGTGGTTCTGGCGTAGCCCGCAGGTGATTTTGGTGTGTCCGGCAGGTTGTTCCGTTCTGTCCGATAGGTTGTTCCGGCATGTCCAGCATGTGCTTCTGGCACTTCTGAGAGGTGGTTCTGGCATGCCGGGCAGGTTATTCCGGAGTGTCCGGTAAGTGGTTCTGGTGTAGCCGGCAGTTCATTTTGGCGTGTCTGGCACATGGGTCCTGCGAGTCGAGCAGGTGGTTCCGGCGTGCTCGGCAGGTGGTCCAGGCATGTCCGGCAGGTGGTTCCAGTCTGTCCAGGACGTGGTTCCAGCGTGTCCGGCACGTGGTTCTCTTACGTCTGAGAGGTGGTTCCTGCATGCCTGGCAGGTTATTGCGGATTGTCTGCCAGGTGGTTCTCTAATAGCCAGCTGTTGATTTTGGCCTGTCAGGCAGGTGGTTCTGGTGAGTCCAGCAGGTGGCTCCGGCATGCTCGGCAGGTGGTTCTGGCATGTCTGGCAGGTGGTTCCGGCGAGTTGAGCAGCTGGTTCCAGCCTGTCCGTCAGGTTAGGGTTAGGGATAGGGTTAGGGTTACGGTTAGGGTTAGGGTTTAGGGTTTGGGGTTAGGGGTTAGGGTTAGGGGTAGGGTTAGGGTTAGGGTTACGGTTGGGTTAGGGTTTAGGGTTAGGCTTAGGGTTAGGGGTTAGGGTTATGGTTAGGGTTTGGGGATAGGGTTAGGGTTAGGGTTAGGGTTAGGGCCCGGCACGTGGTTCCGGCGAGGCAAGCAGGTGGCTCCGGCGCGCCCGGCAGGTGCTTCTGCTGGGCCTGGCAGGTGGTTCCGGCGAGGCGAGCAGGTGGCTCCGGCGCGCCGGGCAGGTGGTTCCGGCGAGGCGAGCAGGTGGCTCCGGCGTGCTCGGCAGGTGCTTCCGCTGCGCCCGGCATGTGGTTCCGGTGAGGCGAGCAGGTTGTTCCTGCGTGCTTGGCAGGTGGTTCAGTTGGGTCTGGCAGGTGGTTTCGGTCTGTTCGGGGTGTGGTTCCAGCATCTCAGGCACATGGTTCTGGCACGTCTGAGAGGTGGTTCCGGCTGGCCCAACAGGTGTTTCTGGAGTCTCCGCCAAGTGGTTCTGGCGTAGCTGGCAGGTGATTTTGGCGTGACTGGCAGGTGGTTCCAGCCAGCCCGGCAGGTGTTTCCGGAGTGTTCACCAACTGGCTGTGGCGTAGCCGGCAGGTGATTTTGGCGTGTCCGACAGGTGGTTCTGGCGAGTCGAGCAGGTGCTTCCGGCATGCTCGGCAGGTGCTTCCGGTGTCATTGGCATGTGGTTCTGGCAGGTCTGAGAGGTGGTTCCGGCATGCCTGACAGGTGATTCCGGAGTGTTCGCCAAGCGGTTCTGGCATAGGCGGCAGGTGATTTTGCCATGTCCAGAATGTGGTTCCAGCGAGTCGAACATGTGGTTCCGGCGTGTCCGGCAGGTGTTTCCGGTCTGTCCAGCAGGTGGTTCTGGGGTGTCCGGCATGAGGTTCTGGCACGTCTGAGAGGTGGTTCCGGCCAGCCCGACATGCGTTTCCGGAGTGTCCGCCACGTGGTTCAGGCACGTCTGAGAGGTGGTTCCAGCATGCCCGGCAGGTTTTCCCGGAGAGTCCTCCAAGTGGTTCTGGCGTAGCCCGCAGGTGATTTTGGTGTGTCCGGCAGGTTGTTCCGTTCTGTCCGATAGGTTGTTCCGGCATGTCCAGCACGTGCTTCTGGCACTTCTGAGAGGTGGTTCTGGCATGCCGGGCAGGTTATTCCGGAGTGTCCGGTAAGTGGTTCTGGTGTAGCCGGCAGTTCATTTTGGCGTGTCTGGCACATGGGTCCTGCGAGTCGAGCAGGTGGTTCCGGCGTGCTCGGCAGGTGGTCCAGGCATGTCCGGCAGGTGGTTCCAGTCTGTCCAGGACGTGGTTCCAGCGTGTCCGGCACGTGGTTCTCTTACGTCTGAGAGGTGGTTCCTGCATGCCTGGCAGGTTATTGCGGATTGTCTGCCAGGTGGTTCTCTCATAGCCAGCTGTTGATTTTGGCCTGTCAGGCGGGTGGTTCTGGTGAGTCCAGCAGGTGGCTCCGGCGTGCTCGGCAGGTGGTTCTGGCCTGTCTGGCAGGTGGTTCCGGCGAGTTGAGCAGCTGGTTCCAGCCTGTCCGTCAGGTTAGGGTTAGGGATAGGGTTAGGGTTACGGTTAGGGTTAGGGTTTAGGGTTTGGGGTTAGGGGTTAGGGTTAGGGGTAGGGTTAGGGTTAGGGTTACGGTTGGGTTAGGGTTTAGGGTTAGGCTTAGGGTTAGGGGTTAGGGTTAGGGTTAGGGTTTGGGGATAGGGTTAGGGTTAGGGTTAGGGTTAGGGCCCGGCACGTGGTTCCGGCGAGGCGAGCAGGTGGCTCCGGCGCGCCCGGTAGGTGCTTCTGCTGGGCCTGGCAGGTGGTTCCGGCGAGGCGAGCAGGTGGCTCCGGCGCGCCGGGCAGGTGGTTCCGGCGAGGCGAGCAGGTGGCTCCGGCGCGCTCGGCAGGTGCTTCCGCTGCGCCCGGCAGGTGGTTCCGGCGAGGCGAGCAGGTTGTTCCTGCGTGCTTGGCAGGTGGTTCAGTTGGGTCTGGCAGGTGGTTTCGGTCTGTTCGGGGTGTGGTTCCAGCATCTCAGGCACATGGTTCTGGCACGTCTGAGAGGTGGTTCCGGCTGGCCCAACAGGTGTTTCTGGAGTCTCCGCCAAGTGGTTCTGGCGTAGCTGGCAGGTGATGTTGGCGTGACTGGCAGGTGGTTCCAGCCAGCCCGGCAGGTGTTTCCGGAGTGTTCACCAACTGGCTGTGGCGTAGCCGGCAGGTGATTTTGGCGTGTCCGACAGGTGGTTCTGGCGAGTCGAGCAGGTGCTTCCGGCATGCTCGGCAGGTGCTTCCGGTGTCATTGGCATGTGGTTCTGGCAGGTCTGAGAGGTGGTTCCGGCATGCCTGACAGGTGATTCCGGAGTGTTCGCCAAGCGGTTCTGGCATAGGCGGCAGGTGATTTTGCCATGTCCAGAATGTGGTTCCAGCGAGTCGAACATGTGGTTCCGGCGTGTCCGGCAGGTGTTTCCGGTCTGTCCAGCAGGTGGTTCTGGGGTGTCCGGCATGAGGTTCTGGCACGTCTGAGAGGTGGTTCCGGCCGGCCCGACGTGCGTTTCCGGAGTGTCCGCCACGTGGTTCAGGCACGTCTGAGAGGTGGTTCCAGCATGCCCGGCAGGTTTTCCCGGAGAGTCCTCCAAGTGGTTCTGGCGTAGCCCGCAGGTGATTTTGGTGTGTCCGGCACGTTGTTCCGTTCTGTCCGATAGGTTGTTCCGGCATGTCCAGCACGTGCTTCTGGCACTTCTGAGAGGTGGTTCTGGCATGCCGGGCAGGTTATTCCGGAGTGTCCGGTAAGTGGTTCTGGTGTAGCCGGCAGTTCATTTTGGCGTGTCTGGCACATGGGTCCTGCGAGTCGAGCAGGTGGTTCCGGCGTGCTCGGCAGGTGGTCCAGGCATGTCCGGCAGGTGGTTCCAGTCTGTCCAGGACGTGGTTCCAGCGTGTCCGGCACGTGGTTCTCTTACGTCTGAGAGGTGGTTCCTGCATGCCTGGCAGGTTATTGCGGATTGTCTGCCAGGTGGTTCTCTCATAGCCAGCTGTTGATTTTGGCCTGTCAGGCGGGTGGTTCTGGTGAGTCCAGCAGGTGGCTCCGGCGTGCTCGGCAGGTGGTTCTGGCCTGTCTGGCAGGTGGTTCCGGCGAGTTGAGCAGCTGGTTCCAGCCTGTCCGTCAGGTTAGGGTTAGGGATAGGGTTAGGGTTACGGTTAGGGTTAGGGTTTAGGGTTTGGGGTTAGGGGTTAGGGTTAGGGGTAGGGTTAGGGTTAGGGTTACGGTTGGGTTAGGGTTTAGGGTTAGGCTTAGGGTTAGGGGTTAGGGTTAGGGTTAGGGTTTGGGGATAGGGTTAGGGTTAGGGTTAGGGTTAGGGCCCGGCACGTGGTTCCGGCGAGGCGAGCAGGTGGCTCCGGCGCGCCCGGCAGGTGCTTCTGCTGGGCCTGGCAGGTGGTTCCGGCGAGGCGAGCAGGTGGCTCCGGCGCGCCGGGCAGGTGGTTCCGGCGAGGCGAGCAGGTGGCTCCGGCGCGCTCGGCAGGTGCTTCCGCTGCGCCCGGCAGGTGGTTCCGGCGAGGCGAGCAGGTTGTTCCTGCGTGCTTGGCAGGTGGTTCAGTTGGGTCTGGCAGGTGGTTTCGGTCTGTTCGGGGTGTGGTTCCAGCATCTCAGGCACATGGTTCTGGCACGTCTGAGAGGTGGTTCCGGCTGGCCCAACAGGTGTTTCTGGAGTCTCCGCCAAGTGGTTCTGGTGTAGCTGGCAGGTGATGTTGGCGTGACTGGCAGGTGGTTCCAGCCAGCCCGGCAGCTGTTTCCGGAGTGTTCACCAACTGGCTGTGGCGTAGCCGGCAGGTGATTTTGGCGTGTCCGACAGGTGGTTCTGGCGAGTCGAGCAGGTGCTTCCGGCATGCTCGGCAGGTGCTTCCGGTGTCATTGGCATGTGGTTCTGGCAGGTCTGAGAGGTGGTTCCGGCATGCCTGACAGGTGATTCCGGAGTGTTCGCCAAGCGGTTCTGGCATAGGCGGCAGGTGATTTTGCCATGTCCAGAATGTGGTTCCAGCGAGTCGAACATGTGGTTCCGGCGTGTCCGGCAGGTGTTTCCGGTCTGTCCAGCAGGTGGTTCTGGGGTGTCCGGCATGAGGTTCTGGCACGTCTGAGAGGTGGTTCCGGCCGGCCCGACGTGCGTTTCCGGAGTGTCCGCCACGTGGTTCAGGCACGTCTGAGAGGTGGTTCCAGCATGCCCGGCAGGTTTTCCCGGAGAGTCCTCCAAGTGGTTCTGGCGTAGCCCGCAGGTGATTTTGGTGTGTCCGGCACGTTGTTCCGTTCTGTCCGATAGGTTGTTCCGGCATGTCCAGCACGTGCTTCTGGCACTTCTGAGAGGTGGTTCTGGCATGCCGGGCAGGTTATTCCGGAGTGTCCGGTAAGTGGTTCTGGTGTAGCCGGCAGTTCATTTTGGCGTGTCTGGCACATGGGTCCTGCGAGTCGAGCAGGTGGTTCCGGCGTGCTCGGCAGGTGGTCCAGGCATGTCCGGCAGGTGGTTCCAGTCTGTCCAGGACGTGGTTCCAGCGTGTCCGGCACGTGGTTCTCTTACGTCTGAGAGGTGGTTCCTGCATGCCTGGCAGGTTATTGCGGATTGTCTGCCAGGTGGTTCTCTCATAGCCAGCTGTTGATTTTGGCCTGTCAGGCGGGTGGTTCTGGTGAGTCCAGCAGGTGGCTCCGGCGTGCTCGGCAGGTGGTTCTGGCATGTCTGGCAGGTGGTTCCGGCGAGTTGAGCAGCTGGTTCCAGCCTGTCCGTCAGGTTAGGGTTAGGGATAGGGTTAGGGTTACGGTTAGGGTTAGGGTTTAGGGTTTGGGGTTAGGGGTTAGGGTTAGGGGTAGGGTTAGGGTTAGGGTTACGGTTGGGTTAGGGTTTAGGGTTAGGCTTAGGGTTAGGGGTTAGGGTTAGGGTTAGGGTTTGGGGATAGGGTTAGGGTTAGGGTTAGGGTTAGGGCCCGGCACGTGGTTCCGGCGAGGCGAGCAGGTGGCTCCGGCGCGCCCGGCAGGTGCTTCTGCTGGGCCTGGCAGGTGGTTCCGGCGAGGCGAGCAGGTGGCTCCGGCGCGCCGGGCAGGTGGTTCCGGCGAGGCGAGCAGGTGGCTCCGGCGCGCTCGGCAGGTGCTTCCGCTGCGCCCGGCAGGTGGTTCCGGCGAGGCGAGCAGGTTGTTCCTGCGTGCTTGGCAGGTGGTTCAGTTGGGTCTGGCAGGTGGTTTCGGTCTGTTCGGGGTGTGGTTCCAGCATCTCAGGCACATGGTTCTGGCACGTCTGAGAGGTGGTTCCGGCTGGCCCAACAGGTGTTTCTGGAGTCTCCGCCAAGTGGTTCTGGCGTAGCTGGCAGGTGATGTTGGCGTGACTGGCAGGTGGTTCCAGCCAGCCCGGCAGGTGTTTCCGGAGTGTTCACCAACTGGCTGTGGCGTAGCCGGCAGGTGATTTTGGCGTGTCCGACAGGTGGTTCTGGCGAGTCGAGCAGGTGCTTCCGGCATGCTCGGCAGGTGCTTCCGGTGTCATTGGCATGTGGTTCTGGCAGGTCTGAGAGGTGGTTCCGGCATGCCTGACAGGTGATTCCGGAGTGTTCGCCAAGCGGTTCTGGCATAGGCGGCAGGTGATTTTGCCATGTCCAGAATGTGGTTCCAGCGAGTCGAACATGTGGTTCCGGCGTGTCCGGCAGGTGTTTCCGGTCTGTCCAGCAGGTGGTTCTGGGGTGTCCGGCATGAGGTTCTGGCACGTCTGAGAGGTGGTTCCGGCCGGCCCGACGTGCGTTTCCGGAGTGTCCGCCACGTGGTTCAGGCACGTCTGAGAGGTGGTTCCAGCATGCCCGGCAGGTTTTCCCGGAGAGTCCTCCAAGTGGTTCTGGCGTAGCCCGCAGGTGATTTTGGTGTGTCCGGCACGTTGTTCCGTTCTGTCCGATAGGTTGTTCCGGCATGTCCAGCACGTGCTTCTGGCACTTCTGAGAGGTGGTTCTGGCATGCCGGGCAGGTTATTCCGGAGTGTCCGGTAAGTGGTTCTGGTGTAGCCGGCAGTTCATTTTGGCGTGTCTGGCACATGGGTCCTGCGAGTCGAGCAGGTGGTTCCGGCGTGCTCGGCAGGTGGTCCAGGCATGTCCGGCAGGTGGTTCCAGTCTGTCCAGGACGTGGTTCCAGCGTGTCCGGCACGTGGTTCTCTTACGTCTGAGAGGTGGTTCCTGCATGCCTGGCAGGTTATTGCGGATTGTCTGCCAGGTGGGTCTCTCATAGCCAGCTGTTGATTTTGGCCTGTCAGGCGGGTGGTTCTGGTGAGTCCAGCAGGTGGCTCCGGCGTGCTCGGCAGGTGGTTCTGGCCTGTCTGGCAGGTGGTTCCGGCGAGTTGAGCAGCTGGTTCCAGCCTGTCCGTCAGGTTAGGGTTAGGGATAGGGTTAGGGTTACGGTTAGGGTTAGGGTTTAGGGTTTGGGGTTAGGGGTTAGGGTTAGGGGTAGGGTTAGGGTTAGGGTTACGGTTGGGTTAGGGTTTAGGGTTAGGCTTAGGGTTAGGGGTTAGGGTTAGGGTTAGGGTTTGGGGATAGGGTTAGGGTTAGGGTTAGGGTTAGGGCCCGGCACGTGGTTCCGGCGAGGCGAGCAGGTGGCTCCGGCGCGCCCGGCAGGTGCTTCTGCTGGGCCTGGCAGGTGGTTCCGGCGAGGCGAGCAGGTGGCTCCGGCGCGCCGGGCAGGTGGTTCCGGCGAGGCGAGCAGGTGGCTCCGGCGCGCTCGGCAGGTGCTTCCGCTGCGCCCGGCAGGTGGTTCCGGCGAGGCGAGCAGGTTGTTCCTGCGTGCTTGGCAGGTGGTTCAGTTGGGTCTGGCAGGTGGTTTCGGTCTGTTCGGGGTGTGGTTCCAGCATCTCAGGCACATGGTTCTGGCACGTCTGAGAGGTGGTTCCGGCTGGCCCAACAGGTGTTTCTGGAGTCTCCGCCAAGTGGTTCTGGCGTAGCTGGCAGGTGATGTTGGCGTGACTGGCAGGTGGTTCCAGCCAGCCCGGCAGGTGTTTCCGGAGTGTTCACCAACTGGCTGTGGCGTAGCCGGCAGGTGATTTTGGCGTGTCCGACAGGTGGTTCTGGCGAGTCGAGCAGGTGCTTCCGGCATGCTCGGCAGGTGCTTCCGGTGTCATTGGCATGTGGTTCTGGCAGGTCTGAGAGGTGGTTCCGGCATGCCTGACAGGTGATTCCGGAGTGTTCGCCAAGCGGTTCTGGCATAGGCGGCAGGTGATTTTGCCATGTCCAGAATGTGGTTCCAGCGAGTCGAACATGTGGTTCCGGCGTGTCCGGCAGGTGTTTCCGGTCTGTCCAGCAGGTGGTTCTGGGGTGTCCGGCATGAGGTTCTGGCACGTCTGAGAGGTGGTTCCGGCCGGCCCGACGTGCGTTTCCGGAGTGTCCGCCACGTGGTTCAGGCACGTCTGAGAGGTGGTTCCAGCATGCCCGGCAGGTTTTCCCGGAGAGTCCTCCAAGTGGTTCTGGCGTAGCCCGCAGGTGATTTTGGTGTGTCCGGCACGTTGTTCCGTTCTGTCCGATAGGTTGTTCCGGCATGTCCAGCACGTGCTTCTGGCACTTCTGAGAGGTGGTTCTGGCATGCCGGGCAGGTTATTCCGGAGTGTCCGGTAAGTGGTTCTGGTGTAGCCGGCAGTTCATTTTGGCGTGTCTGGCACATGGGTCCTGCGAGTCGAGCAGGTGGTTCCGGCGTGCTCGGCAGGTGGTCCAGGCATGTCCGGCAGGTGGTTCCAGTCTGTCCAGGACGTGGTTCCAGCGTGTCCGGCACGTGGTTCTCTTACGTCTGAGAGGTGGTTCCTGCATGCCTGGCAGGTTATTGCGGATTGTCTGCCAGGTGGTTCTCTCATAGCCAGCTGTTGATTTTGGCCTGTCAGGCAGGTGGTTCTGGTGAGTCCAGCAGGTGGCTCCGGCGTGCTCGGCAGGTGGTTCTGGCATGTCTGGCAGGTGGTTCCGGCGAGTTGAGCAGCTGGTTCCAGCCTGTCCGTCAGGTTAGGGTTAGGGATAGGGTTAGGGTTACGGTTAGGGTTAGGGTTTAGGGTTTGGGGTTAGGGGTTAGGGGTAGGGTTAGGGTTAGGGTTACGGTTGGGTTAGGGTTTAGGGTTAGGCTTAGGGTTAGGGGTTAGGGTTAGGGTTAGGGTTTGGGGATAGGGTTAGGGTTAGGGTTAGGGCCCGGCACGTGGTTCCGGCGAGGCGAGCAGGTGGCTCCGGCGCGCCCGGCAGGTGCTTCTGCTGGGCCTGGCAGGTGGTTCCGGCGAGGCGAGCAGGTGGCTCCGGCGCGCCGGGCAGGTGGTTCCGGCGAGGCGAGCAGGTGGCTCCGGCGCGCTCGGCAGGTGCTTCCGCTGCGCCCGGCAGGTGGTTCCGGCGAGGCGAGCAGGTTGTTCCTGCGTGCTTGGCAGGTGGTTCAGTTGGGTCTGGCAGGTGGTTTCGGTCTGTTCGGGGTGTGGTTCCAGCATCTCAGGCACATGGTTCTGGCACGTCTGAGAGGTGGTTCCGGCTGGCCCAACAGGTGTTTCTGGAGTCTCCGCCAAGTGGTTCTGGCGTAGCTGGCAGGTGATGTTGGCGTGACTGGCAGGTGGTTCCAGCCAGCCCGGCAGGTGTTTCCGGAGTGTTCACCAACTGGCTGTGGCGTAGCCGGCAGGTGATTTTGGCGTGTCCGACAGGTGGTTCTGGCGAGTCGAGCAGGTGCTTCCGGCATGCTCGGCAGGTGCTTCCGGTGTCATTGGCATGTGGTTCTGGCAGGTCTGAGAGGTGGTTCCGGCATGCCTGACAGGTGATTCCGGAGTGTTCGCCAAGCGGTTCTGGCATAGGCGGCAGGTGATTTTGCCATGTCCAGAATGTGGTTCCAGCGAGTCGAACATGTGGTTCCGGCGTGTCCGGCAGGTGTTTCCGGTCTGTCCAGCTGGTGGTTCTGGGGTGTCCGGCATGAGGTTCTGGCACGTCTGAGAGGTGGTTCCGGCCGGCCCGACGTGCGTTTCCGGAGTGTCCGCCACGTGGTTCAGGCACGTCTGAGAGGTGGTTCCAGCATGCCCGGCAGGTTTTCCCGGAGAGTCCTCCAAGTGGTTCTGGCGTAGCCCGCAGGTGATTTTGGTGTGTCCGGCACGTTGTTCCGTTCTGTCCGATAGGTTGTTCCGGCATGTCCAGCACGTGCTTCTGGCACTTCTGAGAGGTGGTTCTGGCATGCCGGGCAGGTTATTCCGGAGTGTCCGGTAAGTGGTTCTGGTGTAGCCGGCAGTTCATTTTGGCGTGTCTGGCACATGGGTCCTGCGAGTCGAGCAGGTGGTTCCGGCGTGCTCGGCAGGTGGTCCAGGCATGTCCGGCAGGTGGTTCCAGTCTGTCCAGGACGTGGTTCCAGCGTGTCCGGCACGTGGTTCTCTTACGTCTGAGAGGTGGTTCCTGCATGCCTGGCAGGTTATTGCGGATTGTCTGCCAGGTGGTTCTCTCATAGCCAGCTGTTGATTTTGGCCTGTCAGGCGGGTGGTTCTGGTGAGTCCAGCAGGTGGCTCCGGCGTGCTCGGCAGGTGGTTCTGGCATGTCTGGCAGGTGGTTCCGGCGAGTTGAGCAGCTGGTTCCAGCCTGTCCGTCAGGTTAGGGTTAGGGATAGGGTTAGGGTTACGGTTAGGGTTAGGGTTTAGGGTTTGGGGTTAGGGGTTAGGGTTAGGGGTAGGGTTAGGGTTAGGGTTACGGTTGGGTTAGGGTTTAGGGTTAGGCTTAGGGTTAGGGGTTAGGGTTAGGGTTAGGGTTTGGGGATAGGGTTAGGGTTAGGGTTAGGGTTAGGGCCCGGCACGTGGTTCCGGCGAGGCGAGCAGGTGGCTCCGGCGCGCCCGGCAGGTGCTTCTGCTGGGCCTGGCAGGTGGTTCCGGCGAGGCGAGCAGGTGGCTCCGGCGCGCCGGGCAGGTGGTTCCGGCGAGGCGAGCAGGTGGCTCCGGCGCGCTCGGCAGGTGCTTCCGCTGCGCCCGGCAGGTGGTTCCGGCGAGGCGAGCAGGTTGTTCCTGCGTGCTTGGCAGGTGGTTCAGTTGGGTCTGGCAGGTGGTTTCGGTCTGTTCGGGGTGTGGTTCCAGCATCTCAGGCACATGGTTCTGGCACGTCTGAGAGGTGGTTCCGGCTGGCCCAACAGGTGTTTCTGGAGTCTCCGCCAAGTGGTTCTGGTGTAGCTGGCAGGTGATGTTGGCGTGACTGGCAGGTGGTTCCAGCCAGCCCGGCAGCTGTTTCCGGAGTGTTCACCAACTGGCTGTGGCGTAGCCGGCAGGTGATTTTGGCGTGTCCGACAGGTGGTTCTGGCGAGTCGAGCAGGTGCTTCCGGCATGCTCGGCAGGTGCTTCCGGTGTCATTGGCATGTGGTTCTGGCAGGTCTGAGAGGTGGTTCCGGCATGCCTGACAGGTGATTCCGGAGTGTTCGCCAAGCGGTTCTGGCATAGGCGGCAGGTGATTTTGCCATGTCCAGAATGTGGTTCCAGCGAGTCGAACATGTGGTTCCGGCGTGTCCGGCAGGTGTTTCCGGTCTGTCCAGCAGGTGGTTCTGGGGTGTCCGGCATGAGGTTCTGGCACGTCTGAGAGGTGGTTCCGGCCGGCCCGACGTGCGTTTCCGGAGTGTCCGCCACGTGGTTCAGGCACGTCTGAGAGGTGGTTCCAGCATGCCCGGCAGGTTTTCCCGGAGAGTCCTCCAAGTGGTTCTGGCGTAGCCCGCAGGTGATTTTGGTGTGTCCGGCAGGTTGTTCCGTTCTGTCCGATAGGTTGTTCCGGCATGTCCAGCACGTGCTTCTGGCACTTCTGAGAGGTGGTTCTGGCATGCCGGGCAGGTTATTCCGGAGTGTCCGGTAAGTGGTTCTGGTGTAGCCGGCAGTTCATTTTGGCGTGTCTGGCACATGGGTCCTGCGAGTCGAGCAGGTGGTTCCGGCGTGCTCGGCAGGTGGTCCAGGCATGTCCGGCAGGTGGTTCCAGTCTGTCCAGGACGTGGTTCCAGCGTGTCCGGCACGTGGTTCTCTTACGTCTGAGAGGTGGTTCCTGCATGCCTGGCAGGTTATTGCGGATTGTCTGCCAGGTGGTTCTCTCATAGCCAGCTGTTGATTTTGGCCTGTCAGGCAGGTGGTTCTGGTGAGTCCAGCAGGTGGCTCCGGCATGCTCGGCAGGTGGTTCTGGCATGTCTGGCAGGTGGTTCCGGCGAGTTGAGCAGCTGGTTCCAGCCTGTCCGTCAGGTTAGGGTTAGGGATAGGGTTAGGGTTACGGTTAGGGTTAGGGTTTAGGGTTTGGGGTTAGGGGTTAGGGTTAGGGGTAGGGTTAGGGTTAGGGTTACGGTTGGGTTAGGGTTTAGGGTTAGGCTTAGGGTTAGGGGTTAGGGTTAGGGTTAGGGTTTGGGGATAGGGTTAGGGTTAGGGTTAGGGTTAGGGCCCGGCACGTGGTTCCGGCGAGGCAAGCAGGTGGCTCCGGCGCGCCCGGCAGGTGCTTCTGCTGGGCCTGGCAGGTGGTTCCGGCGAGGCGAGCAGGTGGCTCCGGCGCGCCGGGCAGGTGGTTCCGGCGAGGCGAGCAGGTGGCTCCGGCGCGCTCGGCAGGTGCTTCCGCTGCGCCCGGCAGGTGGTTCCGGCGAGGCGAGCAGGTTGTTCCTGCGTGCTTGGCAGGTGGTTCAGTTGGGTCTGGCAGGTGGTTTCGGTCTGTTCGGGGTGTGGTTCCAGCATCTCAGGCACATGGTTCTGGCACGTCTGAGAGGTGGTTCCGGCTGGCCCAACAGGTGTTTCTGGAGTCTCCGCCAAGTGGTTCTGGCGTAGCTGGCAGGTGATGTTGGCGTGACTGGCAGGTGGTTCCAGCCAGCCCGGCAGGTGTTTCCGGAGTGTTCACCAACTGGCTGTGGCGTAGCCGGCAGGTGATTTTGGCGTGTCCGACAGGTGGTTCTGGCGAGTCGAGCAGGTGCTTCCGGCATGCTCGGCAGGTGCTTCCGGTGTCATTGGCATGTGGTTCTGGCAGGTCTGAGAGGTGGTTCCGGCATGCCTGACAGGTGATTCCGGAGTGTTCGCCAAGCGGTTCTGGCATAGGCGGCAGGTGATTTTGCCATGTCCAGAATGTGGTTCCAGCGAGTCGAACATGTGGTTCCGGCGTGTCCGGCAGGTGTTTCCGGTCTGTCCAGCAGGTGGTTCTGGGGTGTCCGGCATGAGGTTCTGGCACGTCTGAGAGGTGGTTCCGGCCGGCCCGACGTGCGTTTCCGGAGTGTCCGCCACGTGGTTCAGGCACGTCTGAGAGGTGGTTCCAGCATGCCCGGCAGGTTTTCCCGGAGAGTCCTCCAAGTGGTTCTGGCGTAGCCCGCAGGTGATTTTGGTGTGTCCGGCACGTTGTTCCGTTCTGTCCGATAGGTTGTTCCGGCATGTCCAGCACGTGCTTCTGGCACTTCTGAGAGGTGGTTCTGGCATGCCGGGCAGGTTATTCCGGAGTGTCCGGTAAGTGGTTCTGGTGTAGCCGGCAGTTCATTTTGGCGTGTCTGGCACATGGGTCCTGCGAGTCGAGCAGGTGGTTCCGGCGTGCTCGGCAGGTGGTCCAGGCATGTCCGGCAGGTGGTTCCAGTCTGTCCAGGACGTGGTTCCAGCGTGTCCGGCACGTGGTTCTCTTACGTCTGAGAGGTGGTTCCTGCATGCCTGGCAGGTTATTGCGGATTGTCTGCCAGGTGGTTCTCTCATAGCCAGCTGTTGATTTTGGCCTGTCAGGCGGGTGGTTCTGGTGCGACCAGCAGGTGGCTCCGGCGTGCTCGGCAGGTGGTTCTGGCATGTCTGGCAGGTGGTTCCGGCGAGTTGAGCAGCTGGTTCCAGCCTGTCCGTCAGGTTAGGGTTAGGGATAGGGTTAGGGTTACGGTTAGGGTTAGGGTTTAGGGTTTGGGGTTAGGGGTTAGGGTTAGGGGTAGGGTTAGGGTTAGGGTTACGGTTGGGTTAGGGTTTAGGGTTAGGCTTAGGGTTAGGGGTTAGGGTTAGGGTTAGGGTTTGTGGATAGGGTTAGGGTTAGGGTTAGGGTTAGGGCCCGGCACGTGGTTCCGGCGAGGCGAGCAGGTGGCTGCGGCGCGCTCGGCAGGTGCTTCCGCTGGGCCCGGCAGGTGGTTCCGGCGAGGTGAGCAGGTGGCTCCGGCGCGCTCGGCACGTGCTTCCGCTGGGCCCGGCAGGTGGTTCCGGCGAGGCGAGCAGGTGGCTCCGGCGCGCTCGGCAGGTGCTTCCGCTGCGCCCGGCATGTGGTTCCGGCGAGGCGAGCAGGTTGTTCCTGCGTGCTTGGCAGGTGGTTCAGTTGGGTCTGGCAGGTGGTTTCGGTCTGTTTGGGGTGTGGTTCCAGCATCTCAGGCACATGGTTCTGGCACGTCTGAGAGGTGGTTCCGGCTGGCCCAACAGGTGTTTCTGGAGTCTCCGCCAAGTGGTTCTGGCGTAGCTGGCAGGTGATGTTGGCGTGACTGGCAGGTGGTTCCAGCCAGCCCGGCAGGTGTTTCCGGAGTGTTCACCAACTGGCTGTGGCGTAGCCGGCAGGTGATTTTGGCGTGTCCGACAGGTGGTTCTGGCGAGTCGAGCAGGTGCTTCCGGCATGCTCGGCAGGTGCTTCCGGTGTCATTGGCATGTGGTTCTGGCAGGTCTGAGAGGTGGTTCCGGCATGCCTGACAGGTGATTCCGGAGTGTTCGCCAAGCGGTTCTGGCATAGGCGGCAGGTGATTTTGCCATGTCCAGAATGTGGTTCCAGCGAGTCGAACATGTGGTTCCGGCGTGTCCGGCAGGTGTTTCCGGTCTGTCCAGCAGGTGGTTCTGGGGTGTCCGGCATGAGGTTCTGGCACGTCTGAGAGGTGGTTCCGGCCGGCCCGACGTGCGTTTCCGGAGTGTCCGCCACGTGGTTCAGGCACGTCTGAGAGGTGGTTCCAGCATGCCCGGCAGGTTTTCCCGGAGAGTCCTCCAAGTGGTTCTGGCGTAGCCCGCAGGTGATTTTGGTGTGTCCGGCACGTTGTTCCGTTCTGTCCGATAGGTTGTTCCGGCATGTCCAGCACGTGCTTCTGGCACTTCTGAGAGGTGGTTCTGGCATGCCGGGCAGGTTATTCCGGAGTGTCCGGTAAGTGGTTCTGGTGTAGCCGGCAGTTCATTTTGGCGTGTCTGGCACATGGGTCCTGCGAGTCGAGCAGGTGGTTCCGGCGTGCTCGGCAGGTGGTCCAGGCATGTCCGGCAGGTGGTTCCAGTCTGTCCAGGACGTGGTTCCAGCGTGTCCGGCACGTGGTTCTCTTACGTCTGAGAGGTGGTTCCTGCATGCCTGGCAGGTTATTGCGGATTGTCTGCCAGGTGGTTCTCTCATAGCCAGCTGTTGATTTTGGCCTGTCAGGCGGGTGGTTCTGGTGCGACCAGCAGGTGGCTCCGGCGTGCTCGGCAGGTGGTTCTGGCATGTCTGGCAGGTGGTTCCGGCGAGTTGAGCAGCTGGTTCCAGCCTGTCCGTCAGGTTAGGGTTAGGGATAGGGTTAGGGTTACGGTTAGGGTTAGGGTTTAGGGTTTGGGGTTAGGGGTTAGGGTTAGGGGTAGGGTTAGGGTTAGGGTTACGGTTGGGTTAGGGTTTAGGGTTAGGCTTAGGGTTAGGGGTTAGGGTTAGGGTTAGGGTTTGGGGATAGGGTTAGGGTTAGGGTTAGGGTTAGGGCCCGGCACGTGGTTCCGGCGAGGCGAGCAGGTGGCTGCGGCGCGCTCGGCAGGTGCTTCCGCTGGGCCCGGCAGGTGGTTCCGGCGAGGTGAGCAGGTGGCTCCGGCGCGCTCGGCACGTGCTTCCGCTGGGCCCGGCAGGTGGTTCCGGCGAGGCGAGCAGGTGGCTCCGGCGCGCTCGGCAGGTGCTTCCGCTGCGCCCGGCATGTGGTTCCGGCGAGGCGAGCAGGTTGTTCCTGCGTGCTTGGCAGGTGGTTCAGTTGGGTCTGGCAGGTGGTTTCGGTCTGTTTGGGGTGTGGTTCCAGCATCTCAGGCACATGGTTCTGGCACGTCTGAGAGGTGGTTCCGGCTGGCCCAACAGGTGTTTCTGGAGTCTCCGCCAAGTGGTTCTGGCGTAGCTGGCAGGTGATGTTGGCGTGACTGGCAGGTGGTTCCAGCCAGCCCGGCAGGTGTTTCCGGAGTGTTCACCAACTGGCTGTGGCGTAGCCGGCAGGTGATTTTGGCGTGTCCGACAGGTGGTTCTGGCGAGTCGAGCAGGTGCTTCCGGCATGCTCGGCAGGTGCTTCCGGTGTCATTGGCATGTGGTTCTGGCAGGTCTGAGAGGTGGTTCCGGCATGCCTGACAGGTGATTCCGGAGTGTTCGCCAAGCGGTTCTGGCATAGGCGGCAGGTGATTTTGCCATGTCCAGAATGTGGTTCCAGCGAGTCGAACATGTGGTTCCGGCGTGTCCGGCAGGTGTTTCCGGTCTGTCCAGCAGGTGGTTCTGGGGTGTCCGGCATGAGGTTCTGGCACGTCTGAGAGGTGGTTCCGGCCGGCCCGACATGCGTTTCCGGAGTGTCCGCCACGTGGTTCAGGCACGTCTGAGAGGTGGTTCCAGCATGCCCGGCAGGTTTTCCCGGAGAGTCCTCCAAGTGGTTCTGGCGTAGCCCGCAGGTGATTTTGGTGTGTCCGGCAGGTTGTTCCGTTCTGTCCGATAGGTTGTTCCGGCATGTCCAGCACGTGCTTCTGGCACTTCTGAGAGGTGGTTCTGGCATGCCGGGCAGGTTATTCCGGAGTGTCCGGTAAGTGGTTCTGGTGTAGCCGGCAGTTCATTTTGGCGTGTCTGGCACATGGGTCCTGCGAGTCGAGCAGGTGGTTCCGGCGTGCTCGGCAGGTGGTCCAGGCATGTCCGGCAGGTGGTTCCAGTCTGTCCAGGACGTGGTTCCAGCGTGTCCGGCACGTGGTTCTCTTACGTCTGAGAGGTGGTTCCTGCATGCCTGGCAGGTTATTGCGGATTGTCTGCCAGGTGGTTCTCTCATAGCCAGCTGTTGATTTTGGCCTGTCAGGCAGGTGGTTCTGGTGAGTCCAGCAGGTGGCTCCGGCATGCTCGGCAGGTGGTTCTGGCCTGTCTGGCAGGTGGTTCCGGCGAGTTGAGCAGCTGGTTCCAGCCTGTCCGTCAGGTTAGGGTTAGGGATAGGGTTAGGGTTAGGGTTACGGTTGGGTTAGGGTTTAGGGTTAGGCTTAGGGTTAGGGGTTAGGGTTAGGGTTAGGGTTTGGGGATAGGGTTAGGGTTAGGGTTAGGGTTAGGGCCCGGCACGTGGTTCCGGCGAGGCGAGCAGGTGGCTCCGGCGTGCTCGGCAGGTGCTTCCGCTGCGCCCGGCATGTGGTTCCGGTGAGGCGAGCAGGTTGTTCCTGCGTGCTTGGCAGGTGGTTCAGTTGGGTCTGGCAGGTGGTTTCGGTCTGTTCGGGGTGTGGTTCCAGCATCTCAGGCACATGGTTCTGGCACGTCTGAGAGGTGGTTCCGGCTGGCCCAACAGGTGTTTCTGGAGTCTCCGCCAAGTGGTTCTGGCGTAGCTGGCAGGTGATGTTGGCGTGACTGGCAGGTGGTTCCAGCCAGCCCGGCAGGTGTTTCCGGAGTGTTCACCAACTGGCTGTGGCGTAGCCGGCAGGTGATTTTGGCGTGTCCGACAGGTGGTTCTGGCGAGTCGAGCAGGTGCTTCCGGCATGCTCGGCAGGTGCTTCCGGTGTCATTGGCATGTGTTTCTGGCAGGTCTGAGAGGTGGTTCCGGCATGCCTGACAGGTGATTCCGGAGTGTTCGCCAAGCGGTTCTGGCATAGGCGGCAGGTGATTTTGCCATGTCCAGAATGTGGTTCCAGCGAGTCGAACATGTGGTTCCGGCGTGTCCGGCAGGTGTTTCCGGTCTGTCCAGCAGGTGGTTCTGGGGTGTCCGGCATGAGGTTCTGGCACGTCTGAGAGGTGGTTCCGGCCGGCCCGACATGCGTTTCCGGAGTGTCCGCCACGTGGTTCAGGCACGTCTGAGAGGTGGTTCCAGCATGCCCGGCAGGTTTTCCCGGAGAGTCCTCCAAGTGGTTCTGGCGTAGCCCGCAGGTGATTTTGGTGTGTCCGGCACGTTGTTCCGTTCTGTCCGATAGGTTGTTCCGGCATGTCCAGCACGTGCTTCTGGCACTTCTGAGAGGTGGTTCTGGCATGCCGGGCAGGTTATTCCGGAGTGTCCGGTAAGTGGTTCTGGTGTAGCCGGCAGTTCATTTTGGCGTGTCTGGCACATGGGTCCTGCGAGTCGAGCAGGTGGTTCCGGCGTGCTCGGCAGGTGGTCCAGGCATGTCCGGCAGGTGGTTCCAGTCTGTCCAGGACGTGGTTCCAGCGTGTCCGGCACGTGGTTCTCTTACGTCTGAGAGGTGGTTCCTGCATGCCTGGCAGGTTATTGCGGATTGTCTGCCAGGTGGTTCTCTCATAGCCAGCTGTTGATTTTGGCCTGTCAGGCGGGTGGTTCTGGTGAGTCCAGCAGGTGGCTCCGGCGTGCTCGGCAGGTGGTTCTGGCATGTCTGGCAGGTGGTTCCGGCGAGTTGAGCAGCTGGTTCCAGCCTGTCCGTCAGGTTAGGGTTAGGGATAGGGTTAGGGTTACGGTTAGGGTTAGGGTTTAGGGTTTGGGGTTAGGGGTTAGGGTTAGGGGTAGGGTTAGGGTTAGGGTTACGGTTGGGTTAGGGTTTAGGGTTAGGCTTAGGGTTAGGGGTTAGGGTTAGGGTTAGGGTTTGGGGATAGGGTTAGGGTTAGGGTTAGGGTTAGGGCCCGGCACGTGGTTCCGGCGAGGCGAGCAGGTGGCTCCGGCGCGCTCGGCAGGTGCTTCCCTGGGCCCGGCAGGTGGTTCCGGCGAGGTGAGCAGGTGGCTCCGGCGCGCTCGGCACGTGCTTCCGCTGGGCCCGGCAGGTGGTTCCGGCGAGGCGAGCAGGTGGCTCCGGCGCGCTCGGCAGGTGCTTCCGCTGCGCCCGGCAGGTGGTTCCGGCGAGGCGAGCAGGTTGTTCCTGCGTGCTCGGCAGGTGGTTCAGTTGGGTCTGGCAGGTGGTTTCGGTCTGTTCGGGGTGTGGTTCCAGCATCTCAGGCACATGGTTCTGGCACGTCTGACAGGTGGTTCCGGCTGGCCCAACAGGTGTTTCTGGAGTCTCCGCCAAGTGGTTCTGGTGTAGCTGGCAGGTGGTTCCAGCCAGCCCGGCAGGTGTTTCCGGAGTGTTCACCAACTGGCTGTGGCGTAGCCGGCAGGTGATTTTGGCGTGTCCGACAGGTGGTTCTGGCGAGTCGAGCAGGTGCTTCCGGCATGCTCGGCAGGTGCTTCCGGTGTCATTGGCATGTGGTTCTGGCAGGTCTGAGAGGTGGTTCCGGCATGCCTGACAGGTGATTCCGGAGTGTTCGCCAAGCGGTTCTGGCATAGGCGGCAGGTGATTTTGCCATGTCCAGAATGTGGTTCCAGCGAGTCGAACATGTGGTTCCGGCGTGTCCGGCAGGTGTTTCCGGTCTGTCCAGCTGGTGGTTCTGGGGTGTCCGGCATGAGGTTCTGGCACGTCTGAGAGGTGGTTCCGGCCGGCCCGACGTGCGTTTCCGGAGTGTCCGCCACGTGGTTCAGGCACGTCTGAGAGGTGGTTCCAGCATGCCCGGCAGGTTTTCCCGGAGAGTCCTCCAAGTGGTTCTGGCGTAGCCCGCAGGTGATTTTGGTGTGTCCGGCACGTTGTTCCGTTCTGTCCGATAGGTTGTTCCGGCATGTCCAGCACGTGCTTCTGGCACTTCTGAGAGGTGGTTCTGGCATGCCGGGCAGGTTATTCCGGAGTGTCCGGTAAGTGGTTCTGGTGTAGCCGGCAGTTCATTTTGGCGTGTCTGGCACATGGGTCCTGCGAGTCGAGCAGGTGGTTCCGGCGTGCTCGGCAGGTGGTCCAGGCATGTCCGGCAGGTGGTTCCAGTCTGTCCAGGACGTGGTTCCAGCGTGTCCGACACGTGGTTCTCTTACGTCTGAGAGGTGGTTCCTGCATGCCTGGCAGGTTATTGCGGATTGTCTGCCAGGTGGTTCTCTCATAGCCAGCTGTTGATTTTGGCCTGTCAGGCGGGTGGTTCTGGTGAGTCCAGCAGGTGGCTCCGGCGTGCTCGGCAGGTGGTTCTGGCATGTCTGGCAGGTGGTTCCGGCGAGTTGAGCAGCTGGTTCCAGCCTGTCCGTCAGGTTAGGGTTAGGGATAGGGTTAGGGTTACGGTTAGGGTTAGGGTTTAGGGTTTGGGGTTAGGGGTTAGGGTTAGGGGTAGGGTTAGGGTTAGGGTTACGGTTGGGTTAGGGTTTAGGGTTAGGCTTAGGGTTAGGGGTTAGGGTTAGGGTTAGGGTTTGGGGATAGGGTTAGGGTTAGGGTTAGGGTTAGGGCCCGGCACGTGGTTCCGGCGAGGCGAGCAGGTGGCTCCGGCGCGCTCGGCAGGTGCTTCCCTGGGCCCGGCAGGTGGTTCCGGCGAGGTGAGCAGGTGGCTCCGGCGCGCTCGGCACGTGCTTCCGCTGGGCCCGGCAGGTGGTTCCGGCGAGGCGAGCAGGTGGCTCCGGCGCGCTCGGCAGGTGCTTCCGCTGCGCCCGGCAGGTGGTTCCGGCGAGGCGAGCAGGTTGTTCCTGCGTGCTCGGCAGGTGGTTCAGTTGGGTCTGGCAGGTGGTTTCGGTCTGTTCGGGGTGTGGTTCCAGCATCTCAGGCACATGGTTCTGGCACGTCTGACAGGTGGTTCCGGCTGGCCCAACAGGTGTTTCTGGAGTCTCCGCCAAGTGGTTCTGGTGTAGCTGGCAGGTGGTTCCAGCCAGCCCGGCAGGTGTTTCCGGAGTGTTCACCAACTGGCTGTGGCGTAGCCGGCAGGTGATTTTGGCGTGTCCGACAGGTGGTTCTGGCGAGTCGAGCAGGTGCTTCCGGCATGCTCGGCAGGTGCTTCCGGTGTCATTGGCATGTGTTTCTGGCAGGTCTGAGAGGTGGTTCCGGCATGCCTGACAGGTGATTCCGGAGTGTTCGCCAAGCGGTTCTGGCATAGGCGGCAGGTGATTTTGCCATGTCCAGAATGTGGTTCCAGCGAGTCGAACATGTGGTTCCGGCGTGTCCGGCAGGTGTTTCCGGTCTGTCCAGCAGGTGGTTCTGGGGTGTCCGGCATGAGGTTCTGGCACGTCTGAGAGGTGGTTCCGGCCGGCCCGACATGCGTTTCCGGAGTGTCCGCCACGTGGTTCAGGCACGTCTGAGAGGTGGTTCCAGCATGCCCGGCAGGTTTTCCCGGAGAGTCCTCCAAGTGGTTCTGGCGTAGCCCGCAGGTGATTTTGGTGTGTCCGGCACGTTGTTCCGTTCTGTCCGATAGGTTGTTCCGGCATGTCCAGCACGTGCTTCTGGCACTTCTGAGAGGTGGTTCTGGCATGCCGGGCAGGTTATTCCGGAGTGTCCGGTAAGTGGTTCTGGTGTAGCCGGCAGTTCATTTTGGCGTGTCTGGCACATGGGTCCTGCGAGTCGAGCAGGTGGTTCCGGCGTGCTCGGCAGGTGGTCCAGGCATGTCCGGCAGGTGGTTCCAGTCTGTCCAGGACGTGGTTCCAGCGTGTCCGGCACGTGGTTCTCTTACGTCTGAGAGGTGGTTCCTGCATGCCTGGCAGGTTATTGCGGATTGTCTGCCAGGTGGTTCTCTCATAGCCAGCTGTTGATTTTGGCCTGTCAGGCGGGTGGTTCTGGTGAGTCCAGCAGGTGGCTCCGGCGTGCTCGGCAGGTGGTTCTGGCATGTCTGGCAGGTGGTTCCGGCGAGTTGAGCAGCTGGTTCCAGCCTGTCCGTCAGGTTAGGGTTAGGGATAGGGTTAGGGTTACGGTTAGGGTTAGGGTTTAGGGTTTGGGGTTAGGGGTTAGGGTTAGGGGTAGGGTTAGGGTTAGGGTTACGGTTGGGTTAGGGTTTAGGGTTAGGCTTAGGGTTAGGCGTTAGGGTTAGGGTTAGGGTTTGGGGATAGGGTTAGGGTTAGGGTTAGGGTTAGGGCCCGGCACGTGGTTCCGGCGAGGCGAGCAGGTGGCTCCGGCGCGCTCGGCAGGTGCTTCCGCTGGGCCCGGCAGGTGGTTCCGGCGAGGCGAGCAGGTGGCTCCGGCGCGCTCGGCACGTGCTTCCGCTGGGCCCTGCAGGTGGTTCCGGCGTGCTCGGCAGGTGGTCCAGGCATGTCCGGCAGGTGGTTCCAGTCTGTCCAGGACGTGGTTCCAGCGTGTCCGGCACGTGGTTCTCTTACGTCTGAGAGGTGGTTCCTGCATGCCTGGCAGGTTATTGCGGATTGTCTGCCAGGTGGTTCTCTCATAGCCAGCTGTTGATTTTGGCCTGTCAGGCGGGTGGTTCTGGTGAGTCCAGCAGGTGGCTCCGGCGTGCTCGGCAGGTGGTTCTGGCATGTCTGGCAGGTGGTTCCGGCGAGTTGAGCAGCTGGTTCCAGCCTGTCCGTCAGGTTAGGGTTAGGGATAGGGTTAGGGTTACGGTTAGGGTTAGGGTTTAGGGTTTGGGGTTAGGGGTTAGGGTTAGGTGTAGGGTTAGGGCTGGGTTACGGTTGGGTTAGGGTTTAGGGTTAGGCTTAGGGTTAGGGGTTAGGGTTAGGGTTAGGGTTTGGGGATAGGGTTAGGGTTAGGGTTAGGGTTAGGGCCCGGCACGTGCTTCCGGCGAGGCGAGCAGGTGGCTCCGGCGTGCTTGGCACGTGCTTCCGCTGGGCCCGGCAGGTGGTTCCGGCGAGGCGAGCAGGTGGCTCCAGCGCGCCGGGCAGGTGGTTCCGGCGAGGCGAGCAGGTGGCTCCGGCGCGCTCGGCAGGTGCTTCCGCTGCGCCCGGCAGGTGGTTCCGGCGAGGCGAGCAGGTTGTTCCTGCGTGCTTGGCAGGTGGTTCAGTTGGGTCTGGCAGGTGGTTTCGGTCTGTTCGGGGTGTGGTTCCAGCATCTCAGGCACATGGTTCTGGCACGTCTGAGAGGTGGTTCCGGCTGGCCCAACAGGTGTTTCTGGAGTCTCCGCCAAGTGGTTCTGGCGTAGCTGGCAGGTGATTTTGGCGTGACTGGCAGGTGGTTCCAGCCAGCCCGGCAGGTGTTTCCGGAGTGTTCACCAACTGGCTGTGGCGTAGCCGGCAGGTGATTTTGGCGTGTCCGACAGGTGGTTCTGGCGAGTCGAGCAGGTGCTTCCGGCATGCTCGGCAGGTGCTTCCGGTGTCATTGGCATGTGGTTCTGGCAGGTCTGAGAGGTGGTTCCGGCATGCCTGACAGGTGATTCCGGAGTGTTCGCCAAGCGGTTCTGGCATAGGCGGCAGGTGATTTTGCCATGTCCAGAATGTGGTTCCAGCGAGTCGAACATGTGGTTCCGGCGTGTCCGGCAGGTGTTTCCGGTCTGTCCAGCAGGTGGTTCTGGGGTGTCCGGCATGAGGTTCTGGCACGTCTGAGAGGTGGTTCCGGCCGGCCCGACATGCGTTTCCGGAGTGTCCGCCACGTGGTTCAGGCACGTCTGAGAGGTGGTTCCAGCATGCCCGGCAGGTTTTCCCGGAGAGTCCTCCAAGTGGTTCTGGCGTAGCCCGCAGGTGATTTTGGTGTGTCCGGCAGGTTGTTCCGTTCTGTCCGATAGGTTGTTCCGGCATGTCCAGCATGTGCTTCTGGCACTTCTGAGAGGTGGTTCTGGCATGCCGGGCAGGTTATTCCGGAGTGTCCGGTAAGTGGTTCTGGTGTAGCCGGCAGTTCATTTTGGCGTGTCTGGCACATGGGTCCTGCGAGTCGAGCAGGTGGTTCCGGCGTGCTCGGCAGGTGGTCCAGGCATGTCCGGCAGGTGGTTCCAGTCTGTCCAGGACGTGGTTCCAGCGTGTCCGGCACGTGGTTCTCTTACGTCTGAGAGGTGGTTCCTGCATGCCTGGCAGGTTATTGCGGATTGTCTGCCAGGTGGTTCTCTAATAGCCAGCTGTTGATTTTGGCCTGTCAGGCAGGTGGTTCTGGTGAGTCCAGCAGGTGGCTCCGGCATGCTCGGCAGGTGGTTCTGGCATGTCTGGCAGGTGGTTCCGGCGAGTTGAGCAGCTGGTTCCAGCCTGTCCGTCAGGTTAGGGTTAGGGATAGGGTTAGGGTTACGGTTAGGGTTAGGGTTTAGGGTTTGGGGTTAGGGGTTAGGGTTAGGGGTAGGGTTAGGGTTAGGGTTACGGTTGGGTTAGGGTTTAGGGTTAGGCTTAGGGTTAGGGGTTAGGGTTATGGTTAGGGTTTGGGGATAGGGTTAGGGTTAGGGTTAGGGTTAGGGCCCGGCACGTGGTTCCGGCGAGGCAAGCAGGTGGCTCCGGCGCGCCCGGCAGGTGCTTCTGCTGGGCCTGGCAGGTGGTTCCGGTGAGGCGAGCAGGTTGTTCCTGCGTGCTTGGCAGGTGGTTCAGTTGGGTCTGGCAGGTGGTTTCGGTCTGTTCGGGGTGTGGTTCCAGCATCTCAGGCACATGGTTCTGGCACGTCTGAGAGGTGGTTCCGGCTGGCCCAACAGGTGTTTCTGGAGTCTCCGCCAAGTGGTTCTGGCGTAGCTGGCAGGTGATGTTGGCGTGACTGGCAGGTGGTTCCAGCCAGCCCGGCAGGTGTTTCCGGAGTGTTCACCAACTGGCTGTGGCGTAGCCGGCAGGTGATTTTGGCGTGTCCGACAGGTGGTTCTGGCGAGTCGAGCAGGTGCTTCCGGCATGCTCGGCAGGTGCTTCCGGTGTCATTGGCATGTGGTTCTGGCAGGTCTGAGAGGTGGTTCCGGCATGCCTGACAGGTGATTCCGGAGTGTTCGCCAAGCGGTTCTGGCATAGGCGGCAGGTGATTTTGCCATGTCCAGAATGTGGTTCCAGCGAGTCGAACATGTGGTTCCGGCGTGTCCGGCAGGTGTTTCCGGTCTGTCCAGCAGGTGGTTCTGGGGTGTCCGGCATGAGGTTCTGGCACGTCTGAGAGGTGGTTCCGGCCGGCCCGACGTGCGTTTCCGGAGTGTCCGCCACGTGGTTCAGGCACGTCTGAGAGGTGGTTCCAGCATGCCCGGCAGGTTTTCCCGGAGAGTCCTCCAAGTGGTTCTGGCGTAGCCCGCAGGTGATTTTGGTGTGTCCGGCACGTTGTTCCGTTCTGTCCGATAGGTTGTTCCGGCATGTCCAGCACGTGCTTCTGGCACTTCTGAGAGGTGGTTCTGGCATGCCGGGCAGGTTATTCCGGAGTGTCCGGTAAGTGGTTCTGGTGTAGCCGGCAGTTCATTTTGGCGTGTCTGGCACATGGGTCCTGCGAGTCGAGCAGGTGGTTCCGGCGTGCTCGGCAGGTGGTCCAGGCATGTCCGGCAGGTGGTTCCAGTCTGTCCAGGACGTGGTTCCAGCGTGTCCGGCACGTGGTTCTCTTACGTCTGAGAGGTGGTTCCTGCATGCCTGGCAGGTTATTGCGGATTGTCTGCCAGGTGGTTCTCTCATAGCCAGCTGTTGATTTTGGCCTGTCAGGCAGGTGGTTCTGGTGAGTCCAGCAGGTGGCTCCGGCGTGCTCGGCAGGTGGTTCTGGCATGTCTGGCAGGTGGTTCCGGCGAGTTGAGCAGCTGGTTCCAGCCTGTCCGTCAGGTTAGGGTTAGGGATAGGGTTAGGGTTACGGTTAGGGTTAGGGTTTAGGGTTTGGGGTTAGGGGTTAGGGTTAGGGGTAGGGTTAGGGTTAGGGTTACGGTTGGGTTAGGGTTTAGGGTTAGGCTTAGGGTTAGGGGTTAGGGTTAGGGTTAGGGTTTGGGGATAGGGTTAGGGTTAGGGTTAGGGTTAGGGCCCGGCACGTGGTTCCGGCGAGGCAAGCAGGTGGCTCCGGCGCGCCCGGCAGGTGCTTCTGCTGGGCCTGGCAGGTGGTTCCGGCGAGGCGAGCAGGTGGCTCCGGCGCGCCGGGCAGGTGGTTCCGGCGAGGCGAGCAGGTGGCTCCGGCGCGCTCGGCAGGTGCTTCCGCTGCGCCCGGCATGTGGTTCCGGGAGGCGAGCAGGTTGTTCCTGCGTGCTTGGCAGGTGGTTCAGTTGGGTCTGGCAGGTGGTTTCGGTCTGTTCGGGGTGTGGTTCCAGCATCTCAGGCACATGGTTCTGGCACGTCTGAGAGGTGGTTCCGGCTGGCCCAACAGGTGTTTCTGGAGTCTCCGCCAAGTGGTTCTGGCGTAGCTGGCAGGTGATGTTGGCGTGACTGGCAGGTGGTTCCAGCCAGCCCGGCAGGTGTTTCCGGAGTGTTCACCAACTGGCTGTGGCGTAGCCGGCAGGTGATTTTGGCGTGTCCGACAGGTGGTTCTGGCGAGTCGAGCAGGTGCTTCCGGCATGCTCGGCAGGTGCTTCCGGTGTCATTGGCATGTGGTTCTGGCAGGTCTGAGAGGTGGTTCCGGCATGCCTGACAGGTGATTCCGGAGTGTTCGCCAAGCGGTTCTGGCATAGGCGGCAGGTGATTTTGCCATGTCCAGAATGTGGTTCCAGCGAGTCGAACATGTGGTTCCGGCGTGTCCGGCAGGTGTTTCCGGTCTGTCCAGCAGGTGGTTCTGGGGTGTCCGGCATGAGGTTCTGGCACGTCTGAGAGGTGGTTCCGGCTGGCCCGACGTGCGTTTCCGGAGTGTCCGCCACGTGGTTCAGGCACGTCTGAGAGGTGGTTCCAGCATGCCTGGCAGGTTTTCCCGGAGAGTCCTCCAAGTGGTTCTGGCGTAGCCCGCAGGTGATTTTGGTGTGTCCGGCACGTTGTTCCGTTCTGTCCGATAGGTTGTTCCGGCATGTCCAGCACGTGCTTCTGGCACTTCTGAGAGGTGGTTCTGGCATGCCGGGCAGGTTATTCCGGAGTGTCCGGTAAGTGGTTCTGGTGTAGCCGGCAGTTCATTTTGGCGTGTCTGGAACATGGGTCCTGCGAGTCGAGCAGGTGGTTCCGGCGTGCTCGGCAGGTGGTCCAGGCATGTCCGGCAGGTGGTTCCAGTCTGTCCAGGACGTGGTTCCAGCGTGTCCGGCACGTGGTTCTCTTACGTCTGAGAGGTGGTTCCTGCATGCCTGGCAGGTTATTGCGGATTGTCTGCCAGGTGGTTCTCTCATAGCCAGCTGTTGATTTTGGCCTGTCAGGCGGGTGGTTCTGGTGAGTCCAGCAGGTGGCTCCGGCGTGCTCGGCAGGTGGTTCTGGCATGTCTGGCAGGTGGTTCCGGCGAGTTGAGCAGCTGGTTCCAGCCTGTCCGTCAGGTTAGGGTTAGGGATAGGGTTAGGGTTACGGTTAGGGTTAGGGTTTAGGGTTTGGGGTTAGGGGTTAGGGTTAGGGGTAGGGTTAGGGTTAGGGTTACGGTTGGGTTAGGGTTTAGGGTTAGGCTTAGGGTTAGGGGTTAGGGTTAGGGTTAGGGTTTGGGGATAGGGTTAGGGTTAGGGTTAGGGTTAGGGCCCGGCACGTGGTTCCGGCGAGGCGAGCAGGTGGCTCCGGCGCGCCCGGCAGGTGCTTCTGCTGGGCCTGGCAGGTGGTTCCGGCGAGGCGAGCAGGTGGCTCCGGCGCGCCGGGCAGGTGGTTCCGGCGAGGCGAGCAGGTGGCTCCGGCGCGCTCGGCAGGTGCTTCCGCTGCGCCCGGCATGTGGTTCCGGCGAGGCGAGCAGGTTGTTCCTGCGTGCTTGGCAGGTGGTTCAGTTGGGTCTGGCAGGTGGTTTCGGTCTGTTCGGGGTGTGGTTCCAGCATCTCAGGCACATGGTTCTGGCACGTCTGAGAGGTGGTTCCGGCTGGCCCAACAGGTGTTTCTGGAGTCTCCGCCAAGTGGTTCTGGCGTAGCTGGCAGGTGATGTTGGCGTGACTGGCAGGTGGTTCCAGCCAGCCCGGCAGGTGTTTCCGGAGTGTTCACCAACTGGCTGTGGCGTAGCCGGCAGGTGATTTTGGCGTGTCCGACAGGTGGTTCTGGCGAGTCGAGCAGGTGCTTCCGGCATGCTCGGCAGGTGCTTCCGGTGTCATTGGCATGTGGTTCTGGCAGGTCTGAGAGGTGGTTCCGGCATGCCTGACAGGTGATTCCGGAGTGTTCGCCAAGCGGTTCTGGCATAGGCGGCAGGTGATTTTGCCATGTCCAGAATGTGGTTCCAGCGAGTCGAACATGTGGTTCCGGCGTGTCCGGCAGGTGTTTCCGGTCTGTCCAGCAGGTGGTTCTGGGGTGTCCGGCATGAGGTTCTGGCACGTCTGAGAGGTGGTTCCGGCCGGCCCGACGTGCGTTTCCGGAGTGTCCGCCACGTGGTTCAGGCACGTCTGAGAGGTGGTTCCAGCATGCCCGGCAGGTTTTCCCGGAGAGTCCTCCAAGTGGTTCTGGCGTAGCCCGCAGGTGATTTTGGTGTGTCCGGCACGTTGTTCCGTTCTGTCCGATAGGTTGTTCCGGCATGTCCAGCACGTGCTTCTGGCACTTCTGAGAGGTGGTTCTGGCATGCCGGGCAGGTTATTCCGGAGTGTCCGGTAAGTGGTTCTGGTGTAGCCGGCAGTTCATTTTGGCGTGTCTGGCACATGGGTCCTGCGAGTCGAGCAGGTGGTTGCGGCGTGCTCGGCAGGTGGTCCAGGCATGTCCGGCAGGTGGTTCCAGTCTGTCCAGGACGTGGTTCCAGCGTGTCCGGCACGTGGTTCTCTTACGTCTGAGAGGTGGTTCCTGCATGCCTGGCAGGTTATTGCGGATTGTCTGCCAGGTGGTTCTCTCATAGCCAGCTGTTGATTTTGGCCTGTCAGGCGGGTGGTTCTGGTGAGTCCAGCAGGTGGCTCCGGCGTGCTCGGCAGGTGGTTCTGGCATGTCTGGCAGGTGGTTCCGGCGAGTTGAGCAGCTGGTTCCAGCCTGTCCGTGAGGTTAGGGTTAGGGATAGGGTTAGGGTTACGGTTAGGGTTAGGGTTTAGGGTTTGGGGTTAGGGGTTAGGGTTAGGGGTAGGGTTAGGGTTAGGGTTACGGTTGGGTTAGGGTTTAGGGTTAGGCTTAGGGTTAGGGGTTAGGGTTAGGGTTAGGGTTTGGGGATAGGGTTAGGGTTAGGGTTAGGGTTAGGGCCCGGCACGTGGTTCCGGCGCGCCCGGCAGGTGCTTCTGCTGGGCCTGGCAGGTGGTTCCGGCGAGGCGAGCAGGTGGCTCCGGCGCGCCGGGCAGGTGGTTCCGGCGAGGCGAGCAGGTGGCTCCGGCGTGCTCGGCAGGTGCTTCCGCTGCGCCCGGCATGTGGTTCCGGTGAGGCGAGCAGGTTGTTCCTGCGTGCTTGGCAGGTGGTTCAGTTGGGTCTGGCAGGTGGTTTCGGTCTGTTCGGGGTGTGGTTCCAGCATCTCAGGCACATGGATCTGGCACGTCTGAGAGGTGGTTCCGGCTGGCCCAACAGGTGTTTCTGGAGTCTCCGCCAAGTGGTTCTGGCGTAGCTGGCAGGTGATGTTGGCGTGACTGGCAGGTGGTTCCAGCCAGCCCGGCAGGTGTTTCCGGAGTGTTCACCAACTGGCTGTGGCGTAGCCGGCAGGTGATTTTGGCGTGTCCGACTGGTGGTTCTGGCGAGTCGAGCAGGTGCTTCCGGCATGCTCGGCAGGTGCTTCCGGTGTCATTGGCATGTGTTTCTGGCAGGTCTGAGAGGTGGTTCCGGCATGCCTGACAGGTGATTCCGGAGTGTTCGCCAAGCGGTTCTGGCATAGGCGGCAGGTGATTTTGCCATGTCCAGAATGTGGTTCCAGCGAGTCGAACATGTGGTTCCGGCGTGTCCGGCAGGTGTTTCCGGTCTGTCCAGCAGGTGGTTCTGGGGTGTCCGGCATGAGGTTCTGGCACGTCTGAGAGGTGGTTCCGGCCGGCCCGACGTGCGTTTCCGGAGTGTCCGCCACGTGGTTCAGGCACGTCTGAGAGGTGGTTCCAGCATGCCCGGCAGGTTTTCCCGGAGAGTCCTCCAAGTGGTTCTGGCGTAGCCCGCAGGTGATTTTGGTGTGTCCGGCACGTTGTTCCGTTCTGTCCGATAGGTTGTTCCGGCATGTCCAGCACGTGCTTCTGGCACTTCTGAGAGGTGGTTCTGGCATGCCGGGCAGGTTATTCCGGAGTGTCCGGTAAGTGGTTCTGGTGTAGCCGGCAGTTCATTTTGGCGTGTCTGGCACATGGGTCCTGCGAGTCGAGCAGGTGGTTCCGGCGTGCTCGGCAGGTGGTCCAGGCATGTCCGGCAGGTGGTTCCAGTCTGTCCAGGACGTGGTTCCAGCGTGTCCGGCATGTGGTTCTCTTACGTCTGAGAGGTGGTTCCTGCATGCCTGGCAGGTTATTGCGGATTGTCTGCCAGGTGGTTCTCTCATAGCCAGCTGTTGATTTTGGCCTGTCATGCAGGTGGTTCTGGTGAGTCCAGCAGGTGGCTCCGGCGTGCTCGGCAGGTGGTTCTGGCATGTCTGGCAGGTGGTTCCGGCGAGTTGAGCAGCTGGTTCCAGCTTGTCCGTCAGGTTAGGGTTAGGGATAGGGTTAGGGTTACGGTTAGGGTTAGGGTTTAGGGTTTGGGGTTAGGGGTTAGGGTTAGGGGTAGGGTTAGGGTTAGGGTTACGGTTGGGTTAGGGTTTAGGGTTAGGCTTAGGGTTAGGGGTTAGGGTTAGGGTTAGGGTTTGGGGATAGGGTTAGGGTTAGGGTTAGGGTTAGGGCCCGGCGCGTGGGTCCGGCGAGGCGAGCAGGTGGCTCCGGCGCGCTCGGCAGGTGCTTCCGCTGGGCCCGGCCGGTGGTTCCAGCGAGGCGAGCAGGTGGCTCCGGCGTGCTCGGCACGTGCTTCCGCTGGGCCCGGCAGGTGGTTCCAGCGATGCGAGCAGGTGGCTCCGGCGCGCTCGGCAGGTGCTTCCGCTGCACCCGGCAGGTGGTTCCGGCGAGGCGAGCAGGTGGCTCCGGCGCGCCCGGCAGGTGCTTCCGCTGGGCCTGGTAGGTGGTTCCGGCGAGGCGAGCAGGTGGCTCCGGCGCGCCGGGCAGGTGGTTCCGGCGAGGCGAGCATGTGGCTTCGGTGCGCTCGGCAGGTGCTTCCGCTGCGCCCGGCAGGTGGTTCCGGCGAGGCGAGCAGGTTGTTCCTGCGTGCTCGGCACGTGGTTCAGTTGGGTCTGGCAGGTGGTTTCGGTCTGTTCGGGGTGTGGTTCCAGCATCTCAGGCACATGGTTCTGGCACGTCTGAGAGGTGGTTCCGGCTGGCCCAACAGGTGTTTCTGGAGTCTCCGCCAAGTGGTTCTGGCGTAGCTGGCAGGTGATGTTGGCGTGACTGGCAGGTGGTTCCAGTCTGTCCAGGACGTGGTTCCAGCGTGTCCGGCACGTGGTTCTCTTACGTCTGAGAGGTGGTTCCTGCATGCCTGGCAGGTTATTGCGGATTGTCTGCCAGGTGGTTCTCTCATAGCCAGCTGTTGATTTTGGCCTGTCAGGCAGGTGGTTCTGGTGAGTCCAGCAGGTGGCTCCGGCTTGCTCGGCAGGTGGTTCTGGCATGTCTGGCAGGTGGTTCCGGCGAGTTGAGCAGCTGGTTCCAGCCTGTCCGTAAGGTTAGGGTTAGGGATAGGGTTAGGGTTACAGTTAGGGTTAGGGTTTAGGGTTTGGGGTTAGGGGTTAGGGTTAGGGGTAGGGTTAGGGTTAGGGTTACGGTTGGGTTAGGGTTTAGGGTTAGGCTTAGGGTTAGGGGTTAGGGTTAGGGTTAGGGTTTGGGGATAGGGTTAGGGTTAGGGTTAGGGTTAGGGCCCAGCACGTGGTTCCGGCGACGCGAGCAGGTGGCTCCGGCGCGCTCGGCAGGTGCTTCCGCTGGGCCCGGCAGGTGGTTCCGGCGAGGCGAGCAGGTGGCTCCGGCGCGCTCGGCAGGTGCTTCCGCTGCGCCCGGCAGGTGGTTCCGGCGAGGCGAGCAGGTTGTTCCTGCGTGCTCGGCAGGTGGTTCAGTTGGGTCTGGCAGGTGGTTTCGGTCTGTTCGGGGTGTGGTTCCAGCATCTCACGCACATGGTTCTGGCACGTCTGAGAGGTGGTTCCGGCTGGCCCAACAGTTGTTTCTGGAGTCTCCGCCAAGTGGTTCTGGCGTAGCTGGCAGGTGGTTCCAGCCAGCCCGACAGGTGTTTCCGGAGTGTTCACCAACTGGCTGTGGCGTAGCCGGCAGGTGATTTTGGCGTGTCCGACAGGTGGTTCTGGCGAGTCGAGCAGGTGCTTCCGGCATGCTCGGCAGGTGCTTCCGGTGTCATTGGCATGTGGTTCTGGCAGGTCTGAGAGGTGGTTCCGGCATGCCTGACAGGTGATTCCGGAGTGTTCGCCAAGCGGTTCTGGCATAGGCGGCAGGTGATTTTGCCATGTCCAGAATGTGGTTCCAGCGAGTCGAACATGTGGTTCCGGCGTGTCCGGCAGGTGTTTCCGGTCTGTCCAGCAGGTGGTTCTGGGGTGTCCGGCATGAGGTTCTGGCACGTCTGAGAGGTGGTTCCGGCCGGCCCGACATGCGTTTCCGGAGTGTCCGCCACGTGGTTCAGGCACGTCTGAGAGGTGGTTCCAGCATGCCCGGCAGGTTTTCCCGGAGAGTCCTCCAAGTGGTTCTGGCGTAGCCCGCAGGTGATTTTGGTGTGTCTGGCAGGTTGTTCCGTTCTGTCCGATAGGTTGTTCCGGCATGTCCAGCACGTGCTTCTGGCACTTCTGAGAGGTGGTTCTGGCATGCCGGGCAGGTTATTCCGGAGTGTCCGGTAAGTGGTTCTGGTGTAGCCGGCAGTTCATTTTGGCGTGTCTGGCACATGGGTCCTGCGAGTCGAGCAGGTGGTTCCGGCGTGCTCGGCAGGTGGTCCAGGCATGTCCGGCAGGTGGTTCCAGTCTGTCCAGGACGTGGTTCCAGCGTGTCCGGCACGTGGTTCTCTTACGTCTGAGAGGTGGTTCCTGCATGCCTGGCAGGTTATTGCGGATTGTCTGCCAGGTGGTTCTCTCATAGCCAGCTGTTGATTTTGGCCTGTCAGGCAGGTGGTTCTGGTGAGTCCAGCAGGTGGCTCCGGCGTGCTTGGCAGGTGGTTCTGGCATGTCTGGCAGGTGGTTCCGGCGAGTTGAGCAGCTGGTTCCAGACTGTCCGTCAGGTTAGGGTTAGGGATAGGGTTAGGGTTACGGTTAGGGTTAGGGTTTAGGGTTTGGGGTTAGGGGTTAGGGTTAGGGGTAGGGTTAGGGTTAGGGTTACGGTTGGGTTAGGGTTTAGGGTTAGGCTTAGGGTTAGGGGTTAGGGTTAGGGTTAGGGTTTGGGGATAGGGTTAGGGTTAGGGTTAGGGTTAGAGTTAGGGCCCGGCAGGTGGTTCCGGCGAGCCGAGCAGGTGGCTCCGGCGCGCCCGGCAGGTGCTTCCGCTGGGCCCGGCAGGTGGTTCCGGCGAGGCGAGCAGGTGGCTCCGGCGCGCTCGGCAGGTGCTTCCGCTGGGCCCGGCTGGTGTTTCCGGCGTGGCGAGCAGGTGGCTCCGGCGCGCTCGGCAGGTGCTTCCGCTGCGCCCGGCAGGTGGTTCCGGCGAGGCGAGCAGGTTGTTCCTGCGTGGTCGGCAGGTGGTTTAGTTGGGTCTGGCAGGTGGTTTCGGTCTGTTCGGGGTGTGGTTCCAGCATCTCTGGCACATGGTTCTGGCACGTCTGAGAGGTGGTTCCGGCTGGCCCAACAGGTGTTTCTGGAGTCTCCGCCAAGTGGTTCTGGCGTAGCTGGCAGGTGATGTTGGCGTGACTGGCAGGTGGTTCCAGCCAGCCCGGCAGGTGTTTCCGGAGTGTTCACCAACTGGCTGTGGCGTAGCCGGCAGGTGATTTTGACGTGTCCGACAGGTGGTTCTGGCGAGTCGAGCAGGTGCTTCCGGCATGCTCGGCAGGTGCTTCCGGTGTCATTGGCATGTGGTTCTGGCAGGTCTGAGAGGTGGTTCCGGCATGCCTGACAGGTGATTCCGGAGTGTTCGCCAAGTGGTTCTGGCATAGGCGGCAGGTGATTTTGCCATGTCCAGAATGTGGTTCCAGCGAGTCGAACATGTGGTTCCGGCGTGTCCGGCAGGTGTTTCCGGTCTGTCCAGCAGGTGGTTCTGGGGTGTCCGGCATGAGGTTCTGGCACGTCTGAGAGGTGGTTCCGGCCGGCCAGACATGCGTTTCCGGAGTGTCCGCCACGTGGTTCAGGCACGTCTGAGAGGTGGTTCCAGCATGCCCGGCAGGTTTTCCCGGAGAGTCCTCCAAGTGGTTCTGGCGTAGCCCGCAGGTGATTTTGGTGTGTCCGGCAGGTTGTTCCGTTCTGTCCGATAGGTTGTTCCGGCATGTCCAGCACGTGCTTCTGGCACTTCTGAGAGGTGGTTCTGGCATGCCGGGCAGGTTATTCCGGAGTGTCCGGTAAGTGGTTCTGGTGTAGCCGGCAGTTCATTTTGGCGTGTCTGGCACATGGGTCCTGCGAGTCGAGCAGGTGGTTCCGGCGTGCTCGGCAGGTGGTCCAGGCATGTCCGGCAGGTGGTTCCAGTCTGTCCAGGACGTGGTTCCAGCGTGTCCGGCACGTGGTTCTCTTACGTCTGAGAGGTGGTTCCTGCATGCCTGGCAGGTTATTGCGGATTGTCTGCCAGGTGGTTCTCTCATAGCCAGCTGTTGATTTTGGCCTGTCAGGCAGGTGGTTCTGGTGAGTCCAGGAGGTGGCTCCGGCGTGCTCGGCAGGTGGTTCTGGCATGTCTGGCAGGTGGTTCCGGCGAGTTGAGCAGCTGGTTCCAGACTGTCCGTCAGGTTAGGGTTAGGGATAGGGTTAGGGGTACGGTTAGGGTTAGGGTTTAGGGTTTGGGGTTAGGGGTTAGGGTTAGGGGTAGGGTTAGGGTTAGGGTTACGGTTGGGTTAGGGTTTAGGGTTAGGCTTAGGGTTAGGGGTTAGGGTTAGGGTTAGGGTTTGGGGATAGGGTTAGGGTTAGGGTTAGGGTTAGGGCCCGGCAGGTGGTTCCGGCGAGCCGAGCAGGTGGCTCCGGCGCGCCCGGCAGGTGCTTCCGCTGGGCCCGGCAGGTGGTTCCGGCGAGGCGAGCAGCTGGCTCCGGCGCGCCGGGCAGGTGGTTCCGGCGAGGCGAGCAGGTGGCTCCGGCGCGCTCGGCAGGTGCTTCCGCTGGGCCCGGCTGGTGTTTCCGGCGAGGCGAGCTGGTGCTCCGGAGCGTTCGGCAGGTGCTTCCGCTGCACCCGGCAGGTGGTTCTGGCGAGGCGAGCAGGTGGCTCCGGCGTGCTTGGCACGTGCTTCCGCTGGGCCCGGCAGGTGGTTCCGGCGAGGCGAGCAGGTGGCTTCGACGCGCTCGGCAGGTGCTTCCGCTGCACCCGGCAGGTGGTTCCGGCGAGGCCAGCAGGTGGCTCCGGCGCGCCCGGCAGGTGCTTCTGCTGGGCCTGGCAGGTGGTTCCGGCGAGGCGAGCAGGTGGCTCCGGCGCCCCGGGCAGGTGGTTCCGGCGAGGCGAGCTGGTGGCTCCGGCGCGCTCGGCAGGTGCTTCCGCTGCGCCCGGCAGGTGGTTCCGGCGAGGCGAGCAGGTTGTTCCTGCGTGCTCGGCAGGTGGTTCAGTTGGGTCTGGCAGGTGGTTTCGGTCTGTTCGGGGTGTGGTTCCAGCATCTCAGGCACATGTTTCTGGCACGTCTGAGAGGTGGTTCCGGCTGGCCCAACAGGTGTTTCTGGAGTCTCCGCCAAGTGGTTCTGGCGTAGCTGGCAGGTGATGTTGGCGTGACTGGCAGGTGGTTCCAGCCAGCCCGGCAGGTGTTTCCGGAGTGTTCACCAACTGGCTGTGGCGTAGCCGGCAGGTGATTTTGGCGTGTCCGACTGGTGGTTCTGGCGAGTCGAGCAGGTGCTTCCGGCATGCTCGGCAGGTGCTTCCGGTGTCATTGGCATGTGGTTCTGGCAGGTCTGAGAGGTGGTTCCGGCATGCCTGACAGGTGATTCCGGAGTGTTCGCCAAGAGGTTCTGGCATAGGCGGCAGGTGATTTTGCCATGTCCAGAATGTGGTTCCAGCGAGTCGAACATGTGGTTCCGGCGTGTCCGGCAGGTGTTTCCGGTCTGTCCAGCAGGTGGTTCTGGGGTGTCCGGCATGAGGTTCTGGCACGTCTGAGAGGTGGTTCCAGCCGGCCCGACATGCGTTTCCGGAGTGTCCGCCACGTGGTTCAGGCACGTCTGATAGGTGGTTCCAGCATGCCCGGCAGGTTTTCCCGGAGAGTCCTCCAAGTGGTTCTGGCGTAGCCCGCAGGTGATTTTGGTGTGTCCGGCAGGTTGTTCCGTTCTGTCCGATAGGTTGTTCCGGCATGTCCAGCACGTGCTTCTGGCACTTCTGAGAGGTGGTTCTGGCATGCCGGGCAGGTTATTCCGGAGTGTCCGGTAAGTGGTTCTGGTGTAGCCGGCAGTTCATTTTGGCGTGTCTGGCACATGGGTCCTGCGAGTCGAGCAGGTGGTTCCGGCGTGCTCGGCAGGTGGTCCAGGCATGTCCGGCAGGTGGTTCCAGTCTGTCCAGGACGTGGTTCCAGCGTGTCCGGCACGTGGTTCTCTTACGTCTGAGAGGTGGTTCCTGCATGCCTGGCAGGTTATTGCGGATTGTCTGCCAGGTGGTTCTCTCATAGCCAGCTGTTGATTTTGGCCTGTCAGGCAGGTGGTTCTGGTGCGACCAGCAGGTGGCTCCGGCGTGCTCGGCAGGTGGTTCTGGCATGTCTGGCAGGTGGTTCCGGCGAGTTGAGCAGCTGGTTCCAGCCTGTCCGTCAGGTTAGGGTTAGGGATAGGGTTAGGGTTACGGTTAGGGTTAGGGTTTAGGGTTTGGGGTTAGGGGTTAGGGTTAGGGGTAGGGTTAGGGTTAGGGTTACGGTTGGGTTAGGGTTTAGGGTTAGGCTTAGGGTTAGGGGTTAGGGTTAGGGTTAGGGTTTGGGGATAGGGTTAGGGTTAGGGTTAGGGTTAGGGCCCGGCAGGTGGTTCCGGCGAGCCGAGCAGGTGGCTCCGGCGCGCCCGGCAGGTGCTTCCGCTGCGCCCGGCAGGTGGTTCCGGCGAGGAGAGCAGGTGGCTCCGGCGCGCCGGGCAGGTGGTTCCGGCGAGGCGAGCAGGTGGCTCCGGTGCGCTCGGCAGGTGCTTCCGCTGGGCCCGGCTGGTGGTTCCGGCGAGGCGAGCAGGTGGCTCCGGCGCGCCGGGCAGGTGGTTCCGGCGAGGCGAGCAGGTGGCTCCGGCGCGCTCGGCAGGTGCTTCCGCTGGGCCCGGCTGGTGTTTCCGGCGAGGCGAGCAGGTGGCTCCGGCGCGCTCGGCAGGTGCTTCCGCTGCGCCCGGCAGGTGGTTCCGGCGAGGCGAGCAGGTTGTTCCTGCGTGTTCGGCAGGTGGTTCAGTTGGGTCTGGCAGGTGGTTTCGGTCTGTTCGGGGTGTGGTTCCAGCATCTCAGGCACATGGTTCTGGCACGTCTGAGAGGTGGTTCCGGCTGGCCCAACAGGTGTTTCTGGAGTCTCCGCCAAGTGGTTCTGGTGTAGCTGGCAGGTGATGTTGGCGTGACTGGCAGGTGGTTCCAGCCAGCCCGGCAGGTGTTTCCGGAGTGTTCACCAACTGGCTGTGGCGTAGCCGGCAGTTGATTTTGGCGTGTCCGACAGGTGGTTCTGGCGAGTCGAGCAGGTGCTTCCGGCATGCTCGGCAGGTGCTTCCGGTGTCATTGGCATGTGGTTCTGGCATGTCTGAGAGGTGGTTCCGGCATGCCTGACAGGTGATTCCGGAGTGTTCGCCAAGCGGTTCTGGCATAGGCGGCAGGTGATTTTGCCATGTCCAGAATGTGGTTCCAGCGAGTCGAACATGTGGTTCCGGCGTGTCCGGCAGGTGTTTCCGGTCTGTCCAGCAGGTGGTTCTGGGGTGTCCGGCATGAGGTTCTGGCACGTCTGAGAGGTGGTTCCGGCCGGCCCGACATGCGTTTCCGGAGTGTCCGCCACGTGGTTCAGGCACGTCTGAGAGGTGGTTCCAGCATGCCCGGCAGGTTTTCCCGGAGAGTCCTCCAAGTGGTTCTGGCGTAGCCCGCAGGTGATTTTGGTGTGTCCGGCAGGTTGTTCCGTTCTGTCCGATAGGTTGTTCCGGCATGTCCAGCACGTGCTTCTGGCACTTCTGAGAGGTGGTTCTGGCATGCCGGGCAGGTTATTCCGGAGTGTCCGGTAAGTGGTTCTGGTGTAGCCGGCAGTTCATTTTGGCGTGTCTGGCACATGGGTCCTGCGAGTCGAGCAGGTGGTTCCGGCGTGCTCGGCAGGTGGTCCAGGCATGTCCGGCAGGTGGTTCCAGTCTGTCCAGGACGTGGTTCCAGAGTGTCCGGCACGTGGTTCTCTTACGTCTGAGAGGTGGTTCCTGCATGCCTGGCAGGTTATTGCGGATTGTCTGCCAGGTGGTTCTCTCATAGCCAGCTGTTGATTTTGGCCTGTCAGGCAGGTGGTTCTGGTGAGACCAGCAGGTGGCTCCGGCGTGCTCGGCAGGTGGTTCTGGCATGTCTGGCAGGTGGTTCCGGCGAGTTGAGCAGCTGGTTCCAGCCTGTCCGTCAGGTAGGGTTAGGGATAGGGTTAGGGTTACGGTTAGGGTTAGGGTTTAGGGTTTGGGGTTAGGGGTTAGGGTTAGGGGTAGGGTTAGGGTTAGGGTTACGGTTGGGTTAGGGTTTAGGGTTAGGCTTAGGGTTAGGGGTTAGGGTTAGGGTTAGGGTTTGGGGATAGGGTTAGGGTTAGGGTTAGGGTTAGGGCCCGGCAGGTGGTTCCGGCGAGCCGAGCAGGTGGCTCCGGCGCGCCCGGCAGGTGCTTCCGCTGCGCCCGGCAGGTGGTTCCGGCGAGGAGAGCAGGTGGCTCCGGCGCGCCGAGCAGGTGGTTCCGGCGAGGCGAGCAGGTGGCTCCGGTGCGCTCGGCAGGTGCTTCCGCTGGGCCCGGCTGGTGTTTCCGGCGAGGCGAGCAGGTGGCTCCGGCGCGCTCGGCAGGTGCTTCCGCTGCGCCCGGCAGGTGGTTCCGGCGAGGCGAGCAGGTTGTTCCTGCGTGCTCGGCAGGTGGTTCAGTTGGGTCTGGCAGGTGGTTTCGGTCTGTTCGGGGTGTGGTTCCAGCATCTCAGGCACATGTTTCTGGCACGTCTGAGAGGTGGTTCCGGCTGGCCCAACAGGTGTTTCTGGGGTCTCCGCCAAGTGGTTCTGGCGTAGCTGGCAGGTGATGTTGGCGTGACTGGCAGGTGGTTCCAGCCAGCCCGGCAGGTGTTTCCGGAGTGTTCACCAACTGGCTGTGGCGTAGCCGGCAGGTGATTTTGGCGTGTCCGACTGGTGGTTCTGGCGAGTCGAGCAGGTGCTTCCGGCATTCTCGGCAGGTGCTTCCGGTGTCATTGGCATGTGGTTCTGGCAGGTCTGAGAGGTGGTTCCGGCATGCCTGACAGGTGATTCCGGAGTGTTCGCCAAGAGGTTCTGGCATAGGCGGCAGGTGATTTTGCCATGTCCAGAATGTGGTTCCAGCGAGTCGAACATGTGGTTCCGGCGTGTCCGGCAGGTGTTTCCGGTCTGTCCAGCAGGTGGTTCTGGGGTGTCCGGCATGAGGTTCTGGCACGTCTGAGAGGTGGTTCCAGCCGGCCCGACATGCGTTTCCGGAGTGTCCGCCACGTGGTTCAGGCACGTCTGAGAGGTGGTTCCAGCATGCCCGGCAGGTTTTCCCGGAGAGTCCTCCAAGTGGTTCTGGCGTAGCCCGCAGGTGATTTTGGTGTGTCCGGCAGGTTGTTCCGTTCTGTCCGATAGGTTGTTCCGGCATGTCCAGCACGTGCTTCTGGCACTTCTGAGAGGTGGTTCTGGCATGCCGGGCAGGTTATTCCGGAGTGTCCGGTAAGTGGTTCTGGTGTAGCCGGCAGTTCATTTTGGCGTGTCTGGCACATGGGTCCTGCGAGTCGAGCAGGTGGTTCCGGCGTGCTCGGCAGGTGGTCCAGGCATGTCCGGCAGGTGGTTCCAGTCTGTCCAGGACGTGGTTCCAGCGTGTCCGGCACGTGGTTCTCTTACGTCTGAGAGGTGGTTCCTGCATGCCTGGCAGGTTATTGCGGATTGTCTGCCAGGTGGTTCTCTCATAGCCAGCTGTTGATTTTGGCCTGTCAGGCAGGTGGTTCTGGTGCGACCAGCAGGTGGCTCCGGCGTGCTCGGCAGGTGGTTCTGGCATGTCTGGCAGGTGGTTCCGGCGAGTTGAGCAGCTGGTTCCAGCCTGTCCGTCAGGTTAGGGTTAGGGATAGGGTTAGGGTTACGGTTAGGGTTAGGGTTTAGGGTTTGGGGTTAGGGGTTAGGGTTAGGGGTAGGGTTAGGGTTAGGGTTACGGTTGGGTTAGGGTTTAGGGTTAGGCTTAGGGTTAGGGGTTAGGGTTAGGGTTAGGGTTTGGGGATAGGGTTAGGGTTAGGGTTAGGGTTAGGGCCCGGCAGGTGGTTCCGGCGAGCCGAGCAGGTGGCTCCGGCGCGCCCGGCAGGTGCTTCCGCTGCGCCCGGCAGGTGGTTCCGGCGAGGAGAGCAGGTGGCTCCGGCGCGCCGGGCAGGTGGTTCCGGCGAGGCGAGCAGGTGGCTCCGGTGCGCTCGGCAGGTGCTTCCGCTGGGCCCGGCTGGTGGTTCCGGCGAGGCGAGCAGGTGGCTCCGGCGCGCCGGGCAGGTGGTTCCGGCGAGGCGAGCAGGTGGCTCCGGCGCGCTCGGCAGGTGCTTCCGCTGGGCCCGGCTGGTGTTTCCGGCGAGGCGAGCAGGTGGCTCCGGCGCGCTCGGCAGGTGCTTCCGCTGCGCCCGGCAGGTGGTTCCGGCGAGGCGAGCAGGTTGTTCCTGCGTGTTCGGCAGGTGGTTCAGTTGGGTCTGGCAGGTGGTTTCGGTCTGTTCGGGGTGTGGTTCCAGCATCTCAGGCACATGGTTCTGGCACGTCTGAGAGGTGGTTCCGGCTGGCCCAACAGGTGTTTCTGGAGTCTCCGCCAAGTGGTTCTGGTGTAGCTGGCAGGTGATGTTGGCGTGACTGGCAGGTGGTTCCAGCCAGCCCGGCAGGTGTTTCCGGAGTGTTCACCAACTGGCTGTGGCGTAGCCGGCAGTTGATTTTGGCGTGTCCGACAGGTGGTTCTGGCGAGTCGAGCAGGTGCTTCCGGCATGCTCGGCAGGTGCTTCCGGTGTCATTGGCATGTGGTTCTGGCATGTCTGAGAGGTGGTTCCGGCATGCCTGACAGGTGATTCCGGAGTGTTCGCCAAGCGGTTCTGGCATAGGCGGCAGGTGATTTTGCCATGTCCAGAATGTGGTTCCAGCGAGTCGAACATGTGGTTCCGGCGTGTCCGGCAGGTGTTTCCGGTCTGTCCAGCAGGTGGTTCTGGGGTGTCCGGCATGAGGTTCTGGCACGTCTGAGAGGTGGTTCCGGCCGGCCCGACATGCGTTTCCGGAGTGTCCGCCACGTGGTTCAGGCACGTCTGAGAGGTGGTTCCAGCATGCCCGGCAGGTTTTCCCGGAGAGTCCTCCAAGTGGTTCTGGCGTAGCCCGCAGGTGATTTTGGTGTGTCCGGCAGGTTGTTCCGTTCTGTCCGATAGGTTGTTCCGGCATGTCCAGCACGTGCTTCTGGCACTTCTGAGAGGTGGTTCTGGCATGCCGGGCAGGTTATTCCGGAGTGTCCGGTAAGTGGTTCTGGTGTAGCCGGCAGTTCATTTTGGCGTGTCTGGCACATGGGTCCTGCGAGTCGAGCAGGTGGTTCCGGCGTGCTCGGCAGGTGGTCCAGGCATGTCCGGCAGGTGGTTCCAGTCTGTCCAGGACGTGGTTCCAGAGTGTCCGGCACGTGGTTCTCTTACGTCTGAGAGGTGGTTCCTGCATGCCTGGCAGGTTATTGCGGATTGTCTGCCAGGTGGTTCTCTCATAGCCAGCTGTTGATTTTGGCCTGTCAGGCAGGTGGTTCTGGTGAGACCAGCAGGTGGCTCCGGCGTGCTCGGCAGGTGGTTCTGGCATGTCTGGCAGGTGGTTCCGGCGAGTTGAGCAGCTGGTTCCAGCCTGTCCGTCAGGTAGGGTTAGGGATAGGGTTAGGGTTACGGTTAGGGTTAGGGTTTAGGGTTTGGGGTTAGGGGTTAGGGTTAGGGGTAGGGTTAGGGTTAGGGTTACGGTTGGGTTAGGGTTTAGGGTTAGGCTTAGGGTTAGGGGTTAGGGTTAGGGTTAGGGTTTGGGGATAGGGTTAGGGTTAGGGTTAGGGTTAGGGCCCGGCAGGTGGTTCCGGCGAGCCGAGCAGGTGGCTCCGGCGCGCCCGGCAGGTGCTTCCGCTGCGCCCGGCAGGTGGTTCCGGCGAGGAGAGCAGGTGGCTCCGGCGCGCCGAGCAGGTGGTTCCGGCGAGGCGAGCAGGTGGCTCCGGTGCGCTCGGCAGGTGCTTCCGCTGGGCCCGGCTGGTGTTTCCGGCGAGGCGAGCAGGTGGCTCCGGCGCGCTCGGCAGGTGCTTCCGCTGCGCCCGGCAGGTGGTTCCGGCGAGGCGAGCAGGTTGTTCCTGCGTGCTCGGCAGGTGGTTCAGTTGGGTCTGGCAGGCGGTTTCGGTCTGTTCGGGGTGTGGTTCCAGCATCTCAGGCACATGGTTCTGGCACGTCTGAGAGGTGGTTCCGGCTGGCCCAACAGGTGTTTCTGGAGTCTCTGCCAAGTGGTTCTGGCGTAGCTGGCAGGTGATGTTGGCGTGACTGGCAGGTGGTTCCAGCCAGCCCGGCAGGTGTTTCCGGAGTGTTCACCAACTGGCTGTGGCGTAGCCGGCAGGTGATTTTGGCGTGTCCGACAGGTGGTTCTGGCGAGTCGAGCAGGTGCTTCCGGCATGCTCGGCAGGTGCTTCCGGTGTCATTGGCATGTGGTTCTGGCATGTCTGAGAGGTGGTTCCGGCATGCCTGACAGGTGATTCCGGAGTGTTCGCCAAGCGGTTCTGGCATAGGCGGCAGCTGATTTTGCCATGTCCAGAATGTGGTTCCAGCGAGTCGAACATGTGGTTCCGGCGTGTCCGGCAGGTGTTTCCGGTCTGTCCAGCAGGTGGTTCTGGGGTGTCCGGCATGAGGTTCTGGCACGTCTGAGAGGTGGTTCCGGCCGGCCCGACATGCGTTTCCGGAGTGTCCGCCACGTGGTTCAGGCACGTCTGAGAGGTGGTTCCAGCATGCCCGGCAGGTTTTCCCGGAGAGTCCTCCAAGTGGTTCTGGCGTAGCCCGCAGGTGATTTTGGTGTGTCCGGCAGGTTGTTCCGTTCTGTCCGATAGGTTGTTCCGGCATGTCCAGCACGTGCTTCTGGCAGTTCTGAGAGGTGGTTCTGGCATGCCGGGCAGGTTATTCCGGAGTGTCCGGTAAGTGGTTCTGGTGTAGCCGGCAGTTCATTTTGGCGTGTCTGGCACATGGGTCCTGCGAGTTGAGCAGGTGGTTCCGGCGTGCTCGGCAGGTGGTCCAGGCATGTCCGGCAGGTGGTTCCAGTCTGTCCAGGACGTGGTTCCAGCGTGTCCGGCACGTGGTTCTCTTACGTCTGAGAGGTGGTTCCTGCATGCCTGGCAGGTTATTGCGGATTGTCTGCCAGGTGGTTCTCACATAGCCAGCTGTTGATTTTGGCCTGTCAGGCAGGTGGTTCTGGTGAGACCAGCAGGTGGCTCCGGCGTGCTCGGCAGGTGGTTCTGGCATGTCTGGCAGGTGGTTCCGGCGAGTTGAGCAGCTGGTTCCAGCCTGTCCGTCAGGTAGGGTTAGGGATAGGGTTAGGGTTACGGTTAGGGTTAGGGTTTAGGGTTTGGGGTTAGGGGTTAGGGTTAGGGGTAGGGTTAGGGTTAGGGTTACGGTTGGGTTAGGGTTTAGGGTTAGGCTTAGGGTTAGGGGTTAGGGTTATGGTTAGGGTTTGGGGATAGGGTTAGGGTTAGGGTTAGGGTTAGGGCCCGGCAGGTGGTTCCGGCGAGCCGAGCAGGTGGCTCCGGCGCGCCCGGCAGATGCTTCCGCTGCGCCCGGCAGGTGGTTCCGGCGAGGAGAGCAGGTGGCTCCGGCGCGCCGAGCAGGTGGTTCCGGCGAGGCGAGCAGGTGGCTCCGGTGCGCTCGGCAGGTGCTTCCGCTGGGCCCGGCTGGTGTTTCCGGCGAGCCGAGCAGGTGGCTCCGGCGCGCTCGGCAGGTGCTTCCGCTGCGCCCGGCAGGTGGTTCCGGCGAGGCGAGCAGGTTGTTCCTGCGTGCTCGGCAGGTGGTTCAGTTGGGTCTGGCAGGTGGTTTCGGTCTGTTCGGGGTGCGGTTCCAGCATCTCAGGCACATGGTTCTGGCACGTCTGAGAGGTGGTTCCGGCTGGCCCAACAGGTGTTTCTGGAGTCTCCGCCAAGTGGTTCTGGCGTAGCTGGCAGGTGATGTTGGCGTGACTGGCAGGTGGTTCCAGCCAGCCCGGCAGGTGTTTCCGGAGTGTTCACCAACTGGCTGTGGCGTAGCCGGCAGGTGATTTTGGCGTGTCCGACAGGTGGTTCTGGCTAGTCGAGCAGGTGCTTCCGGCATGCTCGGCAGGTGCTTCCGGTGTCATTGGCATGTGGTTCTGGCAGGTCTGAGAGGTGGTTCCGGCATGCCTGACAGGTGATTCCGGAGTGTTCGCCAAGCGGTTCTGGCATAGGCGGCAGGTGATTTTGCCATGTCCAGAATGTGGTTCCAGCGAGTCGAACATGTGGTTCCGGCGTGTCCGGCAGGTGTTTCCGGTCTGTCCAGCAGGTGGTTCTGGGGTGTCCGGCATGAGGTTCTGGCACGTCTGAGAGGTGGTTCCGGCCGGCCCGACATGCGTTTCCGGAGTGTCCGCCACGTGGTTCAGGCACGTCTGAGAGGTGGTTCCAGCATGCCCGGCAGGTTTTCCCGGAGAGTCCTCCAAGTGGTTCTGGCGTAGCCCGCAGGTGATTTTGGTGTGTCCGGCAGGTTGTTCCGTTCTGTCCGATAGGTTGTTCCGGCATGTCCAGCACGTGCTTCTGGCACTTCTGAGAGGTGGTTCTGGCATGCCGGGCAGGTTATTCCGGAGTGTCCGGTAAGTGGTTCTGGTGTAGCCGGCAGTTCATTTTGGCGTGTCTGGCACATGGGTCCTGCGAGTCGAGCAGGTGGTTCCGGCGTGCTCGGCAGGTGGTCCAGGCATGTCCGGCAGGTGGTTCCAGTCTGTCCAGGACGTGGTTCCAGCGTGTCCGGCACGTGGTTCTCTTACGTCTGAGAGGTGGTTCCTGCATGCCTGGCAGGTTATTGCGGATTGTCTGCCAGGTGGTTCTCTCATAGCCAGCTGTTGATTTTGGCCTGTCAGGCAGGTGGTTCTGGTGAGTCCAGCAGGTGGCTCCGGCGTGCTCGGCAGGTGGTTCTGGCATGTCTGGCAGGTGGTTCCGGCGAGTTGAGCAGCTGGTTCCAGCCTGTCCGTCAGGTTAGGGTTAGGGATAGGGTTAGGGTTACGGTTAGGGTTAGGGTTTAGGGTTTGGGGTTAGGGGTTAGGGTTAGGGGTAGGGTTAGGGTTAGGGTTACGGTTGGGTTAGGGTTTAGGGTTAGGGTTAGGGTTAGGGGTTAGGGTTAGGGTTAGGGTTTGGGGATAGGGTAAGGGTTAGGGTTAGGGTTAGGGCCCGGCAGGTGGTTCCGGCGAGGCGAGCAGGTGGCTCCGGCGCGCTCGGCAGGTGCTTCCGCTGGGCCCGGCAGGTGGTTCCGGCGAGGCGAGCAGGTGGCTCCGGCGTGCTTGGCACGTGCTTCCGCTGGGCCCGGCAGGTGGTTCCGGCGAGGCGAGCAGGTGGCTCCGGCGCGCCGGGCAGGTGGTTCCGGCGAGGCGAGCAGGTGGCTCCGGCGCGCTCGGCAGGTGCTTCCGCTGGGCCTGGCTGGTGTTTCCGGCGAGGCGAGCAGGTGGCTCCGGCGCGCTCGGCAGGTGCTTCCGCTGCGCCCGGCAGGTGGTTCCGGCGAGGCGAGCAGGTTGTTCCTGCGTGCTCGGCAGGTGGTTCAGTTGGGTCTGGCAGGTGGTTTCGGTCTGTTCGGGGTGCGGTTCCAGCATCTCACGCACATGGTTCTGGCACGTCTGAGAGGTGGTTCCGGCTGGCCCAACAGGTGTTTCTGGAATCTCCGCCAAGTGGTTCTGGCGTAGCTGGCAGGTGATGTTGGCGTGACTGGCAGGTGGTTCCAGCCAGCCCGGCAGGTGTTTCCGGAGTGTTCACCAACTGGCTGTGGCGTAGCCGGCAGGTGATTTTGGCGTGTCCGACAGGTGGTTCTGGCGAGTCGAGCAGGTGCTTCCGGCATGCTCGGCAGGTGCTTCCGGTGTCATTGGCATGTGGTTCTGGCAGGTCTGAGAGGTGGTTCCGGCATGCCTGACAGGTGATTCCGGAGTGTTCGCCAAGCGGTTCTGGCATAGGCGGCAGGTGATTTTGCCATGTCCAGAATGTGGTTCCAGCGAGTCGAACATGTGGTTCCGGCGTGTCCGGCAGGTGTTTCCGGTCTGTCCAGCAGGTGGTTCTGGGGTGTCCGGCATGAGGTTCTGGCACGTCTGAGAGGTGGTTCCGGCCGGCCCGACATGCGTTTCCGGAGTGTCCGCCACGTGGTTCAGGCACGTCTGAGAGGTGGTTCCAGCATGCCCGGCAGGTTTTCCCGGAGAGTCCTCCAAGTGGTTCTGGCGTAGCCCGCAGGTGATTTTGGTGTGTCCGGCAGGTTGTTCCGTTCTGTCCGATAGGTTGTTCCGGCATGTCCAGCACGTGCTTCTGGCACTTCTGAGAGGTGGTTCTGGCATGCCGGGCAGGTTATTCCGGAGTGTCCGGTAAGTGGTTCTGGTGTAGCCGGCAGTTCATTTTGGCGTGTCTGGCACATGGGTCCTGCGAGTCGAGCAGGTGGTTGCGGCGTGCTCGGCAGGTGGTCCAGGCATGTCCGGCAGGTGGTTCCAGTCTGTCCAGGACGTGGTTCCAGCGTGTCCGGCACGTGGTTCTCTTACGTCTGAGAGGTGGTTCCTGCATGCCTGGCAGGTTATTGCGGATTGTCTGCCAGGTGGTTCTCTCATAGCCAGCTGTTGATTTTGGCCTGTCAGGCAGGTGGTTCTGGTGAGTCCAGCAGGTGGCTCCGGCGTGCTCGGCAGGTGGTTCTGGCATGTCTGGCAGGTGGTTCCGGCGAGTTGAGCAGCTGGTTCCAGCCTGTCCGTCAGGTTAGGGTTAGGGATAGGGTTAGGGTTACGGTTAGGGTTAGGGTTTAGGGTTTGGGGTTAGGGGTTAGGGTTAGGGGTAGGGTTAGGGTTAGGGTTACGGTTGGGTTAGGGTTTAGGGTTAGGCTTAGGGTTAGGGGTTAGGGTTAGGGTTAGGGTTTGGGGATAGGGTTAGGGTTAGGGTTAGGGTTAGGGCCCGGCAGGTGGTTCCGGCGAGCCGCGCAGGTGGCTCCGGCGCGCCCGGCATGTGCTTCCGCTGGGCCCGGCAGGTGGTTCCGGCGAGGCGAGCAGGTGGCTTCGGCGTGCTCGGCAGGTGGTTCTGGCATGTCTGGCAGGTGGTTCCGGCGAGTTGAGCAGCTGGTTCCAGCCTGTCCGTCAGGTTAGGGTTAGGGATAGGGTTAGGGTTACGGTTAGGGTTAGGGTTTAGGGTTTGGGGTTAGGGGTTAGGGTTAGGGGTAGGGTTAGGGTTAGGGTTACGGTTGGGTTAGGGTTTAGGGTTAGGCTTAGGGTTAGGGGTTAGGGTTAGGGTTAGGGTTTGGGGATAGGGTTAGGGTTAGGGTTAGGGTTAGGGCCCGGCGCGTGGTTCCGGCGAGGCGAGCAGGTGGCTCCGGCGCGCTCGGCAGGTGCTTCCGCTGGGCCCGGCAGGTGGTTCCAGCGAGGCGAGCAGGTGGCTCCGGCGTGCTTGGCACGTGCTTCCGCTGGGCCCGGCAGGTGGTTCCGGCGAGGCGAGCAGGTGGCTCCGGCGCGCTCGGCAGGTGCTTCCGCTGCACCCGGCAGGTGGTTCCGGCGAGGCGAGCAGGTGGCTCCGGCGCGCTCGGCAGGTGCTTCCGCTGGGCCCGGCAGGTGGTTCCGGCGAGGCGAGCAGGTGGCTCCGGCGTGCTTGGCACGTGCTTCCGCTGGGCCCGGCAGGTGGTTCCGGCGAGGCGAGCAGGTGGCTCCGGCGCGCCGGGCAGGTGGTTCCGGCGAGGCGAGCAGGTGGCTCCGGCGCGCTCGGCAGGTGCTTCCGCTGGGCCTGGCTGGTGTTTCCGGCGAGGCGAGCAGGTGGCTCCGGCGCGCTCGGCAGGTGCTTCCGCTGCGCCCGGCAGGTGGTTCCGGCGAGGCGAGCAGGTTGTTCCTGCGTGCTCGGCAGGTGGTTCAGTTGGGTCTGGCAGGTGGTTTCGGTCTGTTCGGGGTGCGGTTCCAGCATCTCAGGCACATGGTTCTGGCACGTCTGAGAGGTGGTTCCGGCTGGCCCAACAGGTGTTTCTGGAGTCTCCGCCAAGTGGTTCTGGCGTAGCTGGCAGGTGATGTTGGCGTGACTGGCAGGTGGTTCCAGCCAGCCCGGCAGGTGTTTCCGGAGTGTTCACCAACTGGCTGTGGCGTAGCCGGCAGGTGATTTTGGCGTGTCCGACAGGTGGTTCTGGCGAGTCGAGCAGGTGCTTCCGGCATGCTCGGCAGGTGCTTCCGGTGTCATTGGCATGTGGTTCTGGCAGGTCTGAGAGGTGGTTCCGGCATGCCTGACAGGTGATTCCGGAGTGTTCGCCAAGCGGTTCTGGCATAGGCGGCAGGTGATTTTGCCATGTCCAGAATGTGGTTCCAGCGAGTCGAACATGTGGTTCCGGCGTGTCCGGCAGGTGTTTCCGGTCTGTCCAGCAGGTGGTTCTGGGGTGTCCGGCATGAGGTTCTGGCACGTCTGAGAGGTGGTTCCGGCCGGCCCGACATGCGTTTCCGGAGTGTCCGCCACGTGGTTCAGGCACGTCTGAGAGGTGGTTCCAGCATGCCCGGCAGGTTTTCCCGGAGAGTCCTCCAAGTGGTTCTGGCGTAGCCCGCAGGTGATTTTGGTGTGTCTGGCAGGTTGTTCCGTTCTGTCCGATAGGTTGTTCCGGCATGTCCAGCACGTGCTTCTGGCACTTCTGAGAGGTGGTTCTGGCATGCCGGGCAGGTTATTCCGGAGTGTCCGGTAAGTGGTTCTGGTGTAGCCGGCAGTTCATTTTGGCGTGTCTGGCACATGGGTCCTGCGAGTCAAGCAGGTGGTTCCGGCGTGCTCGGCAGGTGGTCCAGGCATGTCCGGCAGGTGGTTCCAGTCTGTCCAGGACGTGGTTCCAGCGTGTCCGGCACGTGGTTCTCTTACGTCTGAGAGGTGGTTCCTGCATGCCTGGCAGGTTATTGCGGATTGTCTGCCAGGTGGTTCTCTCATAGCCAGCTGTTGATTTTGGCCTGTCAGGCAGGTGGTTCTGGTGAGTCCAGCAGGTGGCTCCGGCGTGCTTGGCAGGTGCTTCTGGCATGTCTGGCAGGTGGTTCCGGCGAGTTGAGCAGCTGGTTCCAGACTGTCCGTCAGGTTAGGGTTAGGGATAGGGTTAGGGTTACGGTTAGGGTTAGGGTTTAGGGTTTGGGGTTAGGGGTTAGGGTTAGGGGTAGGGTTAGGGTTAGGGTTACGGTTGGGTTAGGGTTTAGGGTTAGGCTTAGGGTTAGGGGTTAGGGTTAGGGTTAGGGTTTGGGGATAGGGTTAGGGTTAGGGTTAGGGTTAGAGTTAGGGCCCGGCAGGTGGTTCCGGCGAGCCGAGCAGGTGGCTCCGGCGCGCCCGGCAGGTGCTTCCGCTGGGTCCGGCAGGTGGTTCCGGCGAGGCGAGCAGGTGGCTCCGGCGCGCTCGGCAGGTGCTTCCGCTGGGCCCGGCTGGTGTTTCCGGCGTGGCGAGCAGGTGGCTCCGGCGCGCTCGGCAGGTGCTTCCGCTGCGCCCGGCAGGTGGTTCCGGCGAGGCGAGCAGGTTGTTCCTGCGTGGTCGGCAGGTGGTTTAGTTGGGTCTGGCAGGTGGTTTCGGTCTGTTCGGGGTGTGGTTCCAGCATCTCTGGCACATGGTTCTGGCACGTCTGAGAGGTGGTTCCGGCTGGCCCAACAGGTGTTTCTGGAGTCTCCGCCAAGTGGTTCTGGCGTAGCTGGCAGGTGATGTTGGCGTGACTGGCAGGTGGTTCCAGCCAGCCCGGCAGGTGTTTCCGGAGTGTTCACCAACTGGCTGTGGCGTAGCCGGCAGGTGATTTTGGCGTGTCCGACAGGTGGTTCTGGCGAGTCGAGCAGGTGCTTCCGGCATGCTCGGCAGGTGCTTCCGGTGTCATTGGCATGTGGTTCTGGCAGGTCTGAGAGGTGGTTCCGGCATGCCTGACAGGTGATTCCGGAGTGTTCGCCAAGTGGTTCTGGCATAGGCGGCAGGTGATTTTGCCATGTCCAGAATGTGGTTCCAGCGAGTCGAACATGTGGTTCCGGCGTGTCCGGCAGGTGTTTCCGGTCTGTCCAGCAGGTGGTTCTGGGGTGTCCGGCATGAGGTTCTGGCACGTCTGAGAGGTGGTTCCAGCCGGCCCGACATGCGTTTCCGGAGTGTCCGCCACGTGGTTCAGGCACGTCTGAGAGGTGGTTCCAGCATGCCCGGCAGGTTTTCCCGGAGAGTCCTCCAAGTGGTTCTGGCGTAGCCCGCAGGTGATTTTGGTGTGTCTGGCAGGTTGTTCCGTTCTGTCCGATAGGTTGTTCCGGCATGTCCAGCACGTGCTTCTGGCACTTCTGAGAGGTGGTTCTGGCATGCCGGGCAGGTTATTCCGGAGTGTCCGGTAAGTGGTTCTGGTGTAGCCGGCAGTTCATTTTGGCGTGTCTGGCACATGGGTCCTGCGAGTCGAGCAGGTGGTTCCGGCGTGCTCGGCAGGTGGTCCAGGCATGTCCGGCAGGTGGTTCCAGTCTGTCCAGGACGTGGTTCCAGCGTGTCCGGCACGTGGTTCTCTTACGTCTGAGAGGTGGTTCCTGCATGCCTGGCAGGTTATTGCGGATTGTCTGCCAGGTGGTTCTCTCATAGCCAGCTGTTGATTTTGGCCTGTCAGGCAGGTGGTTCTGGTGAGTCCAGCAGGTGGCTCCGGCGTGCTTGGCAGGTGCTTCTGGCATGTCTGGCAGGTGGTTCCGGCGAGTTGAGCAGCTGGTTCCAGACTGTCCGTCAGGTTAGGGTTAGGGATAGGGTTAGGGGTACGGTTAGGGTTAGGGTTTAGGGTTTGGGGTTAGGGGTTAGGGTTAGGGGTAGGGTTAGGGTTAGGGTTACGGTTGGGTTAGGGTTTAGGGTTAGGCTTAGGGTTAGGGGTTAGGGTTAGGGTTAGGGTTTGGGGATAGGGTTAGGGTTAGGGTTAGGGTTAGAGTTAGGGCCCGGCAGGTGGTTCCGGCGAGCCGAGCAGGTGGCTCCGGCGCGCCCGGCAGGTGCTTCCGCTGGGCCCGGCAGGTGGTTCCGGCGAGGCGAGCAGGTGGCTCCGGCGCGCCGGGCAGGTGGTTCCGGCGAGGCGAGCAGGTGGCTCCGGCGCGCTCGGCAGGTGCTTCCGCTGGGCCCGGCTGGTGTTTCCGGCGAGGCGAGCTGGTGCTCCGGAGCGCTCGGCAGGTGCTTCCGCTGCACCCGGCAGGTGGTTCTGGCGAGGCGAGCAGGTGGCTCCGGCGTGCTTGGCACGTGCTTCCGCTGGGCCCGGCAGGTGGTTCCGGCGAGGCGAGCAGGTGGCTTCGACGCGCTCGGCAGGTGCTTCCGCTGCGCCCGGCAGGTGGTTCCGGCGAGGCGAGCAGGTTGTTCCTGCGTGCTCGGCAGGTGGTTCAGTTGGGTCTGGCAGGTGGTTTCGGTCTGTTCGGGGTGTGGTTCCAGCATCTCAGGCACATGTTTCTGGCACGTCTGAGAGGTGGTTCCGGCTGGCCCAACAGGTGTTTCTGGAGTCTCCGCCAAGTGGTTCTGGCGTAGCTGGCAGGTGATGTTGGCGTGACTGGCAGGTGGTTCCAGCCAGCCCGGCAGGTGTTTCCGGAGTGTTCACCAACTGGCTGTGGCGTAGCCGGCAGGTGATTTTGGCGTGTCCGACAGGTGGTTCTGGCGAGTCGAGCAGGTGCTTCCGGCATGCTCGGCAGGTGCTTCCGGTGTCATTGGCATGTGGTTCTGGCAGGTCTGAGAGGTGGTTCCGGCATGCCTGACAGGTGATTCCGGAGTGTTCGCCAAGAGGTTCTGGCATAGGCGGCAGGTGATTTTGCCATGTCCAGAATGTGGTTCCAGCGAGTCGAACATGTGGTTCCGGCGTGTCCGGCAGGTGTTTCCGGTCTGTCCAGCAGGTGGTTCTGGGGTGTCCGGCATGAGGTTCTGGCACGTCTGAGAGGTGGTTCCAGCCGGCCCGACATGCGTTTCCGGAGTGTCCGCCACGTGGTTCAGGCACGTCTGATAGGTGGTTCCAGCATGCCCGGCAGGTTTTCCCGGAGAGTCCTCCAAGTGGTTCTGGCGTAGCCCGCAGGTGATTTTGGTGTGTCCGGCAGGTTGTTCCGTTCTGTCCGATAGGTTGTTCCGGCATGTCCAGCACGTGCTTCTGGCACTTCTGAGAGGTGGTTCTGGCATGCCGGGCAGGTTATTCCGGAGTGTCCGGTAAGTGGTTCTGGTGTAGCCGGCAGTTCATTTTGGCGTGTCTGGCACATGGGTCCTGCGAGTCGAGCAGGTGGTTCCGGCGTGCTCGGCAGGTGGTCCAGGCATGTCCGGCAGGTGGTTCCAGTCTGTCCAGGACGTGGTTCCAGCGTGTCCGGCACGTGGTTCTCTTACGTCTGAGAGGTGGTTCCTGCATGCCTGGCAGGTTATTGCGGATTGTCTGCCAGGTGGTTCTCTCATAGCCAGCTGTTGATTTTGGCCTGTCAGGCAGGTGGTTCTGGTGCGACCAGCAGGTGGCTCCGGCGTGCTCGGCAGGTGGTTCTGGCATGTCTGGCAGGTGGTTCCGGCGAGTTGAGAAGCTGGTTCCAGCCTGTCCGTCAGGTTAGGGTTAGGGATAGGGTTAGGGTTACGGTTAGGGTTAGGGTTTAGGGTTTGGGGTTAGGGGTTAGGGTTAGGGGTAGGGTTAGGGTTAGGGTTACGGTTGGGTTAGGGTTTAGGGTTAGGCTTAGGGTTAGGGGTTAGGGTTAGGGTTAGGGTTTGGGGATAGGGTTAGGGTTAGGGTTAGGGTTAGGGCCCGGCAGGTGGTTCCGGCGAGCCGAGCAGGTGGCTCCGGCGCGCCCGGCAGGTGCTTCCGCTGCGCCCGGCAGGTGGTTCCGGCGAGGAGAGCAGGTGGCTCCGGCGCGCCGGGCAGGTGGTTCCGGCGAGGCGAGCAGGTGGCTCCGGTGCGCTCGGCAGGTGCTTCCGCTGGGCCCGGCTGGTGGTTCCGGCGAGGCGAGCAGGTGGCTCCGGCGCGCCGGGCAGGTGGTTCCGGCGAGGCGAGCAGGTGGCTCCGGCGCGCTCGGCAGGTGCTTCCGCTGGGCCCGGCTGGTGTTTCCGGCGAGGCGAGCAGGTGGCTCCGGCGCGCTCGGCAGGTGCTTCCGCTGCGCCCGGCAGGTGGTTCCGGCGAGGCGAGCAGGTTGTTCCTGCGTGTTCGGCAGGTGGTTCAGTTGGGTCTGGCAGGTGGTTTCGGTCTGTTCGGGGTGTGGTTCCAGCATCTCAGGCACATGGTTCTGGCACGTCTGAGAGGTGGTTCCGGCTGGCCCAACAGGTGTTTCTGGAGTCTCCGCCAAGTGGTTCTGGTTTAGCTGGCAGGTGATGTTGGCGTGACTGGCAGGTGGTTCCAGCCAGCCCGGCAGGTGTTTCCGGAGTGTTCACCAACTGGCTGTGGCGTAGCCGGCAGTTGATTTTGGCGTGTCCGACAGGTGGTTCTGGCGAGTCGAGCAGGTGCTTCCGGCATGCTCGGCAGGTGCTTCCGGTGTCATTGGCATGTGGTTCTGGCATGTCTGAGAGGTGGTTCCGGCATGCCTGACAGGTGATTCCGGAGTGTTCGCCAAGCGGTTCTGGCATAGGCGGCAGGTGATTTTGCCATGTCCAGAATGTGGTTCCAGCGAGTCGAACATGTGGTTCCGGCGTGTCCGGCAGGTGTTTCCGGTCTGTCCAGCAGGTGGTTCTGGGGTGTCCGGCATGAGGTTCTGGCACGTCTGAGAGGTGGTTCCGGCCGGCCCGACATGCGTTTCCGGAGTGTCCGCCACGTGGTTCAGGCACGTCTGAGAGGTGGTTCCAGCATGCCCGGCAGGTTTTCCCGGAGAGTCCTCCAAGTGGTTCTGGCGTAGCCCGCAGGTGATTTTGGTGTGTCCGGCAGGTTGTTCCGTTCTGTCCGATAGGTTGTTCCGGCATGTCCAGCACGTGCTTCTGGCACTTCTGAGAGGTGGTTCTGGCATGCCGGGCAGGTTATTCCGGAGTGTCCGGTAAGTGGTTCTGGTGTAGCCGGCAGTTCATTTTGGCGTGTCTGGCACATGGGTCCTGCGAGTCGAGCAGGTGGTTCCGGCGTGCTCGGCAGGTGGTCCAGGCATGTCCGGCAGGTGGTTCCAGTCTGTCCAGGACGTGGTTCCAGAGTGTCCGGCACGTGGTTCTCTTACGTCTGAGAGGTGGTTCCTGCATGCCTGGCAGGTTATTGCGGATTGTCTGCCAGGTGGTTCTCTCATAGCCAGCTGTTGATTTTGGCCTGTCAGGCAGGTGGTTCTGGTGAGACCAGCAGGTGGCTCCGGCGTGCTCGGCAGGTGGTTCTGGCATGTCTGGCAGGTGGTTCCGGCGAGTTGAGCAGCTGGTTCCAGCCTGTCCGTCAGGTAGGGTTAGGGATAGGGTTAGGGTTACGGTTAGGGTTAGGGTTTAGGGTTTGGGGTTAGGGGTTAGGGTTAGGGGTAGGGTTAGGGTTAGGGTTACGGTTGGGTTAGGGTTTAGGGTTAGGCTTAGGGTTAGGGGTTAGGGTTAGGGTTAGGGTTTGGGGATAGGGTTAGGGTTAGGGTTAGGGTTAGGGCCCGGCAGGTGGTTCCGGCGAGCCGAGCAGGTGGCTCCGGCGCGCCCGGCAGGTGCTTCCGCTGCGCCCGGCAGGTGGTTCCGGCGAGGAGAGCAGGTGGCTCCGGCGCGCCGAGCAGGTGGTTCCGGCGAGGCGAGCAGGTGGCTCCGGTGCGCTCGGCAGGTGCTTCCGCTGGGCCCGGCTGGTGTTTCCGGCGAGGCGAGCAGGTGGCTCCGGCGCGCTCGGCAGGTGCTTCCGCTGCGCCCGGCAGGTGGTTCCGGCGAGGCGAGCAGGTTGTTCCTGCGTGCTCGGCAGGTGGTTCAGTTGGGTCTGGCAGGTGGTTTCGGTCTGTTCGGGGTGTGGTTCCAGCATCTCAGGCACATGTTTCTGGCACGTCTGAGAGGTGGTTCCGGCTGGCCCAACAGGTGTTTCTGGAGTCTCCGCCAAGTGGTTCTGGCGTAGCTGGCAGGTGATGTTGGCGTGACTGGCAGGTGGTTCCAGCCAGCCCGGCAGGTGTTTCCGGAGTGTTCACCAACTGGCTGTGGCGTAGCCGGCAGGTGATTTTGGCGTGTCCGACTGGTGGTTCTGGCGAGTCGAGCAGGTGCTTCCGGCATTCTCGGCAGGTGCTTCCGGTGTCATTGGCATGTGGTTCTGGCAGGTCTGAGAGGTGGTTCCGGCATGCCTGACAGGTGATTCCGGAGTGTTCGCCAAGAGGTTCTGGCATAGGCGGCAGGTGATTTTGCCATGTCCAGAATGTGGTTCCAGCGAGTCGAACATGTGGTTCCGGCGTGTCCGGCAGGTGTTTCCGGTCTGTCCAGCAGGTGGTTCTGGGGTGTCCGGCATGAGGTTCTGGCACGTCTGAGAGGTGGTTCCAGCCGGCCCGACATGCGTTTCCGGAGTGTCCGCCACGTGGTTCAGGCACGTCTGATAGGTGGTTCCAGCATGCCCGGCAGGTTTTCCCGGAGAGTCCTCCAAGTGGTTCTGGCGTAGCCCGCAGGTGATTTTGGTGTGTCCGGCAGGTTGTTCCGTTCTGTCCGATAGGTTGTTCCGGCATGTCCAGCACGTGCTTCTGGCACTTCTGAGAGGTGGTTCTGGCATGCCGGGCAGGTTATTCCGGAGTGTCCGGTAAGTGGTTCTGGTGTAGCCGGCAGTTCATTTTGGCGTGTCTGGCACATGGGTCCTGCGAGTCGAGCAGGTGGTTCCGGCGTGCTCGGCAGGTGGTCCAGGCATGTCCGGCAGGTGGTTCCAGTCTGTCCAGGACGTGGTTCCAGCGTGTCCGGCACGTGGTTCTCTTACGTCTGAGAGGTGGTTCCTGCATGCCTGGCAGGTTATTGCGGATTGTCTGCCAGGTGGTTCTCTCATAGCCAGCTGTTGATTTTGGCCTGTCAGGCAGGTGGTTCTGGTGCGACCAGCAGGTGGCTCCGGCGTGCTCGGCAGGTGGTTCTGGCATGTCTGGCAGGTGGTTCCGGCGAGTTGAGCAGCTGGTTCCAGCCTGTCCGTCAGGTTAGGGTTAGGGATAGGGTTAGGGTTACGGTTAGGGTTAGGGTTTAGGGTTTGGGGTTAGGGGTTAGGGTTAGGGGTAGGGTTAGGGTTAGGGTTACGGTTGGGTTAGGGTTTAGGGTTAGGCTTAGGGTTAGGGGTTAGGGTTAGGGTTAGGGTTTGGGGATAGGGTTAGGGTTAGGGTTAGGGTTAGGGCCCGGCAGGTGGTTCCGGCGAGCCGAGCAGGTGGCTCCGGCGCGCCCGGCAGGTGCTTCCGCTGCGCCCGGCAGGTGGTTCCGGCGAGGAGAGCAGGTGGCTCCGGCGCGCCGGGCAGGTGGTTCCGGCGAGGCGAGCAGGTGGCTCCGGTGCGCTCGGCAGGTGCTTCCGCTGGGCCCGGCTGGTGGTTCCGGCGAGGCGAGCAGGTGGCTCCGGCGCGCCGGGCAGGTGGTTCCGGCGAGGCGAGCAGGTGGCTCCGGCGCGCTCGGCAGGTGCTTCCGCTGGGCCCGGCTGGTGTTTCCGGCGAGGCGAGCAGGTGGCTCCGGCGCGCTCGGCAGGTGCTTCCGCTGCGCCCGGCAGGTGGTTCCGGCGAGGCGAGCAGGTTGTTCCTGCGTGTTCGGCAGGTGGTTCAGTTGGGTCTGGCAGGTGGTTTCGGTCTGTTCGGGGTGTGGTTCCAGCATCTCAGGCACATGGTTCTGGCACGTCTGAGAGGTGGTTCCGGCTGGCCCAACAGGTGTTTCTGGAGTCTCTGCCAAGTGGTTCTGGTGTAGCTGGCAGGTGATGTTGGCGTGACTGGCAGGTGGTTCCAGCCAGCCCGGCAGGTGTTTCCGGAGTGTTCACCAACTGGCTGTGGCGTAGCCGGCAGTTGATTTTGGCGTGTCCGACAGGTGGTTCTGGCGAGTCGAGCAGGTGCTTCCGGCATGCTCGGCAGGTGCTTCCGGTGTCATTGGCATGTGGTTCTGGCATGTCTGAGAGGTGGTTCCGGCATGCCTGACAGGTGATTCCGGAGTGTTCGCCAAGCGGTTCTGGCATAGGCGGCAGGTGATTTTGCCATGTCCAGAATGTGGTTCCAGCGAGTCGAACATGTGGTTCCGGCGTGTCCGGCAGGTGTTTCCGGTCTGTCCAGCAGGTGGTTCTGGGGTGTCCGGCATGAGGTTCTGGCACGTCTGAGAGGTGGTTCCGGCCGGCCCGACATGCGTTTCCGGAGTGTCCGCCACGTGGTTCAGGCACGTCTGAGAGGTGGTTCCAGCATGCCCGGCAGGTTTTCCCGGAGAGTCCTCCAAGTGGTTCTGGCGTAGCCCGCAGGTGATTTTGGTGTGTCCGGCAGGTTGTTCCGTTCTGTCCGATAGGTTGTTCCGGCATGTCCAGCACGTGCTTCTGGCACTTCTGAGAGGTGGTTCTGGCATGCCGGGCAGGTTATTCCGGAGTGTCCGGTAAGTGGTTCTGGTGTAGCCGGCAGTTCATTTTGGCGTGTCTGGCACATGGGTCCTGCGAGTTGAGCAGGTGGTTCCGGCGTGCTCGGCAGGTGGTCCAGGCATGTCCGGCAGGTGGTTCCAGTCTGTCCAGGACGTGGTTCCAGCGTGTCCGGCACGTGGTTCTCTTACGTCTGAGAGGTGGTTCCTGCATGCCTGGCAGGTTATTGCGGATTGTCTGCCAGGTGGTTCTCACATAGCCAGCTGTTGATTTTGGCCTGTCAGGCAGGTGGTTCTGGTGAGACCAGCAGGTGGCTCCGGCGTGCTCGGCAGGTGGTTCTGGCATGTCTGGCAGGTGGTTCCGGCGAGTTGAGCAGCTGGTTCCAGCCTGTCCGTCAGGTAGGGTTAGGGATAGGGTTAGGGTTACGGTTAGGGTTAGGGTTTAGGGTTTGGGGTTAGGGGTTAGGGTTAGGGGTAGGGTTAGGGTTAGGGTTACGGTTGGGTTAGGGTTTAGGGTTAGGCTTAGGGTTAGGGGTTAGGGTTAGGGTTAGGGTTTGGGGATAGGGTTAGGGTTAGGGTTAGGGTTAGGGCCCGGCAGGTGGTTCCGGCGAGCCGAGCAGGTGGCTCCGGCGCGCCCGGCAGGTGCTTCCGCTGGGCCCGGCAGGTGGTTCCGGCGAGGCGAGCAGGTGGCTCCGGCGCGCTCCGCAGGTGCTTCCGCTGCGCCCGGCAGGTGGTTCCGGCGAGGCGAGCAGGTTGTTCCTGCGTGCTCGGCAGGTGGTTCAGTTGGGTCTGGCAGGTGGTTTCGGTCTGTTCGGGGTGTGGTTCCAGCATCTCAGGCACATGGTTCTGGCACGTCTGAGAGGTGGTTCCGGCTGGCCCAACAGGTGTTTCTGGAGTCTCCGCCAAGTGGTTCTGGCGTAGCTGGCAGGTGATGTTGGCGTGACTGGCAGGTGGTTCCAGCCAGCCCGGCAGGTGTTTCCGGAGTGTTCACCAACTGGCTGTGGCGTAGCCGGCAGGTGATTTTGGCGTGTCCGACAGGTGGTTCTGGCGAGTCGAGCAGGTGCTTCCGGCATGCTCGGCAGGTGCTTCCGGTGTCATTGGCATGTGGTTCTGGCAGGTCTGAGAGGTGGTTCCGGCATGCCTGACAGGTGATTCCGGAGTGTTCGCCAAGCGGTTCTGGCATAGGCGGCAGGTGATTTTGCCATGTCCAGAATGTGGTTCCAGCGAGTCGAACATGTGGTTCCGGCGTGTCCGGCAGGTGTTTCCGGTCTGTCCAGCAGGTGGTTCTGGGGTGTCCGGCATGAGGTTCTGGCACGTCTGAGAGGTGGTTCCGGCCGGCCCGACATGCGTTTCCGGAGTGTCCGCCACGTGGTTCAGGCACGTCTGAGAGGTGGTTCCAGCATGCCCGGCAGGTTTTCCCGGAGAGTCCTCCAAGTGGTTCTGGCGTAGCCCGCAGGTGATTTTGGTGTGTCCGGCAGGTTGTTCCGTTCTGTCCGATAGGTTGTTCCGGCATGTCCAGCACGTGCTTCTGGCACTTCTGAGAGGTGGTTCTGGCATGCCGGGCAGGTTATTCCGGAGTGTCCGGTAAGTGGTTCTGGTGTAGCCGGCAGTTCATTTTGGCGTGTCTGGCACATGGGTCCTGCGAGTCGAGCAGGTGGTTCCGGCGTGCTCGGCAGGTGGTCCAGGCATGTCCGGCAGGTGGTTCCAGTCTGTCCAGGACGTGGTTCCAGCGTGTCCGGCACGTGGTTCTCTTACGTCTGAGAGGTGGTTCCTGCATGCCTGGCAGGTTATTGCGGATTGTCTGCCAGGTGGTTCTCTCATAGCCAGCTGTTGATTTTGGCCTGTCAGGCAGGTGGTTCTGGTGAGTCCAGCAGGTGGCTCCGGCGTGCTCGGCAGGTGGTTCTGGCATGTCTGGCAGGTGGTTCCGGCGAGTTGAGCAGCTGGTTCCAGCCTGTCCGTCAGGTTAGGGTTAGGGATAGGGTTAGGGTTACGGTTAGGGTTAGGGTTTAGGGTTTGGGGTTAGGGGTTAGGGTTAGGGGTAGGGTTAGGGTTAGGGTTACGGTTGGGTTAGGGTTTAGGGTTAGGGTTAGGGTTAGGGGTTAGGGTTAGGGTTAGGGTTTGGGGATAGGGTAAGGGTTAGGGTTAGGGTTAGGGCCCGGCAGGTGGTTCCGGCGAGGCGAGCAGGTGGCTCCGGCGCGCTCGACAGGTGCTTCCGCTGGGCCCGGCAGGTGGTTCCGGCGAGGCGAGCAGGTGGCTCCGGCGTGCTTGGCACGTGCTTCCGCTGGGCCCGGCAGGTGGTTCCGGCGAGGCGAGCAGGTGGCTCCGGCGCGCCGGGCAGGTGGTTCCGGCGAGGCGAGCAGGTGGCTCCGGCGCGCTCGGCAGGTGCTTCCGCTGGGCCTGGCTGGTGTTTCCGGCGAGGCGAGCAGGTGGCTCCGGCGCGCTCGGCAGGTGCTTCCGCTGGGCCTGGCTGGTGTTTCCGGCGAGGCGAGCAGGTTGTTCCTGCGTGCTCGGCAGGTGGTTCAGTTGGGTCTGGCAGGTGGTTTCGGTCTGTTCGGGGTGCGGTTCCAGCATCTCACGCACATGGTTCTGGCACGTCTGAGAGGTGGTTCCGGCTGGCCCAACAGGTGTTTCTGGAATCTCCGCCAAGTGGTTCTGGCGTAGCTGGCAGGTGATGTTGGCGTGACTGGCAGGTGGTTCCAGCCAGCCCGGCAGGTGTTTCCGGAGTGTTCACCAACTGGCTGTGGCGTAGCCGGCAGGTGATTTTGGCGTGTCCGACAGGTGGTTCTGGCGAGTCGAGCAGGTGCTTCCGGCATGCTCGGCAGGTGCTTCCGGTGTCATTGGCATGTGGTTCTGGCAGGTCTGAGAGGTGGTTCCGGCATGCCTGACAGGTGATTCCGGAGTGTTCGCCAAGCGGTTCTGGCATAGGCGGCAGGTGATTTTGCCATGTCCAGAATGTGGTTCCAGCGAGTCGAACATGTGGTTCCGGCGTGTCCGGCAGGTGTTTCCGGTCTGTCCAGCAGGTGGTTCTGGGGTGTCCGGCATGAGGTTCTGGCACGTCTGAGAGGTGGTTCCGGCCGGCCCGACATGCGTTTCCGGAGTGTCCGCCACGTGGTTCAGGCACGTCTGAGAGGTGGTTCCAGCATGCCCGGCAGGTTTTCCCGGAGAGTCCTCCAAGTGGTTCTGGCGTAGCCCGCAGGTGATTTTGGTGTGTCCGGCAGGTTGTTCCGTTCTGTCCGATAGGTTGTTCCGGCATGTCCAGCACGTGCTTCTGGCACTTCTGAGAGGTGGTTCTGGCATGCCGGGCAGGTTATTCCGGAGTGTCCGGTAAGTGGTTCTGGTGTAGCCGGCAGTTCATTTTGGCGTGTCTGGCACATGGGTCCTGCGAGTCGAGCAGGTGGTTGCGGCGTGCTCGGCAGGTGGTCCAGGCATGTCCGGCAGGTGGTTCCAGTCTGTCCAGGACGTGGTTCCAGCGTGTCCGGCACGTGGTTCTCTTACGTCTGAGAGGTGGTTCCTGCATGCCTGGCAGGTTATTGCGGATTGTCTGCCAGGTGGTTCTCTCATAGCCAGCTGTTGATTTTGGCCTGTCAGGCAGGTGGTTCTGGTGAGTCCAGCAGGTGGCTCCGGCGTGCTCGGCAGGTGGTTCTGGCATGTCTGGCAGGTGGTTCCGGCGAGTTGAGCAGCTGCTTCCAGCCTGTCCGTCAGGTTAGGGTTAGGGATAGGGTTAGGGTTACGGTTAGGGTTAGGGTTTAGGGTTTGGGGTTAGGGGTTAGGGTTAGGGGTAGGGTTAGGGTTAGGGTTACGGTTGGGTTAGGGTTTAGGGTTAGGCTTAGGGTTAGGGGTTAGGGTTAGGGTTAGGGTTTGGGGATAGGGTTAGGGTTAGGGTTAGGGTTAGGGCCCGGCAGGTGGTTCCGGCGAGCCGAGCAGGTGGCTCCGGCGCGCCCGGCATGTGCTTCCGCTGGGCCCGGCAGGTGGTTCCGGCGAGGCGAGCAGGTGGCTTCGGCGTGCTCGGCAGGTGGTTCTGGCATGTCTGGCAGGTGGTTCCGGCGAGTTGAGCAGCTGGTTCCAGCCTGTCCGTCAGGTTAGGGTTAGGGATAGGGTTAGGGTTACGGTTAGGGTTAGGGTTTAGGGTTTGGGGTTAGGGGTTAGGGTTAGGGGTAGGGTTAGGGTTAGGGTTACGGTTGGGTTAGGGTTTAGGGTTAGGCTTAGGGTTAGGGGTTAGGGTTAGGGTTAGGGTTTGGGGATAGGGTTAGGGTTAGGGTTAGGGTTAGGGCCCGGCGCGTGGTTCCGGCGAGGCGAGCAGGTGGCTCCGGCGCGCTCGGCAGGTGCTTCCGCTGGGCCCGGCAGGTGGTTCCAGCGAGGCGAGCAGGTGGCTCCGGCGTGCTTGGCACGTGCTTCCGCTGGGCCCGGCAGGTGGTTCCGGCGAGGCGAGCAGGTGGCTCCGGCGCGCTCGGCAGGTGCTTCCGCTGCACCCGGCAGGTGGTTCCGGCGAGGCGAGCAGGTGGCTCCGGCGCGCTCGGCAGGTGCTTCCGCTGGGCCCGGCAGGTGGTTCCGGCGAGGCGAGCAGGTGGCTCCGGCGTGCTTGGCACGTGCTTCCGCTGGGCCCGGCAGGTGGTTCCGGCGAGGCGAGCAGGTGGCTCCGGCGCGCCGGGCAGGTGGTTCCGGCGAGGCGAGCAGGTGGCTCCGGCGCGCTCGGCAGGTGCTTCCGCTGGGCCTGGCTGGTGTTTCCGGCGAGGCGAGCAGGTGGCTCCGGCGCGCTCGGCAGGTGCTTCCGCTGCGCCCGGCAGGTGGTTCCGGCGAGGCGAGCAGGTTGTTCCTGCGTGCTCGGCAGGTGGTTCAGTTGGGTCTGGCAGGTGGTTTCGGTCTGTTCGGGGTGCGGTTCCAGCATCTCAGGCACATGGTTCTGGCACGTCTGAGAGGTGGTTCCGGCTGGCCCAACAGGTGTTTCTGGAGTCTCCGCCAAGTGGTTCTGGCGTAGCTGGCAGGTGATGTTGGCGTGACTGGCAGGTGGTTCCAGCCAGCCCGGCAGGTGTTTCCGGAGTGTTCACCAACTGGCTGTGGCGTAGCCGGCAGGTGATTTTGGCGTGTCCGACAGGTGGTTCTGGCGAGTCGAGCAGGTGCTTCCGGCATGCTCGGCAGGTGCTTCCGGTGTCATTGGCATGTGGTTCTGGCAGGTCTGAGAGGTGGTTCCGGCATGGCTGACAGGTGATTCCGGAGTGTTCGCCAAGCGGTTCTGGCATAGGCGGCAGGTGATTTTGCCATGTCCAGAATGTGGTTCCAGCGAGTCGAACATGTGGTTCCGGCGTGTCCGGCAGGTGTTTCCGGTCTGTCCAGCAGGTGGTTCTGGGGTGTCCGGCATGAGGTTCTGGCACGTCTGAGAGGTGGTTCCGGCCGGCCCGACATGCGTTTCCGGAGTGTCCGCCACGTGGTTCAGGCACGTCTGAGAGGTGGTTCCAGCATGCCCGGCAGGTTTTCCCGGAGAGTCCTCCAAGTGGTTCTGGCGTAGCCCGCAGGTGATTTTGGTGTGTCCGGCAGGTTGTTCCGTTCTGTCCGATAGGTTGTTCCGGCATGTCCAGCACGTGCTTCTGGCACTTCTGAGAGGTGGTTCTGGCATGCCGGGCAGGTTATTCCGGAGTGTCCGGTAAGTGGTTCTGGTGTAGCCGGCAGTTCATTTTGGCGTGTCTGGCACATGGGTCCTGCGAGTCGAGCAGGTGGTTCCGGCGTGCTCGGCAGGTGGTCCAGGCATGTCCGGCAGGTGGTTCCAGTCTGTCCAGGACGTGGTTCCAGCGTGTCCGGCACGTGGTTCTCTTACGTCTGAGAGGTGGTTCCTGCATGCCTGGCAGGTTATTGCGGATTGTCTGCCAGGTGGTTCTCTCATAGCCAGCTGTTGATTTTGGCCTGTCAGGCAGGTGGTTCTGGCATGTCTGGCAGGTGGTTCCGGCGAGTTGAGCAGCTGGTTCCAGCCTGTCCGTCAGGTTAGGGTTAGGGATAGGGTTAGGGTTACGGTTAGGGTTAGGGTTTAGGGTTTGGGGTTAGGGGTTAGGGTTAGGGTTAGGGTTAGGGTTAGGGTTACGGTTGGGTTAGGGTTTAGGGTTAGGCTTAGGGTTAGGGGTTAAGGTTAGGGTTAGGGTTTGGGGATAGGGTTAGGGTTAGGGTTAGGGTTAGTGCCCGGCACGTGGTTCCGGCGAGGCGAGCAGGTGGCTCCGGCGCGCTCGGCAGGTGCTTCCGCTGGGCACGGCAGGTGGTTCCGGCGAGGCGAGCAGGTGGCTCCGGCGCGCTCGGCAGGTGCTTCCGCTGCACCCGGCAGGTGGTTCCGGCGAGGCGAGCAGGTGGCTCCGGCGCGCCCGGCAGGTGCTTCTGCTGGGCCTGGCAGGTGGTTCCGGCGAGGCGAGCAGGTGGCTCCGGCGCGCCAGGCAGGTGGTTCCGGCGAGGCGAGCTGATGGCTCCGGCGCGCTCGGCAGGTGCTTCCGCTGCGCCCGGCAGGTGGTTCCGGCGAGGCGAGCAGGTTGTTCCTGCGTGCTCGGCAGGTGGTTCAGTTGGGTCTGGCAGGTGGTTTCGGTCTTTTCGGGGTGCGGTTCCAGCATCTCAGGCACATGGTTCTGTCACGTCTGAGAGGTGGTTCCGGCTGGCCCAACAGGTGTTTCTGGAGTCTCCGCCAAGTGGTTCTGGCGTAGCTGGCAGGTGATGTTGGCGTGACTGGCAGGTGGTTCCAGCCAGCCCGGCAGGTGTTTCCGGAGTGTTCACCAACTGGCTGTGGCGTAGCCGGCAGGTGATTTTGGCGTGTCCGACAGGTGGTTCTGGCGAGTCGAGCAGGTGCTTCCGGCATGCTCGGCAGGTGCTTCCGGTGTCATTGGCATGTGGTTCTGGCAGGTCTGAGAGGTGGTTCCGGCATGCCTGACAGGTGATTCCGGAGTGTTCGCCAAGCGGTTCTGGCATAGGCGGCAGGTGATTTTGCCATGTCCAGAATGTGGTTCCAGCGAGTCGAACATGTGGTTCCGGCGTGTCCGGCAGGTGTTTCCGGTCTGTCCAGCAGGTGGTTCTGGGGTGTCCGGCATGAGGTTCTGGCACGTCTGAGAGGTGGTTCCGGCCGGCCCGACATGCGTTTCCGGAGTGTCCGCCACGTGGTTCAGGCACGTCTGAGAGGTGGTTCCAGCATGCCCGGCAGGTTTTCCCGGAGAGTCCTCCAAGTGGTTCTGGCGTAGCCCGCAGGTGATTTTGGTGTGTCCGGCACGTTGTTCCGTTCTGTCCGATAGGTTGTTCCGGCATGTCCAGCACGTGCTTCTGGCACTTCTGAGAGGTGGTTCTGGCATGCCGGGCAGGTTATTCCGGAGTGTCCGGTAAGTGGTTCTGGTGTAGCCGGCAGTTCATTTTGGCGTGTCTGGCACATGGGTCCTGCGAGTCGAGCAGGTGGTTCCGGCGTGCTCGGCAGGTGGTCCAGGCATGTCCGGCAGGTGGTTCCAGTCTGTCCAGGACGTGGTTCCAGCGTGTCCGGCACGTGGTTCTCTTACGTCTGAGAGGTGGTTCCTGCATGCCTGGCAGGTTATTGCGGATTGTCTGCCAGGTGGTTCTCTCATAGCCAGCTGTTGATTTTGGCCTGTCAGGCAGGTGGTTGTGGTGAGTCCAGCAGGTGGCTCCGGCGTGCTCGGCAGGTGGTTCTGGCATGTCTGGCAGGTGGTTCCGGCGAGTTGAGCAGCTGGTTCCAGCCTGTCCGTCAGGTTAGGGTTAGGGATAGGGTTAGGGTTACGGTTAGGGTTAGGGTTTAGGGTTTGGGGTTAGGGGTTAGGGTTAGGGGTAGGGTTAGGGTTAGGGTTACGGTTGGGTTAGGGTTTAGGGTTAGGCTTAGGGTTAGGGGTTAGGGTTAGGGTTAGGGTTTGGGGATAGGGTTAGGGTTAGGGTTAGGGTTAGGGCCCGGCAGGTGGTTCCGGCGAGCCGAGCAGGTGGCTCCGGCGCGCCCGGCAGGTGCTTCCGCTGCGCCCGGCAGGTGGTTCCGGCGAGGAGAGCAGGTGGCTCCGGCACGCCGGGCAGGTGGTTCCGGCGAGGCGAGCAGGTGGCTCCCGTGCGCTCGGCAGGTGCTTCCGCTGGGCCCGGCTGGTGTTTCCGGCGAGGCGAGCAGGTGGCTCCGGCGCGCTCGGCAGGTGCTTCCGCTGCACCCGGCAGGTGGTTCCGGCGAGGCGAGCAGGTGGCTCCGGCGCGCTCGGCAGGTGCTTCCGCTGGGCCCGGCAGGTGGTTCCGGCGAGGCGAGCAGGTGGCTCCGGCGTGCTTGGCACGTGCTTCCGCTGGGCCCGGCAGGTGGTTCCGGCGAGGCGAGCAGGTGGCTCCGGCGCGCCGGGCAGGTGGTTCCGGCGAGGCGAGCAGGTGGCTCCGGCGCGCTCGGCAGGTGCTTCCGCTGCGCCCGGCAGGTGGTTCCGGCGAGGCGAGCAGGTTGTTCCTGCGTGCTCGGCAGGTGGTTCAGTTGGGTCTGGCAGGTGGTTTCGGTCTGTTCGGGGTGCGGTTCCAGCATCTCACGCACATGGTTCTGGCACGTCTGAGAGGTGGTTCCGGCTGGCCCAACAGGTGTTTCTGGAATCTCCGCCAAGTGGTTCTGGCGTAGCTGGCAGGTGATGTTGGCGTGACTGGCAGGTGGTTCCAGCCAGCCCGGCAGGTGTTTCCGGAGTGTTCACCAACTGGCTGTGGCGTAGCCGGCAGGTGATTTTGGCATGTCCGACAGGTGGTTCTGGCGAGTCGAGCAGGTGCTTCCGGCATGCTCGGCAGGTGCTTCCGGTGTCATTGGCATGTGGTTCTGGCAGGTCTGAGAGGTGGTTCCGGCATGCCTGACAGGTGATTCCGGAGTGTTCGCCAAGCGGTTCTGGCATAGGCGGCAGGTGATTTTGCCATGTCCAGAATGTGGTTCCAGCGAGTCGAACATGTGGTTCCAGCGTGTCCGGCAGGTGTTTCCGGTCTGTCCAGCAGGTGGTTCTGGGGTGTCCGGCATGAGGTTCTGGCACGTCTGAGAGGTGGTTCCGGCCGGCCCGACATGCGTTTCCGGAGTGTCCGCCACGTGGTTCAGGCACGTCTGAGAGGTGGTTCCAGCATGCCCGGCAGGTTTTCCCGGAGAGTCCTCCAAGTGGTTCTGGCGTAGCCCGCAGGTGATTTTGGTGTGTCCGGCAGGTTGTTCCGTTCTGTCCGATAGGTTGTTCCGGCATGTCCAGCACGTGCTTCTGGCACTTCTGAGAGGTGGTTCTGGCATGCCGGGCAGGTTATTCCGGAGTGTCCGGTAAGTGGTTCTGGTGTAGCCGGCAGTTCATTTTGGCGTGTCTGGCACATGGGTCCTGCGAGTCGAGCAGGTGGTTCCGGCGTGCTCGGCAGGTGGTCCAGGCATGTCCGGCAGGTGGTTCCAGTCTGTCCAGGACGTGGTTCCAGCGTGTCCGGCACGTGGTTCTCTTACGTCTGAGAGGTGGTTCCTGCATGCCTGGCAGGTTATTGCGGATTGTCTGCCAGGTGGTTCTCTCATAGCCAGCTGTTGATTTTGGCCTGTCAGGCAGGTGGTTCTGGTGAGTCCAGCAGGTGGCTCCGGCGTGCTCGGCAGGTGGTTCTGGCATGTCTGGCAGGTGGTTCCGGCGAGTTGAGCAGCTGGTTCCAGCCTGTCCGTCAGGTTAGGGTTAGGGATAGGGTTAGGGTTACGGTTAGGGTTAGGGTTTAGGGTTTGGGGTTAGGGGTTAGGGTTAGGGGTAGGGTTAGGGTTAGGGTTACGGTTGGGTTAGGGTTTAGGGTTAGGCTTAGGGTTAGGGGTTAGGGTTAGGGTTAGGGTTTGGGGATAGGGTTAGGGTTAGGGTTAGGGTTAGGGCCCGGCAGGTGGTTCCGGCGAGCCGAGCAGGTGGCTCCGGCGCGCCCGGCAGGTGCTTCCGCTGCGCCCGGCAGGTGGTTCCGGCGAGGAGAGCAGGTGGCTCCGGCACGCCGGGCAGGTGGTTCCGGCGAGGCGAGCAGGTGGCTCCCGTGCGCTCGGCAGGTGCTTCCGCTGGGCCCGGCTGGTGTTTCCGGCGAGGCGAGCAGGTGGCTCCGGCGCGCTCGGCAGGTGCTTCCGCTGCACCCGGCAGGTGGTTCCGGCGAGGCGAGCAGGTGGCTCCGGCGCGCTCGGCAGGTGCTTCCGCTGGGCCCGGCAGGTGGTTCCGGCGAGGCGAGCAGGTGGCTCCGGCGTGCTTGGCACGTGCTTCCGCTGGGCCCGGCAGGTGGTTCCGGCGAGGCGAGCAGGTGGCTCCGGCGCGCCGGGCAGGTGGTTCCGGCGAGGCGAGCAGGTGGCTCCGGCGCGCTCGGCAGGTGCTTCCGCTGCGCCCGGCAGGTGGTTCCGGCGAGGCGAGCAGGTTGTTCCTGCGTGCTCGGCAGGTGGTTCAGTTGGGTCTGGCAGGTGGTTTCGGTCTGTTCGGGGTGCGGTTCCAGCATCTCACGCACATGGTTCTGGCACGTCTGAGAGGTGGTTCCGGCTGGCCCAACAGGTGTTTCTGGAATCTCCGCCAAGTGGTTCTGGCGTAGCTGGCAGGTGATGTTGGCGTGACTGGCAGGTGGTTCCAGCCAGCCCGGCAGGTGTTTCCGGAGTGTTCACCAACTGGCTGTGGCGTAGCCGGCAGGTGATTTTGGCATGTCCGACAGGTGGTTCTGGCGAGTCGAGCAGGTGCTTCCGGCATGCTCGGCAGGTGCTTCCGGTGTCATTGGCATGTGGTTCTGGCAGGTCTGAGAGGTGGTTCCGGCATGCCTGACAGGTGATTCCGGAGTGTTCGCCAAGCGGTTCTGGCATAGGCGGCAGGTGATTTTGCCATGTCCAGAATGTGGTTCCAGCGAGTCGAACATGTGGTTCCAGCGTGTCCGGCAGGTGTTTCCGGTCTGTCCAGCAGGTGGTTCTGGGGTGTCCGGCATGAGGTTCTGGCACGTCTGAGAGGTGGTTCCGGCCGGCCCGACATGCGTTTCCGGAGTGTCCGCCACGTGGTTCAGGCACGTCTGAGAGGTGGTTCCAGCATGCCCGGCAGGTTTTCCCGGAGAGTCCTCCAAGTGGTTCTGGCGTAGCCCGCAGGTGATTTTGGTGTGTCCGGCAGGTTGTTCCGTTCTGTCCGATAGGTTGTTCCGGCATGTCCAGCACGTGCTTCTGGCACTTCTGAGAGGTGGTTCTGGCATGCCGGGCAGGTTATTCCGGAGTGTCCGGTAAGTGGTTCTGGTGTAGCCGGCAGTTCATTTTGGCGTGTCTGGCACATGGGTCCTGCGAGTCGAGCAGGTGGTTCCGGCGTGCTCGGCAGGTGGTCCAGGCATGTCCGGCAGGTGGTTCCAGTCTGTCCAGGACGTGGTTCCAGCGTGTCCGGCACGTGGTTCTCTTACGTCTGAGAGGTGGTTCCTGCATGCCTGGCAGGTTATTGCGGATTGTCTGCCAGGTGGTTCTCTCATAGCCAGCTGTTGATTTTGGCCTGTCAGGCAGGTGGTTCTGGTGAGTCCAGCAGGTGGCTCCGGCGTGCTCGGCAGGTGGTTCTGGCATGTCTGGCAGGTGGTTCCGGCGAGTTGAGCAGCTGGTTCCAGCCTGTCCGTCAGGTTAGGGTTAGGGATAGGGTTAGGGTTACGGTTAGGGTTAGGGTTTAGGGTTTGGGGTTAGGGGTTAGGGTTAGGGGTAGGGGTAGGGTTAGGGTTACGGTTGGGTTAGGGTTTAGGGTTAGGCTTAGGGTTAGGGGTTAGGGTTAGGGTTAGGGTTTGGGGATAGGGTTAGGGTTAGGGTTAGGGTTAGGGCCCGGCAGGTGGTTCCGGCGAGCCGAGCAGGTGGCTCCGGCGCGCCCGGCAGGTGCTTCCGCTGGGCCCGGCAGGTGGTTCCGGCGAGGCGAGCAGGTTGTTCCTGCGTGCTCGGCAGGTGGTTCAGTTGGGTCTGGCAGGTGGTTTCGGTCTGTTCGGGGTGCGGTTCCAGCATCTCAGTCACATGGTTCTGGCACGTCTGAGAGGTGGTTCCGGCTGGCCCAACAGGTGTTTCTGGAGTCTCCGCCAAGTGGTTCTGGCGTAGCTGGCAGGTGATGTTGGCGTGACTGGCAGGTGGTTCCAGCCAGCCCGGCAGGTGTTTCCGGAGTGTTCACCAACTGGCTGTGGCGTAGCCGGCAGGTGATTTTGGCGTGTCCGACAGGTGGTTCTGGCGAGTCGAGCAGGTGCTTCCGGCATGCTCGGCAGGTGCTTCCGGTGTCATTGGCATGTGGTTCTGGCAGGTCTGAGAGGTGGTTCCGGCATGCCTGACAGGTGATTCCGGAGTGTTCGCCAAGCGGTTCTGGCATAGGCGGCAGGTGATTTTGCCATGTCCAGAATGTGGTTCCAGCGAGTCGAACATGTGGTTCCGGCGTGTCCGGCAGGTGTTTCCGGTCTGTCCAGCAGGTGGTTCTGGGGTGTCCGGCATGAGGTTCTGGCACGTCTGAGAGGTGGTTCCGGCCGGCCCGACATGCGTTTCCGGAGTGTCCGCCACGTGGTTCAGGCACGTCTGAGAGGTGGTTCCAGCATGCCCGGCAGGTTTTCCCGGAGAGTCCTCCAAGTGGTTCTGGCGTAGCCCGCAGGTGATTTTGGTGTGTCCGGCAGGTTGTTCCGTTCTGTCCGATAGGTTGTTCCGGCATGTCCAGCACGTGCTTCTGGCACTTCTGAGAGGTGGTTCTGGCATGCCGGGCAGGTTATTCCGGAGTGTCCGGTAAGTGGTTCTGGTGTAGCCGGCAGTTCATTTTGGCGTGTCTGGCACATGGGTCCTGCGAGTCGAGCAGGTGGTTCCGGCGTGCTCGGCAGGTGGTCCAGGCATGTCCGGCAGGTGGTTCCAGTCTGTCCAGGACGTGGTTCCAGCGTGTCCGGCACGTGGTTCTCTTACGTCTGAGAGGTGGTTCCTGCATGCCTGGCAGGTTATTGCGGATTGTCTGCCAGGTGGTTCTCTCATAGCCAGCTGTTGATTTTGGCCTGTCAGGCAGGTGGTTCTGGTGAGTCCAGCAGGTGGCTCCGGCGTGCTCGGCAGGTGGTTCTGGCATGTCTGGCAGGTGGTTCCGGCGAGTTGAGCAGCTGGTTCCAGCCTGTCCGTCAGGTTAGGGTTAGGGATAGGGTTAGGGTTACGGTTAGGGTTAGGGTTTAGGGTTTGGGGTTAGGGGTTAGGGTTAGGGGTAGGGTTAGGGTTAGGGTTACGGTTGGGTTAGGGTTTAGGGTTAGGCTTAGGGTTAGGGGTTAGGGTTAGGGTTAGGGTTTGGGGATAGGGTAAGGGTTAGGGTTAGGGTTAGGGCCCGGCAGGTGGTTCCGGCGAGGCGAGCAGGTGGCTCCGGCGCGCTTGGCAGGTGCTTCCGCTGGGCCCGGCAGGTGGTTCCGGCGAGGCGAGCAGGTGGCTCCGGCGTGCTTGGCACGTGCTTCCTCTGGGCCCGGCAGGTGGTTCCGGCGAGGCGAGCAGGTGGCTCCGGCGCGCCGGGCAGGTGGTTCCGGCGAGGCGAGCAGGTGGCTCCGGCGCGCTCGGCAGGTGCTTCCGCTGGGCCTGGCTGGTGTTTCCGGCGAGGCGAGCAGGTGGCTCCGGCGCGCTCGGCAGGTGCTTCCGCTGCGCCCGGCAGGTGGTTCCGGCGAGGCGAGCAGGTTGTTCCTGCGTGCTCGGCAGGTGGTTCAGTTGGGTCTGGCAGGTGGTTTCGGTCTGTTCGGGGTGCGGTTCCAGCATCTCAGGCACATGGTTCTGGCACGTCTGAGAGGTGGTTCCGGCTGGCCCAACAGGTGTTTCTGGAGTCTCCGCCAAGTGGTTCTGGCGTAGCTGGCAGGTGATGTTGGCGTGACTGGCAGGTGGTTCCAGCCAGCCCGGCAGGTGTTTCCGGAGTGTTCACCAACTGGCTGTGGCGTAGCCGGCAGGTGATTTTGGCGTGTCCGACAGGTGGTTCTGGCGAGTCGAGCAGGTGCTTCCGGCATGCTCGGCAGGTGCTTCCGGTGTCATTGGCATGTGGTTCTGGCAGGTCTGAGAGGTGGTTCCGGCATGCCTGACAGGTGATTCCGGAGTGTTCGCCAAGCGGTTCTGGCATAGGCGGCAGGTGATTTTGCCATGTCCAGAATGTGGTTCCAGCGAGTCGAACATGTGGTTCCGGCGTGTCCGGCAGGTGTTTCCGGTCTGTCCAGCAGGTGGTTCTGGGGTGTCCGGCATGAGGTTCTGGCACGTCTGAGAGGTGGTTCCGGCCGGCCCGACATGCGTTTCCGGAGTGTCCGCCACGTGGTTCAGGCACGTCTGAGAGGTGGTTCCAGCATGCCCGGCAGGTTTTCCCGGAGAGTCCTCCAAGTGGTTCTGGCGTAGCCCGCAGGTGATTTTGGTGTGTCCGGCAGGTTGTTCCGTTCTGTCCGATAGGTTGTTCCGGCATGTCCAGCACGTGCTTCTGGCACTTCTGAGAGGTGGTTCTGGCATGCCGGGCAGGTTATTCCGGAGTGTCCGGTAAGTGGTTCTGGTGTAGCCGGCAGTTCATTTTGGCGTGTCTGGCACATGGGTCCTGCGAGTCGAGCAGGTGGTTCCGGCGTGCTCGGCAGGTGGTCCAGGCATGTCCGGCAGGTGGTTCCAGTCTGTCCAGGACGTGGTTCCAGCGTGTCCGGCACGTGGTTCTCTTACGTCTGAGAGGTGGTTCCTGCATGCCTGGCAGGTTATTGCGGATTGTCTGCCAGGTGGTTCTCTCATAGCCAGCTGTTGATTTTGGCCTGTCAGGCAGGTGGTTGTGGTGAGTCCAGCAGGTGGCTCCGGCGTGCTCGGCAGGTGGTTCTGGCATGTCTGGCAGGTGGTTCCGGCGAGTTGAGCAGCTGGTTCCAGCCTGTCCGTCAGGTTAGGGTTAGGGATAGGGTTAGGGTTACGGTTAGGGTTAGGGTTTAGGGTTTGGGGTTAGGGGTTAGGGTTAGGGGTAGGGTTAGGGTTAGGGTTACGGTTGGGTTAGGGTTTAGGGTTAGGCTTAGGGTTAGGGGTTAGGGTTAGGGTTAGGGTTTGGGGATAGGGTTAGGGTTAGGGTTAGGGTTAGGGCCCGGCAGGTGGTTCCGGCGAGCCGAGCAGGTGGCTCCGGCGCGCCCGGCAGGTGCTTCCGCTGGGCCCGGCAGGTGGTTCCGGCGAGGCGAGCAGGTGGCTCCGGCGCGCTCCGCAGGTGCTTCCGCTGCGCCCGGCAGGTGGTTCCGGCGAGGCGAGCAGGTTGTTCCTGCGTGCTCGGCAGGTGGTTCAGTTGGGTCTGGCAGGTGGTTTCGGTCTGTTCGGGGTGTGGTTCCAGCATCTCAGGCACATGGTTCTGGCACGTCTGAGAGGTGGTTCCGGCTGCCCCAACAGGTGTTTCTGGAGTCTCCGCCAAGTGGTTCTGGCGTAGCTGGCAGGTGATGTTGGCGTGACTGGCAGGTGGTTCCAGCCAGCCCGGCAGGTGTTTCCGGAGTGTTCACCAACTGGCTGTGGCGTAGCCGGCAGGTGATTTTGGCGTGTCCGACAGGTGGTTCTGGCGAGTCGAGCAGGTGCTTCCGGCATGCTCGGCAGGTGCTTCCGGTGTCATTGGCATGTGGTTCTGGCAGGTCTGAGAGGTGGTTCCGGCATGCCTGACAGGTGATTCCGGAGTGTTCGCCAAGCGGTTCTGGCATAGGCGGCAGGTGATTTTGCCATGTCCAGAATGTGGTTCCAGCGAGTCGAACATGTGGTTCCGGCGTGTCCGGCAGGTGTTTCCGGTCTGTCCAGCAGGTGGTTCTGGGGTGTCCGGCATGAGGTTCTGGCACGTCTGAGAGGTGGTTCCGGCCGGCCCGACATGCGTTTCCGGAGTGTCCGCCACGTGGTTCAGGCACGTCTGAGAGGTGGTTCCAGCATGCCCGGCAGGTTTTCCCGGAGAGTCCTCCAAGTGGTTCTGGCGTAGCCCGCAGGTGATTTTGGTGTGTCCGGCAGGTTGTTCCGTTCTGTCCGATAGGTTGTTCCGGCATGTCCAGCACGTGCTTCTGGCACTTCTGAGAGGTGGTTCTGGCATGCCGGGCAGGTTATTCCGGAGTGTCCGGTAAGTGGTTCTGGTGTAGCCGGCAGTTCATTTTGGCGTGTCTGGCACATGGGTCCTGCGAGTCGAGCAGGTGGTTCCGGCGTGCTCAGCAGGTGGTCCAGGCATGTCCGGCAGGTGGTTCCAGTCTGTCCAGGACGTGGTTCCAGCGTGTCCGGCACGTGGTTCTCTTACGTCTGAGAGGTGGTTCCTGCATGCCTGGCAGGGTATTGCGGATTGTCTGCCAGGTGGTTCTCTCATAGCCAGCTGTTGATTTTGGCCTGTCAGGCAGGTGGTTCTGGTGAGTCCAGCAGGTGGCTCCGGCGTGCTCGGCAGGTGGTTCTGGCATGTCTGGCAGGTGGTTCCGGCGAGTTGAGCAGCTGGTTCCAGCCTGTCCGTCAGGTTAGGGTTAGGGATAGGGTTAGGGTTACGGTTAGGGTTAGGGTTTAGGGTTTGGGGTTAGGGGTTAGGGTTAGGGGTAGGGTTAGGGTTAGGGTTACGGTTGGGTTAGGGTTTAGGGTTAGGCTTAGGGTTAGGGGTTAGGGTTAGGGTTAGGGTTTGGGGATAGGGTAAGGGTTAGGGTTAGGGTTAGGGCCCGGCAGGTGGTTCCGGCGAGGCGAGCAGGTGGCTCCGGCGCGCTTGGCAGGTGCTTCCGCTGGGCCCGGCAGGTGGTTCAGGCGAGGCGAGCAGGTGGCTCCGGCGTGCTTGGCACATGCTTCCGCTGGGCCCGGCAGGTGGTTCCGGCGAGGCGAGCAGGTGGCTCCGGCGCGCTCCGCAGGTGCTTCCGCTGCGCCCGGCAGGTGGTTCCGGCGAGGCGAGCAGGTTGTTCCTGCGTGCTCGGCAGGTGGTTCAGTTGGGTCTGGCAGGTGGTTTCGGTCTGTTCGGGGTGTGGTTCCAGCATCTCAGGCACATGGTTCTGGCACGTCTGAGAGGTGGTTCCGGCTGGCCCAACAGGTGTTTCTGGAGTCTCCGCCAAGTGGTTCTGGCGTAGCTGGCAGGTGATGTTGGCGTGACTGGCAGGTGGTTCCAGCCAGCCCGGCAGGTGTTTCCGGAGTGTTCACCAACTGGCTGTGGCGTAGCCGGCAGGTGATTTTGGCGTGTCCGACAGGTGGTTCTGGCGAGTCGAGCAGGTGCTTCCGGCATGCTCGGCAGGTGCTTCCGGTGTCATTGGCATGTGGTTCTGGCAGGTCTGAGAGGTGGTTCCGGCATGCCTGACAGGTGATTCCGGAGTGTTCGCCAAGCGGTTCTGGCATAGGCGGCAGGTGATTTTGCCATGTCCAGAATGTGGTTCCAGCGAGTCGAACATGTGGTTCCAGCGTGTCCGGCAGGTGTTTCCGGTCTGTCCAGCAGGTGGTTCTGGGGTGTCCGGCATGAGGTTCTGGCACGTCTGAGAGGTGGTTCCGGCCGGCCCGACATGCGTTTCCGGAGTGTCCGCCACGTGGTTCAGGCACGTCTGAGAGGTGGTTCCAGCATGCCCGGCAGGTTTTCCCGGAGAGTCCTCCAAGTGGTTCTGGCGTAGCCCGCAGGTGATTTTGGTGTGTCCGGCAGGTTGTTCCGTTCTGTCCGATAGGTTGTTCCGGCATGTCCAGCACGTGCTTCTGGCACTTCTGAGAGGTGGTTCTGGCATGCCGGGCAGGTTATTCCGGAGTGTCCGGTAAGTGGTTCTGGTGTAGCCGGCAGTTCATTTTGGCGTGTCTGGCACATGGGTCCTGCGAGTCGAGCAGGTGGTTCCGGCGTGCTCAGCAGGTGGTCCAGGCATGTCCGGCAGGTGGTTCCAGTCTGTCCAGGACGTGGTTCCAGCGTGTCCGGCACGTGGTTCTCTTACGTCTGAGAGGTGGTTCCTGCATGCCTGGCAGGGTATTGCGGATTGTCTGCCAGGTGGTTCTCTCATAGCCAGCTGTTGATTTTGGCCTGTCAGGCAGGTGGTTCTGGTGAGTCCAGCAGGTGGCTCCGGCGTGCTCGGCAGGTGGTTCTGGCATGTCTGGCAGGTGGTTCCGGCGAGTTGAGCAGCTGGTTCCAGCCTGTCCGTCAGGTTAGGGTTAGGGATAGGGTTAGGGTTACGGTTAGGGTTAGGGTTTAGGGTTTGGGGTTAGGGGTTAGGGTTAGGGGTAGGGTTAGGGTTAGGGTTACGGTTGGGTTAGGGTTTAGGGTTAGGCTTAGGGTTAGGGGTTAGGGTTAGGGTTAGGGTTTGGGGATAGGGTAAGGGTTAGGGTTAGGGTTAGGGCCCGGCAGGTGGTTCCGGCGAGGCGAGCAGGTGGCTCCGGCGCGCTTGGCAGGTGCTTCCGCTGGGCCCGGCAGGTGGTTCCGGCGAGGCGAGCAGGTGGCTCCGGCGTGCTTGGCACGTGCTTCCGCTGGGCCCGGCAGGTGGTTCCGGCGAGGCGAGCAGGTGGCTCCGGCGCGCCGGGCAGGTGGTTCCGGCGAGGCGAGCAGGTGGCTCCGGCGCGCTCGGCAGGTGCTTCCGCTGGGCCTGGCTGGTGTTTCCGGCGAGGCGAGCAGGTGGCTCCGGCGCGCTCGGCAGGTGCTTCCGCTGCGCCCGGCAGGTGGTTCCGGCGAGGCGAGCAGGTTGTTCCTGCGTGCTCGGCAGGTGGTTCAGTTGGGTCTGGCAGGTGGTTTCGGTCTGTTCGGGGTGCGGTTCCAGCATCTCAGGCACATGGTTCTGGCACGTCTGAGAGGTGGTTCCGGCTGGCCCAACAGGTGTTTCTGGAGTCTCCGCCAAGTGGTTCTGGCGTAGCTGGCAGGTGATGTTGGCGTGACTGGCAGGTGGTTCCAGCCAGCCCGGCAGGTGTTTCCGGAGTGTTCACCAACTGGCTGTGGCGTAGCCGGCAGGTGATTTTGGCGTGTCCGACAGGTGGTTCTGGCGAGTCGAGCAGGTGCTTCCGGCATGCTCGGCAGGTGCTTCCGGTGTCATTGGCATGTGGTTCTGGCAGGTCTGAGAGGTGGTTCCGGCATGCCTGACAGGTGATTCCGGAGTGTTCGCCAAGCGGTTCTGGCATAGGCGGCAGGTGATTTTGCCATGTCCAGAATGTGGTTCCAGCGAGTCGAACATGTGGTTCCGGCGTGTCCGGCAGGTGTTTCCGGTCTGTCCAGCAGGTGGTTCTGGGGTGTCCGGCATGAGGTTCTGGCACGTCTGAGAGGTGGTTCCGGCCGGCCCGACATGCGTTTCCGGAGTGTCCGCCACGTGGTTCAGGCACGTCTGAGAGGTGGTTCCAGCATGCCCGGCAGGTTTTCCCGGAGAGTCCTCCAAGTGGTTCTGGCGTAGCCCGCAGGTGATTTTGGTGTGTCCGGCAGGTTGTTCCGTTCTGTCCGATAGGTTGTTCCGGCATGTCCAGCACGTGCTTCTGGCACTTCTGAGAGGTGGTTCTGGCATGCCGGGCAGGTTATTCCGGAGTGTCCGGTAAGTGGTTCTGGTGTAGCCGGCAGTTCATTTTGGCGTGTCTGGCACATGGGTCCTGCGAGTCGAGCAGGTGGTTCCGGCGTGCTCGGCAGGTGGTCCAGGCATGTCCGGCAGGTGGTTCCAGTCTGTCCAGGACGTGGTTCCAGCGTGTCCGGCACGTGGTTCTCTTACGTCTGAGAGGTGGTTCCTGCATGCCTGGCAGGTTATTGCGGATTGTCTGCCAGGTGGTTCTCTCATAGCCAGCTGTTGATTTTGGCCTGTCAGGCAGGTGGTTCTGGTGAGTCCAGCAGGTGGCTCCGGCGTGCTCGGCAGGTGGTTCTGGCATGTCTGGCAGGTGGTTCCGGCGAGTTGAGCAGCTGGTTCCAGCCTGTCCGTCAGGTTAGGGTTAGGGATAGGGTTAGGGTTACGGTTAGGGTTAGGGTTTAGGGTTTGGGGTTAGGGGTTAGGGTTAGGGGTAGGGTTAGGGTTAGGGTTACGGTTGGGTTAGGGTTTAGGGTTAGGCTTAGGGTTAGGGGTTAGGGTTAGGGTTAGGGTTTGGGGATAGGGTTAGGGTTAGGGTTAGGGTTAGGGCCCGGCAGGTGGTTCCGGCGAGCCGAGCAGGTGGCTCCGGCGCGCCCGGCAGGTGCTTCCGCTGGGCCCGGCAGGTGGTTCCGGCGAGGCGAGCAGGTGGCTCCGGCGCGCTCCGCAGGTGCTTCCGCTGCGCCCGGCAGGTGGTTCCGGCGAGGCGAGCAGGTTGTTCCTGCGTGCTCGGCAGGTGGTTCAGTTGGGTCTGGCAGGTGGTTTCGGTCTGTTCGGGGTGCGGTTCCAGCATCTCAGGCACATGGTTCTGGCACGTCTGAGAGGTGGTTCCGGCTGGCCCAACAGGTGTTTCTGGAGTCTCCGCCAAGTGGTTCTGGCGTAGCTGGCAGGTGATGTTGGCGTGACTGGCAGGTGGTTCCAGCCAGCCCGGCAGGTGTTTCCGGAGTGTTCACCAACTGGCTGTGGCGTAGCCGGCAGGTGATTTTGGCGTGTCCGACAGGTGGTTCTGGCGAGTCGAGCAGGTGCTTCCGGCATGCTCGGCAGGTGCTTCCGGTGTCATTGGCATGTGTTTCTGGCAGGTCTGAGAGGTGGTTCCGGCATGCCTGACAGGTGATTCCGGAGTGTTCGCCAAGCGGTTCTGGCATAGGCGGCAGGTGATTTTGCCATGTCCAGAATGTGGTTCCAGCGAGTCGAACATGTGGTTCCGGCGTGTCCGGCAGGTGTTTCCGGTCTGTCCAGCAGGTGGTTCTGGGGTGTCCGGCATGAGGTTCTGGCACGTCTGAGAGGTGGTTCCGGCCGGCCCGACATGCGTTTCCGGAGTGTCCGCCACGTGGTTCAGGCACGTCTGAGAGGTGGTTCCAGCATGCCCGGCAGGTTTTCCCGGAGAGTCATCCAAGTGGTTCTGGCGTAGCCCGCAGGTGATTTTGGTGTGTCCGGCAGGTTGTTCCGTTCTGTCCGATAGGTTGTTCCGGCATGTCCAGCACGTGCTTCTGGCACTTCTGAGAGGTGGTTCTGGCATGCCGGGCAGGTTATTCCGGAGTGTCCGGTAAGTGGTTCTGGTGTAGCCGGCAGTTCATTTTGGCGTGTCTGGCACATGGGTCCTGCGAGTCGAGCAGGTGGTTCCGGCGTGCTCGGCAGGTGGTCCAGGCATGTCCGGCAGGTGGTTCCAGTCTGTCCAGGACGTGGTTCCAGCGTGTCCGGCACGTGGTTCTCTTACGTCTGAGAGGTGGTTCCTGCATGCCTGGCAGGTTATTGCGGATTGTCTGCCAGGTGGTTCTCTCATAGCCAGCTGTTGATTTTGGCCTGTCAGGCAGGTGGTTGTGGTGAGTCCAGCAGGTGGCTCCGGCGTGCTCGGCAGGTGGTTCTGGCATGTCTGGCAGGTGGTTCCGGCGAGTTGAGCAGCTGGTTCCAGCCTGTCCGTCAGGTTAGGGTTAGGGATAGGGTTAGGGTTACGGTTAGGGTTAGGGTTTAGGGTTTGGGGTTAGGGGTTAGGGTTAGGGGTAGGGTTAGGGATAGGGTTACGGTTGGGTTAGGGTTTAGGGTTAGGCTTAGGGTTAGGGGTTAGGGTTAGGGTTAGGGTTTGGGGATAGGGTAAGGGTTAGGGTTAGGGTTAGGGCCCGGCACGTGGTTCCGGCGAGGCGAGCAGGTGGCTCCGGCGCGCTCGGCAGGTGCTTCCGCTGGGCCCGGCAGGTGGTTCCGGCGAGGCGAGCAGGTGGCTCCGGCGTGCTTGGCACGTGCTTCCGCTGGGCCCGGCAGGTGGTTCCGGCGAGGCGAGCAGGTGGCTCCGGCGCGCCGGGCAGGTGGTTCCGGCGAGGCGAGCAGGTGGCTCCGGCGCGCTCGGCAGGTGCTTCCGCTGCGCCCGGCAGGTGGTTCCGGCGAGGCGAGCAGGTTGTTCCTGCGTGCTCGGCAGGTGGTTCAGTTGGGTCTGGCAGGTGGTTTCGGTCTGTTCGGGGTGCGGTTCCAGCATCTCAGGCACATGGTTCTGGCACGTCTGAGAGGTGGTTCCGGCTGGCCCAACAGGTGTTTCTGGAGTCTCCGCCAAGTGGTTCTGGCGTAGCTGGCAGGTGATGTTGGCGTGACTGGCAGGTGGTTCCAGCCAGCCCGGCAGGTGTTTCCGGAGTGTTCACCAACTGGCTGTGGCGTAGCCGGCAGGTGATTTTGGCGTGTCCGACAGGTGGTTCTGGCGAGTCGAGCAGGTGCTTCCGGCATGCTCGGCAGGTGCTTCCGGTGTCATTGGCATGTGGTTCTGGCAGGTCTGAGAGGTGGTTCCGGCATGCCTGACAGGTGATTCCGGAGTGTTCGCCAAGCGGTTCTGGCATAGGCGGCAGGTGATTTTGCCATGTCCAGAATGTGGTTCCAGCGAGTCGAACATGTGGTTCCGGCGTGTCCGGCAGGTGTTTCCGGTCTGTCCAGCAGGTGGTTCTGGGGTGTCCGGCATGAGGTTCTGGCACGTCTGAGAGGTGGTTCCGGCCGGCCCGACATGCGTTTCCGGAGTGTCCGCCACGTGGTTCAGGCACGTCTGAGAGGTGGTTCCAGCATGCCCGGCAGGTTTTCCCGGAGAGTCCTCCAAGTGGTTCTGGCGTAGCCCGCAGGTGATTTTGGTGTGTCCGGCAGGTTGTTCCGTTCTGTCCGATAGGTTGTTCCGGCATGTCCAGCACGTGCTTCTGGCACTTCTGAGAGGTGGTTCTGGCATGCCGGGCAGGTTATTCCGGAGTGTCCGGTAAGTGGTTCTGGTGTAGCCGGCAGTTCATTTTGGCATGTCTGGCACATGGTTCCTGCGAGTCGAGCAGGTGGTTCCGGCGTGCTCGGCAGGTGGTCCAGGCATGTCCGGCAGGTGGTTCCAGTCTGTCCAGGACGTGGTTCCAGCGTGTCCGGCACGTGGTTCTCTTACGTCTGAGAGGTGGTTCCTGCATGCCTGGCAGGTTATTGCGGATTGTCTGCCAGGTGGTTCTCTCATAGCCAGCTGTTGATTTTGGCCTGTCAGGCAGGTGGTTCTGGTGAGTCCAGCAGGTGGCTCCGGCGTGCTCGGCAGGTGGTTCTGGCATGTCTGGCAGGTGGTTCCGGCGAGTTGAGCAGCTGGTTCCAGCCTGTCCGTCAGGTTAGGGTTAGGGATAGGGTTAGGGTTACGGTTAGGGTTAGGGTTTAGGGTTTGGGGTTAGGAGTTAGGGTTAGGGGTAGGGTTAGGGTTAGGTTTACGGTTGGGTTAGGGTTTAGGGTTAGGCTTAGGGTTAGGGGTTAGGGTTAGGGTTAGGGTTTGGGGATAGGGTAAGGGTTAGGGTTAGGGTTAGGGCCCGGCACGTGGTTCCGGCGAGGCGAGCAGGTGGCTCCGGCGCGCTCGGCAGGTGCTTCCGCTGGGCCCGGCAGGTGGTTCCGGCGAGGCGAGCAGGTGGCTCCGGCGTGCTTGGCACGTGCTTCCGCTGGGCCCGGCAGGTGGTTCCGGCGAGGCGAGCAGGTGGCTCCGGCGCGCCGGGCAGGTGGTTCCGGCGAGGCGAGCAGGTGGCTCCGGCGCGCTCGGCAGGTGCTTCCGCTGCGCCCGGCAGGTGGTTCCGGCGAGGCGAGCAGGTTGTTCCTGCGTGCTCGGCAGGTGGTTCAGTTGGGTCTGGCAGGTGGTTTCGGTCTGTTCGGGGTGCGGTTCCAGCATCTCACGCACATGGTTCTGGCACGTCTGAGAGGTGGTTCCGGCTGGCCCAACAGGTGTTTCTGGAGTCTCCGCCAAGTGGTTCTGGCGTAGCTGGCAGGTGATGTTGGCGTGACTGGCAGGTGGTTCCAGCCAGCCCGGCAGGTGTTTCCGGAGTGTTCACCAACTGGCTGTGGCGTAGCCGGCAGGTGATTTTGGCATGTCCGACAGGTGGTTCTGGCGAGTCGAGCAGGTGCTTCCGGCATGCTCGGCAGGTGCTTCCGGTGTCATTGGCATGTGGTTCTGGCAGGTCTGAGAGGTGGTTCCGGCATGCCTGACAGGTGATTCCGGAGTGTTCGCCAAGCGGTTCTGGCATAGGCGGCAGGTGATTTTGCCATGTCCAGAATGTGGTTCCAGCGAGTCGAACATGTGGTTCCGGCGTGTCCGGCAGGTGTTTCCGGTCTGTCCAGCAGGTGGTTCTGGGGTGTCCGGCATGAGGTTCTGGCACGTCTGAGAGGTGGTTCCGGCCGGCCCGACATGCGTTTCCGGAGTGTCCGCCACGTGGTTCAGGCACGTCTGAGAGGTGGTTCCAGCATGCCCGGCAGGTTTTCCCGGAGAGTCCTCCAAGTGGTTCTGGCGTAGCCCGCAGGTGATTTTGGTGTGTCCGGCAGGTTGTTCCGTTCTGTCCGATAGGTTGTTCCGGCATGTCCAGCACGTGCTTCTGGCACTTCTGAGAGGTGGTTCTGGCATGCCGGGCAGGTTATTCCGGAGTGTCCGGTAAGTGGTTCTGGTGTAGCCGGCAGTTCATTTTGGCGTGTCTGGCACATGGGTCCTGCGAGTCGAGCAGGTGGTTCCGGCGTGCTCGGCAGGTGGTCCAGGCATGTCCGGCAGGTGGTTCCAGTCTGTCCAGGACGTGGTTCCAGCGTGTCCGGCACGTGGTTCTCTTACGTCTGAGAGGTGGTTCCTGCATGCCTGGCAGGTTATTGCGGATTGTCTGCCAGGTGGTTCTCTCATAGCCAGCTGTTGATTTTGGCCTGTCAGGCAGGTGGTTCTGGTGAGTCCAGCAGGTGGCTCCGGCGTGCTCGGCAGGTGGTTCTGGCATGTCTGGCAGGTGGTTCCGGCGAGTTGAGCAGCTGGTTCCAGCCTGTCCGTCAGGTTAGGGTTAGGGATAGGGTTAGGGTTACGGTTAGGGTTAGGGTTTAGGGTTTGGGGTTAGGGGTTAGGGTTAGGGGTAGGGTTAGGGTTAGGGTTACGGTTGGGTTAGGGTTTAGGGTTAGGGTTAGGGTTAGGGGTTAGGGTTAGGGTTAGGGTTTGGGGATAGGGTAAGGGTTAGGGTTAGGGTTAGGGCCCGGCAGGTGGTTCCGGCGAGGCGAGCAGGTGGCTCCGGCGCGCTCGGCAGGTGCTTCCGCTGGGCCCGGCAGGTGGTTCCGGCGAGGCGAGCAGGTGGCTCCGGCGTGCTTGGCACGTGCTTCCGCTGGGCCCGGCAGGTGGTTCCGGCGAGGCGAGCAGGTGGCTCCGGCGCGCCGGGCAGGTGGTTCCGGCGAGGCGAGCAGGTGGCTCCGGCGCGCTCGGCAGGTGCTTCCGCTGCGCCCGGCAGGTGGTTCCGGCGAGGCGAGCAGGTTGTTCCTGCGTGCTCGGCAGGTGGTTCAGTTGGGTCTGGCAGGTGGTTTCGGTCTGTTCGGGGTGCGGTTCCAGCATCTCACGCACATGGTTCTGGCACGTCTGAGAGGTGGTTCCGGCTGGCCCAACAGGTGTTTCTGGAATCTCCGCCAAGTGGTTCTGGCGTAGCTGGCAGGTGATGTTGGCGTGACTGGCAGGTGGTTCCAGCCAGCCCGGCAGGTGTTTCCGGAGTGTTCACCAACTGGCTGTGGCGTAGCCGGCAGGTGATTTTGGCATGTCCGACAGGTGGTTCTGGCGAGTCGAGCAGGTGCTTCCGGCATGCTCGGCAGGTGCTTCCGGTGTCATTGGCATGTGGTTCTGGCAGGTCTGAGAGGTGGTTCCGGCATGCCTGACAGGTGATTCCGGAGTGTTCGCCAAGCGGTTCTGGCATAGGCGGCAGGTGATTTTGCCATGTCCAGAATGTGGTTCCAGCGAGTCGAACATGTGGTTCCAGCGTGTCCGGCAGGTGTTTCCGGTCTGTCCAGCAGGTGGTTCTGGGGTGTCCGGCATGAGGTTCTGGCACGTCTGAGAGGTGGTTCCGGCCGGCCCGACATGCGTTTCCGGAGTGTCCGCCACGTGGTTCAGGCACGTCTGAGAGGTGGTTCCAGCATGCCCGGCAGGTTTTCCCGGAGAGTCCTCCAAGTGGTTCTGGCGTAGCCCGCAGGTGATTTTGGTGTGTCCGGCAGGTTGTTCCGTTCTGTCCGATAGGTTGTTCCGGCATGTCCAGCACGTGCTTCTGGCACTTCTGAGAGGTGGTTCTGGCATGCCGGGCAGGTTATTCCGGAGTGTCCGGTAAGTGGTTCTGGTGTAGCCGGCAGTTCATTTTGGCGTGTCTGGCACATGGGTCCTGCGAGTCGAGCAGGTGGTTCCGGCGTGCTCGGCAGGTGGTCCAGGCATGTCCGGCAGGTGGTTCCAGTCTGTCCAGGACGTGGTTCCAGCGTGTCCGGCACGTGGTTCTCTTACGTCTGAGAGGTGGTTCCTGCATGCCTGGCAGGTTATTGCGGATTGTCTGCCAGGTGGTTCTCTCATAGCCAGCTGTTGATTTTGGCCTGTCAGGCAGGTGGTTCTGGTGAGTCCAGCAGGTGGCTCCGGCGTGCTCGGCAGGTGGTTCTGGCATGTCTGGCAGGTGGTTCCGGCGAGTTGAGCAGCTGGTTCCAGCCTGTCCGTCAGGTTAGGGTTAGGGATAGGGTTAGGGTTACGGTTAGGGTTAGGGTTTAGGGTTTGGGGTTAGGGGTTAGGGTTAGGGGTAGGGTTAGGGTTAGGGTTACGGTTGGGTTAGGGTTTAGGGTTAGGCTTAGGGTTAGGGGTTAGGGTTAGGGTTAGGGTTTGGGGATAGGGTTAGGGTTAGGGTTAGGGTTAGGGCCCGGCAGGTGGTTCCGGCGAGCCGAGCAGGTGGCTCCGGCGCGCCCGGCAGGTGCTTCCGCTGGGCCCGGCAGGTGGTTCCGGCGAGGCGAGCAGGTGGCTCCGGCGCGCTCCGCAGGTGCTTCCGCTGCGCCCGGCAGGTGGTTCCGGCGAGGCGAGCAGGTTGTTCCTGCGTGCTCGGCAGGTGGTTCAGTTGGGTCTGGCAGGTGGTTTCGGTCTGTTCGGGGTGCGGTTCCAGCATCTCAGGCACATGGTTCTGGCACGTCTGAGAGGTGGTTCCGGCTGGCCCAACAGGTGTTTCTGGAGTCTCCGCCAAGTGGTTCTGGCGTAGCTGGCAGGTGATGTTGGCGTGACTGGCAGGTGGTTCCAGCCAGCCCGGCAGGTGTTTCCGGAGTGTTCACCAACTGGCTGTGGCGTAGCCGGCAGGTGATTTTGGCGTGTCCGACAGGTGGTTCTGGCGAGTCGAGCAGGTGCTTCCGGCATGCTCGGCAGGTGCTTCCGGTGTCATTGGCATGTGGTTCTGGCAGGTCTGAGAGGTGGTTCCGGCATGCCTGACAGGTGATTCCGGAGTGTTCGCCAAGCGGTTCTGGCATAGGCGGCAGGTGATTTTGCCATGTCCAGAATGTGGTTCCAGCGAGTCGAACATGTGGTTCCGGCGTGTCCGGCAGGTGTTTCCGGTCTGTCCAGCAGGTGGTTCTGGGGTGTCCGGCATGAGGTTCTGGCACGTCTGAGAGGTGGTTCCGGCCGGCCCGACATGCGTTTCCGGAGTGTCCGCCACGTGGTTCAGGCACGTCTGAGAGGTGGTTCCAGCATGCCCGGCAGGTTTTCCCGGAGAGTCCTCCAAGTGGTTCTGGCGTAGCCCGCAGGTGATTTTGGTGTGTCCGGCAGGTTGTTCCGTTCTGTCCGATAGGTTGTTCCGGCATGTCCAGCACGTGCTTCTGGCACTTCTGAGAGGTGGTTCTGGCATGCCGGGCAGGTTATTCCGGAGTGTCCGGTAAGTGGTTCTGGTGTAGCCGGCAGTTCATTTTGGCGTGTCTGGCACATGGGTCCTGCGAGTCGAGCAGGTGGTTCCGGCGTGCTCGGCAGGTGGTCCAGGCATGTCCGGCAGGTGGTTCCAGTCTGTCCAGGACGTGGTTCCAGCGTGTCCGGCACGTGGTTCTCTTACGTCTGAGAGGTGGTTCCTGCATGCCTGGCAGGTTATTGCGGATTGTCTGCCAGGTGGTTCTCTCATAGCCAGCTGTTGATTTTGGCCTGTCAGGCAGGTGGTTCTGGTGAGTCCAGCAGGTGGCTCCGGCGTGCTCGGCAGGTGGTTCTGGCATGTCTGGCAGGTGGTTCCGGCGAGTTGAGCAGCTGGTTCCAGCCTGTCCGTCAGGTTAGGGTTAGGGATAGGGTTAGGGTTACGGTTAGGGTTAGGGTTTAGGGTTTGGGGTTAGGGGTTAGGGTTAGGGGTAGGGTTAGGGTTAGGGTTACGGTTGGGTTAGGGTTTAGGGTTAGGCTTAGGGTTAGGGGTTAGGGTTAGGGTTAGGGTTTGGGGATAGGGTAAGGGTTAGGGTTAGGGTTAGGGCCCGGCACGTGGTTCCGGCGAGGCGAGCAGGTGGCTCCGGCGCGCTCGGCAGGTGCTTCCGCTGGGCCCGGCAGGTGGTTCCGGCGAGGCGAGCAGGTGGCTCCGGCGTGCTTGGCACGTGCTTCCGCTGGGCCCGGCAGGTGGTTCCGGCGAGGCGAGCAGGTGGCTCCGGCGCGCCGGGCAGGTGGTTCCGGCGAGGCGAGCAGGTGGCTCCGGCGCGCTCGGCAGGTGCTTCCGCTGGGCCTGGCTGGTGTTTCCGGCGAGGCGAGCAGGTGGCTCCGGCGCGCTCGGCAGGTGCTTCCGCTGCGCCCGGCAGGTGGTTCCGGCGAGGCGAGCAGGTTGTTCCTGCGTGCTCGGCAGGTGGTTCAGTTGGGTCTGGCAGGTGGTTTCGGTCTGTTCGGGGTGCGGTTCCAGCATCTCAGGCACATGGTTCTGGCACGTCTGAGAGGTGGTTCCGGCTGGCCCAACAGGTGTTTCTGGAGTCTCCGCCAAGTGGTTCTGGCGTAGCTGGCAGGTGATGTTGGCGTGACTGGCAGGTGGTTCCAGCCAGCCCGGCAGGTGTTTCCGGAGTGTTCACCAACTGGCTGTGGCGTAGCCGGCAGGTGATTTTGGCGTGTCCGACAGGTGGTTCTGGCGAGTCGAGCAGGTGCTTCCGGCATGCTCGGCAGGTGCTTCCGGTGTCATTGGCATGTGGTTCTGGCAGGTCTGAGAGGTGGTTCCGGCATGCCTGACAGGTGATTCCGGAGTGTTCGCCAAGCGGTTCTGGCATAGGCGGCAGGTGATTTTGCCATGTCCAGAATGTGGTTCCAGCGAGTCGAACATGTGGTTCCGGCGTGTCCGGCAGGTGTTTCCGGTCTGTCCAGCAGGTGGTTCTGGGGTGTCCGGCATGAGGTTCTGGCACGTCTGAGAGGTGGTTCCGGCCGGCCCGACATGCGTTTCCGGAGTGTCCGCCACGTGGTTCAGGCACGTCTGAGAGGTGGTTCCAGCATGCCCGGCAGGTTTTCCCGGAGAGTCCTCCAAGTGGTTCTGGCGTAGCCCGCAGGTGATTTTGGTGTGTCCGGCAGGTTGTTCCGTTCTGTCCGATAGGTTGTTCCGGCATGTCCAGCACGTGCTTCTGGCACTTCTGAGAGGTGGTTCTGGCATGCCGGGCAGGTTATTCCGGAGTGTCCGGTAAGTGGTTCTGGTGTAGCCGGCAGTTCATTTTGGCATGTCTGGCACATGGGTCCTGCGAGTCGAGCAGGTGGTTCCGGCGTGCTCAGCAGGTGGTCCAGGCATGTCCGGCAGGTGGTTCCAGTCTGTCCAGGACGTGGTTCCAGCGTGTCCGGCACGTGGTTCTCTTACGTCTGAGAGGTGGTTCCTGCATGCCTGGCAGGGTATTGCGGATTGTCTGCCAGGTGGTTCTCTCATAGCCAGCTGTTGATTTTGGCCTGTCAGGCAGGTGGTTCTGGTGAGTCCAGCAGGTGGCTCCGGCGTGCTCGGCAGGTGGTTCTGGCATGTCTGGCAGGTGGTTCCGGCGAGTTGAGCAGCTGGTTCCAGCCTGTCCGTCAGGTTAGGGTTAGGGATAGGGTTAGGGTTACGGTTAGGGTTAGGGTTTAGGGTTTGGGGTTAGGGGTTAGGGTTAGGGGTAGGGTTAGGGTTAGGGTTACGGTTGGGTTAGGGTTTAGGGTTAGGCTTAGGGTTAGGGGTTAGGGTTAGGGTTAGGGTTTGGGGATAGGGTAAGGGTTAGGGTTAGGGTTAGGGCCCGGCACGTGGTTCCGGCGAGGCGAGCAGGTGGCTCCGGCGCGCTTGGCAGGTGCTTCCGCTGGGCCCGGCAGGTGGTTCCGGCGAGGCGAGCAGGTGGCTCCGGCGTGCTTGGCACGTGCTTCCGCTGGGCCCGGCAGGTGGTTCCGGCGAGGCGAGCAGGTGGCTCCGGCGCGCCGGGCAGCTGGTTCCGGCGAGGCGAGCAGGTGGCTCCGGCGCGCTCGGCAGGTGCTTCCGCTGGGCCTGGCTGGTGTTTCCGGCGAGGCGAGCAGGTGGCTCCGGCGCGCTCGGCAGGTGCTTCCGCTGCGCCCGGCAGGTGGTTCCGGCGAGGCGAGCAGGTTGTTCCTGCGTGCTCGGCAGGTGGTTCAGTTGGGTCTGGCAGGTGGTTTCGGTCTGTTCGGGGTGCGGTTCCAGCATCTCAGGCACATGGTTCTGGCACGTCTGAGAGGTGGTTCCGGCTGGCCCAACAGGTGTTTCTGGAGTCTCCGCCAAGTGGTTCTGGCGTAGCTGGCAGGTGATGTTGGCGTGACTGGCAGGTGGTTCCAGCCAGCCCGGCAGGTGTTTCCGGAGTGTTCACCAACTGGCTGTGGCGTAGCCGGCAGGTGATTTTGGCGTGTCCGACAGGTGGTTCTGGCGAGTCGAGCAGGTGCTTCCGGCATGCTCGGCAGGTGCTTCCGGTGTCATTGGCATGTGGTTCTGGCAGGTCTGAGAGGTGGTTCCGGCATGCCTGACAGGTGATTCCGGAGTGTTCGCCAAGCGGTTCTGGCATAGGCGGCAGGTGATTTTGCCATGTCCAGAATGTGGTTCCAGCGAGTCGAACATGTGGTTCCGGCGTGTCCGGCAGGTGTTTCCGGTCTGTCCAGCAGGTGGTTCTGGGGTGTCCGGCATGAGGTTCTGGCACGTCTGAGAGGTGGTTCCGGCCGGCCCGACATGCGTTTCCGGAGTGTCCGCCACGTGGTTCAGGCACGTCTGAGAGGTGGTTCCAGCATGCCCGGCAGGTTTTCCCGGAGAGTCCTCCAAGTGGTTCTGGCGTAGCCCGCAGGTGATTTTGGTGTGTCCGGCAGGTTGTTCCGTTCTGTCCGATAGGTTGTTCCGGCATGTCCAGCACGTGCTTCTGGCACTTCTGAGAGGTGGTTCTGGCATGCCGGGCAGGTTATTCCGGAGTGTCCGGTAAGTGGTTCTGGTGTAGCCGGCAGTTCATTTTGGCGTGTCTGGCACATGGGTCCTGCGAGTCGAGCAGGTGGTTCCGGCGTGCTCGGCAGGTGGTCCAGGCATGTCCGGCAGGTGGTTCCAGTCTGTCCAGGACGTGGTTCCAGCGTGTCCGGCACGTGGTTCTCTTACGTCTGAGAGGTGGTTCCTGCATGCCTGGCAGGTTATTGCGGATTGTCTGCCAGGGGGTTCTCTCATAGCCAGCTGTTGATTTTGGCCTGTCAGGCAGGTGGTTCTGGTGAGTCCAGCAGGTGGCTCCGGCGTGCTCGGCAGGTGGTTCTGGCATGTCTGGCAGGTGGTTCCGGCGAGTTGAGCAGCTGGTTCCAGCCTGTCCGTCAGGTTAGGGTTAGGGATAGGGTTAGGGTTACGGTTAGGGTTAGGGTTTAGGGTTTGGGGTTAGGGGTTAGGGTTAGGGGTAGGGTTAGGGTTAGGGTTACGGTTGGGTTAGGGTTTAGGGTTAGGCTTAGGGTTAGGGGTTAGGGTTAGGGTTAGGGTTTGGGGATAGGGTTAGGGTTAGGGTTAGGGTTAGGGCCCGGCAGGTGGTTCCGGCGAGCCGAGCAGGTGGCTCCGGCGCGCCCGGCAGGTGCTTCCGCTGGGCCCGGCAGGTGGTTCCGGCGAGGCGAGCAGGTGGCTCCGGCGCGCTCCGCAGGTGCTTCCGCTGCGCCCGGCAGGTGGTTCCGGCGAGGCGAGCAGGTTGTTCCTGCGTGCTCGGCAGGTGGTTCAGTTGGGTCTGGCAGGTGGTTTCGGTCTGTTCGGGGTGTGGTTCCAGCATCTCAGGCACATGGTTCTGTCACGTCTGAGAGGTGGTTCCGGCTGGCCCAACAGGTGTTTCTGGAGTCTCCGCCAAGTGGTTCTGGCGTAGCTGGCAGGTGATGTTGGCGTGACTGGCAGGTGGTTCCAGCCAGCCCGGCAGGTGTTTCCGGAGTGTTCACCAACTGGCTGTGGCGTAGCCGGCAGGTGATTTTGGCGTGTCCGACAGGTGGTTCTGGCGAGTCGAGCAGGTGCTTCCGGCATGCTCGGCAGGTGCTTCCGGTGTCATTGGCATGTGGTTCTGGCAGGTCTGAGAGGTGGTTCCGGCATGCCTGACAGGTGATTCCGGAGTGTTCGCCAAGCGGTTCTGGCATAGGCGGCAGGTGATTTTGCCATGTCCAGAATGTGGTTCCAGCGAGTCGAACATGTGGTTCCGGCGTGTCCGGCAGGTGTTTCCGGTCTGTCCAGCAGGTGGTTCTGGGGTGTCCGGCATGAGGTTCTGGCACGTCTGAGAGGTGGTTCCGGCCGGCCCGACATGCGTTTCCGGAGTGTCCGCCACGTGGTTCAGGCACGTCTGAGAGGTGGTTCCAGCATGCCCGGCAGGTTTTCCCGGAGAGTCCTCCAAGTGGTTCTGGCGTAGCCCGCAGGTGATTTTGGTGTGTCCGGCAGGTTGTTCCGTTCTGTCCGATAGGTTGTTCCGGCATGTCCAGCACGTGCTTCTGGCACTTCTGAGAGGTGGTTCTGGCATGCCGGGCAGGTTATTCCGGAGTGTCCGGTAAGTGGTTCTGGTGTAGCCGGCAGTTCATTTTGGCGTGTCTGGCACATGGGTCCTGCGAGTCGAGCAGGTGGTTCCGGCGTGCTCGGCAGGTGGTCCAGGCATGTCCGGCAGGTGGTTCCAGTCTGTCCAGGACGTGGTTCCAGCGTGTCCGGCACGTGGTTCTCTTACGTCTGAGAGGTGGTTCCTGCATGCCTGGCAGGTTATTGCGGATTGTCTGCCAGGTGGTTCTCTCATAGCCAGCTGTTGATTTTGGCCTGTCAGGCAGGTGGTTGTGGTGAGTCCAGCAGGTGGCTCCGGCGTGCTCGGCAGGTGGTTCTGGCATGTCTGGCAGGTGGTTCCGGCGAGTTGAGCAGCTGGTTCCAGCCTGTCCGTCAGGTTAGGGTTAGGGATAGGGTTAGGGTTACGGTTAGGGTTAGGGTTTAGGGTTTGGGGTTAGGGGTTAGGGTTAGGGGTAGGGTTAGGGTTAGGGTTACGGTTGGGTTAGGGTTTAGGGTTAGGCTTAGGGTTAGGGGTTAGGGTTAGGGTTAGGGTTTGGGGATAGGGTAAGGGTTAGGGTTAGGGTTAGGGCCCGGCACGTGGTTCCGGCGAGGCGAGCAGGTGGCTCCGGCGCGCTCGGCAGGTGCTTCCGCTGGGCCCGGCAGGTGGTTCCGGCGAGGCGAGCAGGTGGCTCCGGCGTGCTTGGCACGTGCTTCCGCTGGGCCCGGCAGGTGGTTCCGGCGAGGCGAGCAGGTGGCTCCGGCGCGCCGGGCAGGTGGTTCCGGCGAGGCGAGCAGGTGGCTCCGGCGCGCTCGGCAGGTGCTTCCGCTGGGCCTGGCTGGTGTTTCCGGCGAGGCGAGCAGGTGGCTCCGGCGCGCTTGGCAGGTGCTTCCGCTGCGCCCGGCAGGTGGTTCCGGCGAGGCGAGCAGGTTGTTCCTGCGTGCTCGGCAGGTGGTTCAGTTGGGTCTGGCAGGTGGTTTCGGTCTGTTCGGGGTGTGGTTCCAGCATCTCAGGCACATGGTTCTGGCACGTCTGAGAGGTGGTTCCGGCTGGCCCAACAGGTGTTTCTGGAGTCTCCGCCAAGTGGTTCTGGCGTAGCTGGCAGGTGATGTTGGCGTGACTGGCAGGTGGTTCCAGCCAGCCCGGCAGGTGTTTCCGGAGTGTTCACCAACTGGCTGTGGCGTAGCCGGCAGGTGATTTTGGCGTGTCCGACAGGTGGTTCTGGCGAGTCGAGCAGGTGCTTCCGGCATGCTCGGCAGGTGCTTCCGGTGTCATTGGCATGTGGTTCTGGCAGGTCTGAGAGGTGGTTCCGGCATGCCTGACAGGTGATTCCGGAGTGTTCGCCAAGCGGTTCTGGCATAGGCGGCAGGTGATTTTGCCATGTCCAGAATGTGGTTCCAGCGAGTCGAACATGTGGTTCCGGCGTGTCCGGCAGGTGTTTCCGGTCTGTCCAGCAGGTGGTTCTGGGGTGTCCGGCATGAGGTTCTGGCACGTCTGAGAGGTGGTTCCGGCCGGCCCGACATGCGTTTCCGGAGTGTCCGCCACGTGGTTCAGGCACGTCTGAGAGGTGGTTCCAGCATGCCCGGCAGGTTTTCCCGGAGAGTCCTCCAAGTGGTTCTGGCGTAGCCCGCAGGTGATTTTGGTGTGTCCGGCAGGTTGTTCCGTTCTGTCCGATAGGTTGTTCCGGCATGTCCAGCACGTGCTTCTGGCACTTCTGAGAGGTGGTTCTGGCATGCCGGGCAGGTTATTCCGGAGTGTCCGGTAAGTGGTTCTGGTGTAGCCGGCAGTTCATTTTGGCATGTCTGGCACATGGTTCCTGCGAGTCGAGCAGGTGGTTCCGGCGTGCTCGGCAGGTGGTCCAGGCATGTCCGGCAGGTGGTTCCAGTCTGTCCAGGACGTGGTTCCAGCGTGTCCGGCACGTGGTTCTCTTACGTCTGAGAGGTGGTTCCTGCATGCCTGGCAGGTTATTGCGGATTGTCTGCCAGGTGGTTCTCTCATAGCCAGCTGTTGATTTTGGCCTGTCAGGCAGGTGGTTCTGGTGAGTCCAGCAGGTGGCTCCGGCGTGCTCGGCAGGTGGTTCTGGCATGTCTGGCAGGTGGTTCCGGCGAGTTGAGCAGCTGGTTCCAGCCTGTCCGTTAGGTTAGGGTTAGGGATAGGGTTAGGGTTACGGTTAGGGTTAGGGTTTAGGGTTTGGGGTTAGGAGTTAGGGTTAGGGGTAGGGTTAGGGTTAGGGTTACGGTTGGGTTAGGGTTTAGGGTTAGGGTTAGGGTTAGGGGTTAGGGTTAGGGTTAGGGTTTGGGGATAGGGTAAGGGTTAGGGTTAGGGTTAGGGCCCGGCAGGTGGTTCCGGCGAGGCGAGCAGGTGGCTCCGGCGCGCTCGGCAGGTGCTTCCGCTGGGCCCGGCAGGTGGTTCCGGCGAGGCGAGCAGGTGGCTCCGGCGTGCTTGGCACGTGCTTCCGCTGGGCCCGGCAGGTGGTTCCGGCGAGGCGAGCAGGTGGCTCCGGCGCGCCGGGCAGGTGGTTCCGGCGAGGCGAGCAGGTGGCTCCGGCGCGCTCGGCAGGTGCTTCCGCTGGGCCTGGCTGGTGTTTCCGGCGAGGCGAGCAGGTGGCTCCGGCGCGCTCGGCAGGTGCTTCCGCTGCGCCCGGCAGGTGGTTCCGGCGAGGCGAGCAGGTTGTTCCTGCGTGCTCGGCAGGTGGTTCAGTTGGGTCTGGCAGGTGGTTTCGGTCTGTTCGGGGTGCGGTTCCAGCATCTCAGGCACATGGTTCTGGCACGTCTGAGAGGTGGTTCCGGCTGGCCCAACAGGTGTTTCTGGAGTCTCCGCCAAGTGGTTCTGGCGTAGCTGGCAGGTGATGTTGGCGTGACTGGCAGGTGGTTCCAGCCAGCCCGGCAGGTGTTTCCGGAGTGTTCACCAACTGGCTGTGGCGTAGCCGGCAGGTGATTTTGGCGTGTCCGACAGGTGGTTCTGGCGAGTCGAGCAGGTGCTTCCGGCATGCTCGGCAGGTGCTTCCGGTGTCATTGGCATGTGGTTCTGGCAGGTCTGAGAGGTGGTTCCGGCATGCCTGACAGGTGATTCCGGAGTGTTCGCCAAGCGGTTCTGGCATAGGCGGCAGGTGATTTTGCCATGTCCAGAATGTGGTTCCAGCGAGTCGAACATGTGGTTCCGGCGTGTCCGGCAGGTGTTTCCGGTCTGTCCAGCAGGTGGTTCTGGGGTGTCCGGCATGAGGTTCTGGCACGTCTGAGAGGTGGTTCCGGCCGGCCCGACATGCGTTTCCGGAGTGTCCGCCACGTGGTTCAGGCACGTCTGAGAGGTGGTTCCAGCATGCCCGGCAGGTTTTCCCGGAGAGTCCTCCAAGTGGTTCTGGCGTAGCCCGCAGGTGATTTTGGTGTGTCCGGCAGGTTGTTCCGTTCTGTCCGATAGGTTGTTCCGGCATGTCCAGCACGTGCTTCTGGCACTTCTGAGAGGTGGTTCTGGCATGCCGGGCAGGTTATTCCGGAGTGTCCGGTAAGTGGTTCTGGTGTAGCCGGCAGTTCATTTTGGCGTGTCTGGCACATGGGTCCTGCGAGTCGAGCAGGTGGTTCCGGCGTGCTCGGCAGGTGGTCCAGGCATGTCCGGCAGGTGGTTCCAGTCTGTCCAGGACGTGGTTCCAGCGTGTCCGGCACGTGGTTCTCTTACGTCTGAGAGGTGGTTCCTGCATGCCTGGCAGGTTATTGCGGATTGTCTGCCAGGTGGTTCTCTCATAGCCAGCTGTTGATTTTGGCCTGTCAGGCAGGTGGTTCTGGTGAGTCCAGCAGGTGGCTCCGGCGTGCTCGGCAGGTGGTTCTGGCATGTCTGGCAGGTGGTTCCGGCGAGTTGAGCAGCTGGTTCCAGCCTGTCCGTCAGGTTAGGGTTAGGGATAGGGTTAGGGTTACGGTTAGGGTTAGGGTTTAGGGTTTGGGGTTAGGGGTTAGGGTTAGGGGTAGGGTTAGGGTTAGGGTTACGGTTGGGTTAGGGTTTAGGGTTAGGCTTAGGGTTAGGGGTTAGGGTTAGGGTTAGGGTTTGGGGATAGGGTAAGGGTTAGGGTTAGGGTTAGGGCCCGGCAGGTGGTTCCGGCGAGGCGAGCAGGTGGCTCCGGCGCGCTCGGCAGGTGCTTCCGCTGGGCCCGGCAGGTGGTTCCGGCGAGGCGAGCAGGTGGCTCCGGCGTGCTTGGCACGTGCTTCCGCTGGGCCCGGCAGGTGGTTCCGGCGAGGCGAGCAGGTGGCTCCGGCGCGCCGGGCAGGTGGTTCCGGCGAGGCGAGCAGGTGGCTCCGGCGCGCTCGGCAGGTGCTTCCGCTGGGCCTGGCTGGTGTTTCCGGCGAGGCGAGCAGGTGGCTCCGGCGCGCTCGGCAGGTGCTTCCGCTGCGCCCGGCAGGTGGTTCCGGCGAGGCGAGCAGGTTGTTCCTGCGTGCTCGGCAGGTGGTTCAGTTGGGTCTGGCAGGTGGTTTCGGTCTGTTCGGGGTGCGGTTCCAGCATCTCAGGCACATGGTTCTGGCACGTCTGAGAGGTGGTTCCGGCTGGCCCAACAGGTGTTTCTGGAGTCTCCGCCAAGTGGTTCTGGCGTAGCTGGCAGGTGATGTTGGCGTGACTGGCAGGTGGTTCCAGCCAGCC